>NW_012102032.1:5284049-5297490 GCF_000951045.1 Mandrillus leucophaeus
TTCACCGTGTTAGCCAGGATGGTCTCGATCTCCTGACCTCGTGATCCGCCTGTCTTGGCCTCCCAAAGTGCTGGGATTACAGGCTTGAACCACCGCGCCCGGCCAGCTATTTAACTCTTTCAAGTACCAGTGACAATCGTGAAAGAGGTGAGATTGCATGTGAGATTGCAAGGGCCTATTTTGAGAGATAAAATAAGTTCAGTTTCTCTATAAGTTATCATTAATATCAAAGACACACTGATGCAAACAAGTGTATATGCCCCTGTGTCAGATTAACAAGGTTTTCTTGAAGCATTAACAGAATCCTCAATGAAGGTTATAAAGGTTATAAAGGCTTATGGAAGTTATATCTTATGGTAAAGATAATAATTTTATAATTGTTTATAAAATTTTGAAAAACAAATTTAATTGGCTTCATGCTGTCTTTATTAGGGCTTACTGTTTGGAAAACTAAGTCTCCTCTCTCAAACAATGAAGGTTTTTGTCTTGTTAAAAAAAAAATCCTTGAGTTATCAGTTTGGTTAAATTAATGACTTATTTTACAATGACCTGGGATCCTATTTTGTGATATCAAGTGTTTTAAACCTTTGATATTTGACAAACTTTCCAAAATCAAATTATAAATTATATCTGTTTCTGACCTAATTAATGTTCCATTCCATAAGTCTAAAATGATATATTTTGGTTTATTTGGTATAAAAATTATACGGGAAGCATTGTCAAATAAGAAATGGTGTTTGGTTTTCTTTGCGTTATATTTGTATAAATATGTTATTGGTATGCGTTCCAAAATTATGGGAAGCTCCTATAATTCTGATATAACTTAGTGTACATTATCAGTCAGGTGACTGATAATGTCAGTCCACATTATTAGCCCACACTTTGCCTAAAGTTATCTTTTCAACTTTTACGTTAAACATTGCTAATCCTTTGTATTGTTTTTCTGAGTCTTCAAATTTTTCTTTTGAGTTATTAATAGCTTTTAACAATTTAGGGCCAGGCACAGTGGCTCATTCCTGCAATTTCTGCACTTTGCGAGGTCAAGGTGGGTGGTTCACAAGGTCAGGAGTTCGAGACCAGCCTGGCCAACATGGTGAAACTCCATCTGTACTAAAAATACAAAAATTAGTTGGCATGGTGGCGTGTGCCTGTAATCCCAGCTACTCAGGAAGCTGAGACAGGAGAATTGCTTGAACCCAGGAGGTGGAGGTTGCAGTGACCTGAGTTCATGCCACTGCACTGCTGCTGGACCACAGAGCAAGACTCTGTCTCGGGGGTGGGGGGAAAGGCTTATCCGAGAGTCCTTCTGTGGATCAAAGTTCCATCAAAGCCAATTTAAAAGCCTATGTAAAAAATAATTATTCTTGCCACACTGTTTATAAATAATTAGGCCAAGTATAATAAAGCAAACCAGTCCTACCATAATTTGTCTTCAGTAAAATTACGAAACTGGGGAGAGAAAAATTATGTTTCAAAACTATAGTACACCTGTTGTTAGATTCTAGTCTTACGTAGTGTTTTTCAATGTTTATTATTTTCTACAGTTTGGACCGAATTCTAATTTTTCTTGTTCAGAAGTCAGCAAAATAATGTTCTAAAATATTTTCCGTCTTTTTTTCCCTTTCTTCCTAATTTGGAGTCACTGAAAACTAAGCTATGCTTTCTTAAAGCCCTGCGAACTGAAGATAGACAACTTAAACTTCAGAATAACAGCAACCTATTTACATACATAAGCCACTTTCATATCTGCCTACTGATGTATGAACTTCAAAGTAATGTGGTCTATATCAATTTTTCCAGGATTGTTCTTTTGTTTGCTGTTGTTTTTCTCCCTTCCTCCCCCTATTTTTCTCTTCACAGGACATGAGATTTCACAACCTGCTAAAGATGAGCTTTCAGGATCCACTCGTCTAGGAATAAACTGTCCTAGCCATGAGAGATCAGACCAAACCTGAGACCAGAGACTCATTTTCTTCTAAAATGCTCTCTCCAAAAGAATTTTAAAAAGAAAAGGTGGGGGTATGTAAAAGGAAAATATTTGGGCCCCCAAAATCACTAAGCTAAAGAGAAAATTCAAGTTGGGAACTACTCAGGACAAATCTGCCTCCCATTCTATTCAAAGTCATCCCTCTGTTCACTGAGATCAATGCATATTCTAATTGTCTCCTTTGGAAAGGCTTATCAGAAACTCAAAAGAATCCAACCATTTGTCTCTCACCTACCTGTGACCTGGAAGCCCCCTCCCTGCTTAGTTGTCCCCACCTTTCTGGACAGAACCAATGTACTTCTTATATATATTAATTAATGTCTCATGACTCCCTAAATGTAAAAAATCCAAGGTGTGAAGCCAGGCGCAGTAGCTCACGCCTGTAATCCCAGCACTTTGGAAGGCTGGTGGGGTGGTGGGTGGATCACAAGGTCAGGAGTTCAAGACCAGCCTTGCCAAGATGGTGAAACCCTGTCTCTACTAAAAATACAAAAATTAGCTGGGCATGGTGGCAGGCACTGTAATCCCAGCTACTTGGGGAGGCTGAGGCAGAGAACTGTTTGAACCCGGGAAACAGAGTTTGCAGTGAGCCAAGATCACGGCACTGCACTCCAGCCTGGGCAACAGAACAAGACTCTGTCTCAAAAATAATAATACTAATAATCCAAGCTCTACCCTGACCACTATGGGCACACGTCATCAGGACTTCCTGAGGCTGTGTCACGGGCTTGCGTCCTTAACTTTGGCAAAATAAACTTTCTGAATTAACTGAGACCTGTCTCAATTTTGGGGGTTCACACTACTTTTATCACTCATATTCAACATAGTACTAGCACTTGTAGTCAGTGCAATAAGGAAAGAATAAAGAAAAGGCATACAGGAAGGAATGGAAAGGAAGAAATAAAACTGTCCCCATTTGCATATGATATTATATAAATAAAAAATCCTGACGAATCTACACACATACACACAAGCAAATATGTACAAATAAATGTAACAACACACATATGGGGTTTGTATGCTTAAAATCACACAACGCTGATGAAAGAAATCAGAGATCTGAATAAACGGAGAGACATAATGTGTCAACTCATACCAAATTAATATACAGGTGTAACACAATTTCCACCAATATCTCAGCAAGATTTTTTGGAGATATACACAAACAAGATTATTTTAAAATTTATAAGAAAAGGAAAAGGAAGTAGAATAGCTAAAGCAATTAGGGCAAAGCATAAATAGAGTGAAGCTGGGCGCAGTGGCTCACACCTATAATCCCAGCACTTTGGGAGGCTGAGGCAGGTGGATCACCTGAGGTCAGGAGTTCGAGACCAGCCTGGCCAACATTATGAAACCCCATTTCTACTAAAGATACAAAAACTTAGCTGGGCGTGGTGGCACGTGCCTATAATCCCAGCTACTCAGGAGGCTGAGGCAGAAGAATCGCTTGAACCAGGGAGGCTGAGGTTGCAGTGAGCTGAGATCACACCTTTGCACTGCAGTCTGGGCAACAGGGTGAGTCTCCATCTCAAAAAATAAAATAAACATATAAATAAACAAAGCGAGTGAAAGTTATCTACCTGATTTCAAGGCTTACAAAAATAACTATGGTAATCAAGACTGGCCAGGTGTGCTGTTTCACACCTGTAATTCCAGCACTTTGGGAGGCCCAAGTGCAAAGATCATTCAAGGCCAGGAGTTTGAGATCAGTCTGGAAGACATAGCCAGACACTGTCTCTTTTTTAAAAAAATGACAAATTAATGGGCATAGTAGTCGTAGCTACTTGAAAAGCTGAAGTGGGAGGGTCACTTGAGCCCAGGAGTCTGAGGCTACAGTGAGCTGTGATCACACCACTGCACTGCAGTGTGGGCGTGATCTGTCTCTAAAAGAAAAAAGAGCCACGTGTGGTGGCTCAAGCCCATAATCCTAGCAGTTTGGGAGGCCAGGTGGGTGGATCACTCAGGGTCAGGAGTTCCAGACCAGCCTGGCTAACATGGTGAAACTCTGTATCTACTAAAAATGCAAAAATTAACCTGGTGTGGTGGTGCACACCTATAGTCCCAGCTACTCGGGAGGCTGAAGCAGGAGAACTGCTTGAACCTGGGAGGCGGAGGTTGCAGTGAGCCAAGATCACACCACTACACTCCAGCCTGGGCGACAGAGTGAGACTCTGTCTCAATATAAAAAGAAAAAAAGAAAGGAAAAGAAAAAAGACTGTGTGGTGTTGGTGGAGGGATAGACATATAGATCAATGAAACAGAACACAGAATCCAGAAATAGATGTATACAAATATGCCCAACTGATTTCTGACAAAGATTCAAAAGATTCAAAAATGGAGGACATACAGTGTTATTAACAAACGGTGCTGGAGCAATTGGACATTAAGAGGCAAGCAAACAAACAAACATGAACCTTGATATAACTCTTACACAAAAATTAACTCAGGCTATGGCTCACACAGCTGGGAGGATTGCTTGAGCCCAGAAAGTAGGGGCTGCAGTGAGCTATGATCTTGTCACTGCACTCCAGCCGGGACAACAGAGCAAAAAACAAACAAACAGGCTGGGCACAGAGGCTTCCGCCTGTAATCCCAGCTCTTTGGGAGGCCGAGGTGGGCAGATCACCTGAGGTCAGGAGTTCAAGACCAATCTGGCCAACATGGTAAAACACCATCTCTACTAAAAATGCAAAAATTAGCTAGGCGTGGTGGCAGGTGCCTGTAGTCCCCAGCTACTCGGGAGGCTGAGGCACGAGAATCGCTTGAACCCGGAAGGCAGAGGTAGCAATGAAGAAGAAATTGATCGACTGGACTTTTGGCCTGTGATAGGCCCTATTAAGAGAACGAAAGGAAAAAGAAAAAAGCTCCAGAGTGGAAGAAAATATCCGCAATCCACATATCTGACAAATTACTGTTACTGGTGGAGGGTGTCCAGGTTCTTGGCATCTTGAACAGAGAAGTGGACAAAACGCACAAAGCAAGGAAAGAATGAAGCAACAAAAGCAGGGATTTATTGAAAACGATAGTATGCTCCACAGGGTGGGAGTGGGCCCGAGCATAGGGGCTCAAGGGCCCTGTTACAGAATTTTGGGTGGCTTAAATACCCTCCAGAAGTTTCCATTGGTTTCTTGGTGTATGTCCTATGTAAATGGAGAGGATGAGGTAAAGTTACAAAGTCATTTACTCCTCGTATGTCCTTTGTAAATGGAGAGGATATGTCCTGTCACAGCTGAAGTGTGAATCGGCCTTGTGTTCCCTGCCTCCAGACCCTATTTTTCTGCCTCAGTACTACTATTTAGGATATATAAAGAACTCTCAAAATTTAACAATCCAATTAAAGCAGGTGTAAAAGACTTGAAGAGAATTTCACTGAAGAAAGCACATAAACACAGGAAAAAATGTTCAACATTATTAGCCATTAGGAAAATACAAATTAAAACCACAAGAAGCTGCGCATGGTGGCTCATGCCTGTAATCCCGACATTTTGGGAGGCTGAGGTGGGAGGATAGCTTGAGCCCAAGAGTTTGAGACCAGCCTGGGCAACGTGGCAAAACTCTGTCTCTACAAAGATTACAAAAATTAGCAGGGCATGGCAGTGCATGCCTGTAGTCCCAGCAACTCAGGAGGATGAAGTGGGAGGTTCATTTGAGCTTCAGAGGTGAAGGCTGCAGTAAGCCTTGTGATCACGCCACTGCACCTCAGCATTCGAGACAGAATGAGATCTAGCCTCAAAACAAAGAAAGAAATAAATAAAACCACAAGATACCACAACACATTTACCAGAATGACTAAAAAATACTGACAATGCCAAATGGTAGTCAGGATGTGAAGAAACTGGGATTACAGGGGTGAGCCGTCGCGCCCGGCTGGAAATGCCCGGAAGTTATCCTGTATGGTCTCAAAGGGGAGGAACCCACAGTTCTAAGGGAAATCCCTGCCCATTTCATCGGGATACAGAAAACTCATGAATAATCCATCCCTTGTTTAGCATACAATCAAGAAGTAACTGTAAGTATACTTGACTGAGTATACTTATAGTATGGGCTTGCTGCTCTGTCTATGGAGTAGCCATTCTTCTATTCCTTTAATTCTCTAATAAACTTGCTTTTGGTCGGAGGTGGTGGCTCACGCCTGTAAACCCACCACTTTGGGAGGCCAAGGCAGGCAGACTGCTTGAATTCAGGAATTCAAGGCCAGCCTGGCCACCATGGAAAAACCCCATCTCTACAAAAATTACAAAAATTAACGGCATGGTGGCTGACGCCTGTGGTTCCAGCTACTAGGGAGGCTGAGGTAGGAAGTCACTTGAACCCGGGAGGCAGAGATTGCACCACTGCACTCCAGCCTGGGTGACAGAATGAGACTCTAAAAAAAAAAAATCCAAAAAACCCTACTTTCCATTAAGAAATTTTGTTTCATCTACTGACTCCCTGATACCTACAACTTAACTAGTCTAGTGAACTTGGGGAAGTTACTTTTTTTTTAAAAAAAAAAAGACAGAATCTTGCTCTGTTGCCCAGGGTGGAGTGCAGTGGCACGATCTTGACTCACTGCAACCTCCACCTCTTGAGTTCAAGCGATTCTACTGCCTCAGTCTCCCGAGTAGCTGGAATTATAGGCACATGACACCAAATCCCGCTAATTTTTATATTTTCAGTAGACTTGGGGTTTCACCATTTTGGCCAGGGTGGTCTCAAACTCCTGGTCTCAAGTGATCAGCCCACCTTGGCCTCTCAAAGTGCTGGGATTACAGTCGTCAGCCACTGCTCCTGGCCTCTAGTTACTTCTTAAACTCTCTGAACCTTGTTTTTTTTTAAATCCTCTAAATGAGGATAATAGTTCATAATTCCTAACTTTTGTCATGCAAATTAAAGAGTTAATATATATTATGTGGAGAAATGTAAATTCTAGTTCAAAAAATATAAGAAATAATGTAAATTCTGATTTACTTATCTGGTGAGAAATGCAAGGACATTTTTCTTTGGTGGTGGGTATTAAAAGGCTAAGGTATTTATACTCCACTGGATACATTTGGAAGAATGATTACCAGTTTTATTTCAAAATATCAACATTGAGAACACACTAGGACTTACATCTTTTTCAACCCATGATGAAAAATTTTGTCAGCGAAATGTGTTGTTACGATTGTTATATAAAAATCTTTTACGTCGATGAGCAAATATCTTAGAAGACCACTGCTGAGGAGAAATGTTATTTATCCAGAGACTTGCCTTAATTAGGAGACCCTACATAGCGCCCAGTAGAAATGTAATAAAGGCATTTCACTTATTCCGTTTCTCAGCCCTGCCGTGAACAAAATTGAAAAAAATCAACCACGCTCCGAGTTCACGCCTAGACGCAGCCTGTAGTAGCCACGTTCCACCACTAGGTGGCACACGCCAAAGGCTCCGGGGGGCGGGCCGCCCAAGCACGCCTCTCGGTAGCCCCGTGATATCTCTCGGCTTCCGTTGAGCACCGAGCAAGATGGCAGCTTCCGAGACGGTTAGGCTACGGCTTCAATTTGATTACCCGCCGCCAGCTACCCCGCACTGTACGGCCTTCTGGCTTCTGGTCGACTTGAACAGATGTCGAGTCGTCACAGATCTCATTAGTCTCATCCGCCAGCGCTTCGGCTTCAGTTCTGGGGCCCTCCTAGGCCTCTACCTGGAGGGGGGGCTCTTGCCCCCCGCCGAGAGCGCGCGCCTGGTGAGAGACAACGACTGCCTCAGGTGCGCGGCGCAGGGAGCGGGACGGCAGGGTGGGCGGCGGGAGGGGGACGCGCCTGCGCACGCCCGGGCTTGAGGCCGCTAGACCTGGTTGTGGAGGGGATGGGGAATGGGGAAGGGGACGAGGGTTAGAGGGGGTGGGGCTGTAAAAATGCACGTTCGCTAACCGGGAGATACTGATTGGTGTAGTCAACTTGGGGGCTCAGGAATCTGCATTTTATTATTTATTTATTCATTTGAGACAGAGTCCTGCTTTGTCGCCCAGGCTGGAGTACAGTGGCGTGATCTCGGTTTACTGCAACCGCCGCCTCCCGGGTTCAAGCAATTTTCCTGCCTCAGCCTCCCGAGTGGCTGGGAGAACAGGCGTCCGCCACCACACCTAGCTAATTTTTGTATTTTTAGTAGAGATGGAGATTCACCACAGTGGTCTAGGTGGTCTCGAGCTCTTGACCTCAGGTGATCCGCCAGCCTTGGCCTCTCAAAGTGCTGGGATTACAGGCGTGAGCCACCCCACCCTGCCCCTATTATTTTTATTTTTGAGACTGAGTCTCGTTCTGTTACCCAGGCTGAAGTGCAGTGGCGCGATCTCAGCTCACTACAACCTCCACCTCCCGGATTCAGTCGATCCTCCCACCTCAGCCTCCCGAGTAGCTGGGATTACAGGCGTTCACCACCATGCCCAGCTAATTTTGTTGTTGTTGTTGTTGTTGTATTTTTAGTAGAGACAGGGTTCACCATGTTGGCCAGGCTGGTCTTGAACTCCTGACCTTAAGTGATCCTCCCGGCTTTCCAAAGTGCTGGAATTAACAGGCGTGAGCCTCTGCGCCTGGCCGGAATCTGCATTGTAACCAGCAACCTCCCCGGGATGCTTCTATGACAGGAGAATCAAACTTGGAAAAACCCTGATGCCTAAGGGCAGGGCCAGGGTTTCTTTCAGCCTTGATTTAGCACATTCACACTTAGCTAGGCACTGTGGGACTCTGTTCCGTGTCCATGGTGCAAATGTGCGGGAGACCCGGCCTTACCCTTAGCGGCCTTCACGGTCAGGTGCAGGAGACCCAAGCTGATAAAGGGGAATCGTCGCGTTTTCTTCGTAACATGCTGTTGTCCAGCCTTAGTTCTCTTGTGCCCGGTGTCCCCTGAGACTTCTGGTGGCGTATCATTTTGTGTCTCACCCAGACATTTTGGGGTTTTCTCAAATAAGTGTCTTGAGTCCTTTTGGGCTGTAAATTGGGAACCACAAAATAATCTTAAATGTGCTTTTGGAAGTTAAAAAAATGATAATGAGGTGAGTATCCAGGAGCAATTGCAGTATGAATTGCTGAAATGTGGTTGAGTTGCCACAGTCAGATGATGGTATCACCAGTTTGGATTCCTGTCTTGGACCGATTTATTCAGGCTTTTTTTTTTTTTTTTCTTTTTTAAACAAAGAGACTGGGTTTCCCATGCCCAGGCTGGAGTGCAGTGGTGCGGTCATAGCTTGCTGTAGCCTCGACCTCCTGGGCACAGGCAATCCTCCCACCTCAGCCTCCCAAGTAGTTGGGACTTCAGGCCAGGCAACCACGCCTGGCTAGTTTTTGTATTTGTTGTAGAGACAGGGTTTTGCCATGTTACCCAGGCTGATCTCGAATCCCTGGGCTCAAGCTGTCCTCTCTTCTCAGCCTCCCAAAGCACTGGGATTATAGGCGTGAGCCACTGTGCCAGCCTTCCTTCCCCCCACCGCCTTTAAGCTTCAGCTACAGTGAATTAATTCCAGAGTTGTGAACCAGGCTATTTTCTCTTGCTGCCCTTTGTTGTTGAATATTCCTTACCCTCGAGCATATCAGATTCTGTAAGATTTCTTCAGAACATGAAGGAATTTAATTTGGAACAATAACTGCATCTTCAAATCAGGATGTTATGATTTATTGCATAATGTTCAACTGTTTCAAATGACAATTTGAAATAATCTGAATTTCAAAGAGTTTTTCCCCCCTTTTTATTGACTGTGAAATAGGTCTCTATTCTCTCTGCAATTGAAGGATTATTTAAATATTACAATTCTAAGGATTGTGTCCCATCCTGTTAAGATTACTTTCTGAACTGTCCCTTGCCTAATGAGTTAATAACTTGTGCTAGCTAACTAGAATTATACTTTAATGAATCATCTGGGCATTACATTCTTCATAATGAAGTTAACAATGACAAAAACCATGAAAGTTGTCATAAATAATAATTACAACACGATGACAGGCAAATCCTTCCTAAATACTTCAAATGCACAGCTGCATGTGGCAAAAAAATACCTCTGTAGTGGCTTCCGTGGCAAATGGGCAGACTATAGAAAAAGATGAATCTGGAAAATTCATCTTTATTTTTGTTGTTTTATGCCCACAATCATTGTTTTTCCCTAACAGATTCACTTTTCTTCAGAGCTACAGAAGAAAACATAGTCTCTGTTCTCAAAGTACCCAATATCGTTGGACTGGGACCCCAATAATGAGTTTCATGCTTTTGTATATTACCTTCTGTGATACAGGCAATTAGACTGAATAGTTAGACCAAGTTATACTGGTAAGTGCAGAAGCTGGTTGAGAAAAGGGAGATCAGCATGGAACAAAATGGTCAGGGAATTGAGCAGTACCTTGAAGAATGGGTGGGAAATGTTGAATGATCAAAGCACAGCTGTAGAGACAAAAGCTGGCTGGACTTGTTAAAAAGATGAATCTGACCAGCCAAAGCATTCTGTTGGGATCGTTGGCAGTACTGAGAAGTCTAACGAGGAAAAGTAGAACCAGGTTGTGGGAATCCTGAGAAACAGCCTTTGAGGCTTTAGATGTACCACACACTTGTATTCCACTGCTGTTTCCTCATAGCCCATTCTCTTAAACCCCAGGAATCTGGCTTCATCTGCCCCCACGTTTCTGACAGTGGGTTCCTAAAGGTGGCCTCTAACTCTCCTGGGAGGAGGAGGAGATGCTTCTATTGGCTTGGAGCCCCCTGCGTTAGTTTGCTGAGGCTGCTATTACAAAATACCACAGACTGGGTGGCTTAAAAAATGGAAATTTATTTCTTACTCTTTTGGAGACTAGAAGTCCAAGATCAGGGTGTTGGCAGATTTGGTTTTTTATTTTTGTTTTGTTTTATTTATTTATTTATTTATCTATCTATCTATCTATCTTGAGATGGAATCTCACTCTGTTGCCCAGGCTGGAGTGCAGTGGCACAATCTTGGCTCACTGCAACCTCCGCCTCCTGGGTTCAAGTGATTCTCCTGCCTCAGCCTCCCAAGTAGCTGGGCTTACAGGCACCCGCCATCGTGCCAGGCTAATTTTTTTGTATTTTTAGTAGAGATGGGGTTTCACCGTGTTGGCTAGGCTGGTCTTGAACTTGAGACCTCAAGTGATTTGCCCTCCTCAGCTTCCCAAAGTGCTGGGATTACAGGGGTGAGCGACTATGTCTGTCGGTTTTTAATTTTTTAAATTATTATTATTTTTTAATCGTGCAGCCCTCAGAATTACAGTAGATTCAGAGAGATTCCCTTATTTTTTGAGACAGGGTCTCACTCCATTGCCCAGGCTGGAGTGCAGTGGCACAACCTTGGCTCATACAGCCTGGAACTCCTGAGCTCAAGGGCTCTTCCTGCCTCAGCCTTCTGAGTAGCTGGAACTACCAGTACAGTTTTTAAATTTTAGTAGAGAGGGCTCACTAAGTTGCCCAGGCTGGTCTCAAACTCCTGGGCTCAACCAGTCCTCCCGCCTCAGCCTCCCAAAGTGGACTATAGACCTGAACCGCGCACCCGGCCTGAGAACTCCCTTTTGAAGAGTCAATTCTGTAAGGAAACAAAGTGCATTCTGTCCTCTCTGGCCTTTTTAACTCTGGCAGTTAATACTTAATTAAGGCTGGGCACCATAGCTCATGCCTATAATACAGCACTTTGGGAGGCCAAGGCAGGCAGATTGTCTGAGCTCAGGAGTTTGAGTCCAGCCTGGGCAACATGGTGAAACCCCATCTCTACAGAAAAATACAACAAAATTAGCCAGGCATGGTGGCACATGCCTGTAGTCCCAGCTGCTTGGGGGCTGAGGTGGGAGGATCTTTTAAGCCTGGGAAGTAAAGGCTTCAGTGAGCTGACATGGTGCCACTGCACTGCAGCCTGGGCGATAGAGTGAGACCTTATCTCAAAAAAACCAAAACAAAAACACATTGATTAAATATTAGAGATGGGCCAGGCATGTTGGCTTATGCCTGTGATACCAGCACTTTGGGAGACTGAGGTGGGAGGATCACTTGAGTCCAGGAGTTTGAGACCAGCCTGGGCAACATAGGGAGACCCTTGTTCTACCCACACCGCCCCCCTCAAAAAAAACAAAACAAAAATAAAGCCGGGCTCAGTGATGGATGCCTGTAGTCCTAGCTACTTGGGAGGCTGGGGTGGGAGGATCACTTGAGCCTTGGAAGTTGAGGCTGCAGTGAGCCATGATTGTGTCACTGCACTCCAGACTCGGCAGCAGTGCAAGACCCCATCTCAAACAAAACAAAATATTAGAGATGAGTTCTCATTTCACATTGCTGTAGTTAGTGGCTCCTTGGATAATCCAAGGTAAAAAGTTTCCTACTTCTCTTATAATATACTTTTTCCCACACCTCACTCTCCAGAAGTATCCTTGGTTAAGTTTGGGGTATGGGGCATATCTTGCCAGATTTCTGTACATGTGCAACCATATGTACTTATACTTTTAAAATACAAATATCATAACATACTGTTCTGCACCTTGCTTTTTCACCTATCATGGGCTATCTCAGTATATAAAGTATGTAAGGTACATCATTCTTTTCTGTTTGCTACATAGTGCTTTTGTGAATATTCTTGTGTATTTTTGTGTACTGGGAAAATGATTCAGTTGGATTTATTCTTAGAAGAGACACTCATTGGTCTAAGAGAAGGTACATATAAAAACTGGTAAGTACAGTCAAATTAGCTTCCAGAAAAGTTGTACAGACTTGTACAACTTTTAAAAATTCACCAACTTACCCATCATAGGACTAACAACATTCATTGTGTTAATAAAAATTAGAGCTAACATTTGGATATCACTTGTTCTGAGTCAGGCATGCTGTCTCTATAATAATTCACTGAGTACTATAATTATTGTCATTATCCCCATTTTTATAGATGAGAAAGGCTGAGGTAATGATTTTTTAAAAAGTTACAGTGGCAGAAATAGCGTTTGAACCCAGGCATTCACTTTGGCCTAGGCAGGCAATGCGTAGGGGGTATCAGGTTTGACAGATGGGCATGTCAGTTTTTCTGCATAACAGAATCCTAGAAGCTAAATTGTGGATTTTAAGGGTGGATTTACGTTTTGATAATACCACCCAGTTTGCTGTGCAGAGAGTTAGAATGAAAAGTGGGGATGGCTGGGCACGGTGGCTCACGCCTGTATTGCTAACACTTTGGGAGGCCGAGGCGGGTGAATCAACTGAGGTCAGGAGTTCAAGACCAGCCTGATAAACGTGGCAAAACCCCATCTCTACTAAAAATACAAAAAGTTAGCAGAGTGTGGTGGCAGGCGCCTGTAATCCCAGCTACTTGGGAGGCTGAGGCAGGAGAATTGCTTGAATGCAAGGGGAGGAGGTTGCAGTGAGCCCATATTGTGCTGCTGCACTCCAGCCTGAGCGACAAAGTGAAATTCCATCTCGAAAAAAGAAAAGTGAGGATCTGTTTTTTTTTTGTTTTTTTTTTTT
>NW_012102032.1:5298529-5307609 GCF_000951045.1 Mandrillus leucophaeus
GCGCCTGACCAATACATGGTCTTAAGAATGGGTGAGATGATGCTAAGAGCTGCTTTGGAAGGCGTGAGGATGTTGCCAGCTCCCAGGAAAGGAAGGGGTTCTCATCAACTGGATGTTACATGTGCTGTTTTCCAGGCCCTTAATAAACCACAGTGACTGAACAGAGTCTTGCAACCATTTTCAGAATTTAACAGAAAGTTTGGTCCTATTTGGTCATCTCAGAATTGAAGCTTGGATCATTGCTACAATTAAAAACAAATGTATCAGAAATGTCAAGAAAAAAATCTGATATTGTAGGGCTTCCATGGTAGGTCTTAGATTCACAGGATGCCAGACTGACTTTTGCCAGATTAAGAATTATTTCCTTGCTATTAGATGCCAAGGTCCCCAGCTGGGAGCAGAGGGGAAGGTGTTTTTATAATTTAAAATCCCTAGTCACTTAGCATTTTATTTCTCTCTTTATCCTACTGCTGATATCAGTAACTCTTATTTTATTTTATCTCGATTTGTGTGTCTGTATAGTTATGTTTTCTGACAAATAATTGAGGATTTTTTTCAACTACTGCATTGAGGTAAATCCACAGGATTACTATGCCTTAAAAAATTTAAAGAATGCTTGTAACATATACTCCTATCATTCACCAGTTGTTCTTTATTTTCAAATATGATTGTCTACGTCTTTCCCTGGTCACTAAAAAAACTTGATGAAATATATAGCTGGATGTAAATGCCTTGTAAGTATAATGTGTGTTTTCAGCAGTGGTGCAATTACAGCTCACTGCAGCCTCGACCTCCTGGGCCCTAGTGATCCTCCCACCTCAGCCCCCTAGGTAGCTGGGACCACAGGCATGTGCCAACCATGCCTGCCTGTTGTTTGTTTGTTTGTTTGCGACCTTGCTCTGTTGCCCAGGCTGGAGTGCAGTGGCACAATCTCGGCTCACTGCAAGCTCTGCCTCCTGGGTTCATGCCATTCTCCTGCCTCAGCCTCCTGAGTAGCTGGGACTACAGGTGCCCTCCACCACGCCCGGCTATTTTTTTGTATTTTTAGTAGAGACGGGGTTTCACTGTGTTAGCCAGGATGGTCTCGAACTCCTGACCTCGTGATCTGCCCGCCTCAGCCTCCCAAAGTGCTGGGATTACAGACGTGAGCCACCGCACCCAGCCTAATGCTTGTATTTTGTAGAGGCAGGGTCTCCCTATGGGGCCCAGGCTGGTCTAAAACTCCTGGGCTCAAGCGACCCTCCCACCTTAGCCTCCCAAAGTTTTGGGATTTCAGGCATGAACCACCGGGCCTGGCCAACAGGCATTTTTGAGTACTTACTATTTGCTTAACATCGAGGACACTCTCAAGACTTCCATCGTTATCAGACTGCACATTCTAGGATTAACTGTTGTCAGTTGATAGAGGAATGAAGTTGCTTTCCTATAGTGGCATTTTGGATGAAGTAGGGTTATTCAGAGAAACATAACCAGTAAGAAACACACACACACACACCCCCCCACACACACACAAATATTCACTCACTCACAGACATGGGATTTATTGTAAGGAATTGGCTTATAGGATTGTGGAGGCTGAGAAGTCCTAAGTTTAGTTGGTAAACTGTATACCAAGGAGAGCCAGTGGTATATTTCTAGTTCAAGTTCGAGTTTGAAGGCAGGAGAAGACCGATGTTCCAGCTTGAAGAGTCAGGCAAAGAACCGAATTCTCCCTTACTCAGTCTTTCTGTTCTATTCAGGCCTTCAGCAGGTTGGATGAGCCCCACCCACATTGGAGACAGCAATGTAGTTTACTCAGTCTAGCAATTTAAATGTTAATCTCATCCAGAAACAACCTTGCACATACTCCCAGCATAATTTGTTTTTCCCACTGAGGCAATATATTTGTAAATATGTATTACGTCCTTATAAAAAGAATCTCAGGATTTTTCCTCCTGTGTGTTTTTGTCTTGCTTCTTCATGGTCTGTGATGCCAGCCAAGGTTGTCAGTACAGTGAAACCAAACTGGTGGGATGGGAGCAGATTATTCTGCCATTTTTCTAGATCTTTGAGTTGCACATCAAATCTGGGGCTGATTACTCCATACTTGTTTAGCCTGCCTATGAGGTTCACAACAATTTTCCCAACTCTGTGATCACCAGTGATTTCAGACTTGCCGGTGTAACCATGCTTCATCATTATAGTTGGAAACTGGATGATGGGGCTGGGCGCGATGGCTCATGCCTGTAATCTCAGCACTTTGGGAGGCCAAGGCAGGTGGATCACTTGGGCACTTGAGGCCAGGAGTTCAAGATCAGCCCGACCAACATGGCAAAACTCCATCTCTACTAAAAATACAAAAATTAGCAAGACGTAGTGGTGGGCACCTGTAATCCCAGCTATTTTGGGAGGCTGAGGCACGAGAATCTCTTGAACCTGGGAGGGAGAGGTTGTAGTGAACTGAGAAATGCACCAGTGAACTTTGGCCTGGGTGACAGAGTTGGGACTCTGTCTCAAAAAAAAAAAAAAAAAAAAAAAAATTAAAAAAACTAAAAAAAAACTTTGGGAAGGGCTGGAAATAAAAACAAAACCGCATTTTAAAAAAAAAAAAAAAAAAAAAAAAAAAAAAAAAATTAAAAAAACTAAAATAAAAAAAAGAAACTGGACAATTACTTTGGAGCTCGGCCTAATAAGAACCTGGCATTTAGCTTGCTTTTTAGCTTTGTTGATGCTCTTGAGAGCATCAGCCAGGACATTCATGTGCACCACTGTGGTGGTGTGGAAAGAGCCAGTGTCGTTTTAACCAGATATCTGGATACCCAATAGCCCAGACAAATTGATACATAAAATTAAGCTTGACGGAGTGTCATGGAATTGTACAAATGGCTGTCAATACCCCAGAGAACATAAATTGTTTAGTATTCACCTAAATTAAAACAAGAGTAAAATATTGTTAAAGAAAGCAGCCCACATTCTGAAACAAAATGGATAATCAGCATTATCACCTTTTAGGGTAGGTGACATGCATATCTTAGAAAGATTGTGAGTTTGAAGTTAGACAAACTGAAGTTTGAATTGCCTTTCTGCTACTTACCAGCACTAGATTTGGGGCAAGTAACTTGTCTGAGCTATAATTTTGCGATCTGTAAAATTAAAAATACCTACTTCGTGTTGATGTTTAGATTAGAGAAAAACGTATAAAAAATGTTTGGGATGCAGTAGCTGTTCAATAAATAAAACTAGTCATTTGAAAGTTGACTGTGAGTAATGCTGTATGGGCCATTTTGCCAGAAAGAGTCTTTTGTCTTTAATTGATATGACATTTTTTCATTGACTGATGGTAGTTACATTTTGTAGAGTCATCTCAGTATATAACTATGTCCTAGAGATGTGTTTACAAATTGCTCACTGTAGCTTTCTCTCTTGTTCTGTTGACAGAGTTAAATTAGAAGAGAGAGGAGTTGCTGAGAATTCTGTAGTCATCAGTAATGGTGACAGTAATTTATCTCTTAGAAAAGCAAAGAAGCGGGCATTTCAGTTAGAAGAGGATGAAGAAACTGAACCAGATTACAAATATTCAAAGAAGCATTGGAAGAGGCAAGAGAACAATAACAATAATGAGAAGGTCTTGGATCTGGAACCAAAAGCTGTCACAGATCAGACTGTCAGCAAAAAAAACAAGAGAAAAAATAAAGCAACCTGTGTCATAGTGGGTGATGATAATGAAGAGACCAAAAGAAAATCACCAAAGAAGAAGGAGAAATGTGAATATAAAAAAAAGGCCAAGAATCCCAAGTCTCCTAAAGTACAGGCAGTAAAAGACTGGGCCAATCAGAGATGTAGTTCTCCAAAAGGTTCTGCTAGAAACAGCCTTGTTAAAGCCAAAAGGAAAGGTAGTGTAAGCGTTTGCTCAAAAGAGAGTCCTAGTTCCTCCTCGGAGTCTGAGTCTTGTGATGAATCTATCAGTGATGGGCCCAGCAAAGTCACTTTGGAAGCCAGAAATTCCTCGGAGAAATTACCAACCGAGTTATCAAAGGAAGAACCCTCTACCAAAAATACAACTGCAGACAAACTGGCTACAAAACCTGGCTTTAGCCTTACCCCCAGCAAGGGCAAGACCTCTGGAACAACATCTTCTAGTTCAGACTCTAGTTCAGAGTCAGATGACCAATGCTTGATGTCATCGAGCACCCCGGAGTGTGCTGCGGGTTTCTTAAAGACAGTAGGCCTTTTTGCAGGAAGAGGTTGTCCAGGCCCAGGGCCATCATCACAGAGTGCAGGTGCTGCTGGATGGAGGCGTTCTGGCTCAAACGGTGGCGGACAGGCTCCTGGTCCTTCTCCCAGTGTGTCTCTCCCAGCTAGTTTAGGAAGAGGATGGGGTAGAGGAGAGAACCTTTTTTCTTGGAAGGGAGCCAGGGGACGGGGCATGCGGGGGAGAGGTCGAGGACGAGGGCATCCTGTTTCCTGTGTTGTAAATAGAAGCACTGACAACCAGAGGCAACAGCAATTAAATGACGTGGTAACAAATTCATCTACTATTATCCAGGTAAGTATTATTTTTTGTAAGTTACCTCCTCCCTTTCCCCTTAGAATGTGTGTGGAGTTCATGTCATGGGTTCACATTTTCTCACCAGTAATGATGTCACATGACTAACACTGTTTTTCAGAATCCAGTAGAGACACAGAAGAAGGACTATAGTCTGTTACCACTGTTAGCAGCTGCCCCTCAAGTTGGAGAAAAGATTGCATTTAAGGTATATTTCAAAACAACGGTCACAGCAAAAAAGGTTCATTCCCCTTCCAAATAAACTTACTTAACAAATCAGGTTTAAAGTGTTTGTAAAAGCCGTTCCCACTGGAACCGCAGTGTTGTCATGGGTTCCTGGTAGGGCTCCCAGACTGGTGGGGTGGACACCCCAGCATGGCATGATGGAGGAGCTGTGGGAATGTGAGAGGATAAGAGGGCTTATGTATTTGTGGGTTTTTTCTTCTTTTTTAGCTTTTGGAACTAACATCCAGTTACTCTCCTGATGTCTCTGACTACAAGGTAAGGATGTTTATTTAAAAGTAAGTTGTCAGTATATTAATAAAACTAAAGTCATATTTAATACTACTTGTATGGATAATACAGATTTGTTTTTTTACTAAATAAAAATGCCAGAAAGTAGAAAATGAAAACATTATCGAAATGTCAACTTTTTAATAGTATCACTGTGAAGGTCTTCCAGTGTTATTTGCCTTATATTTGGGAAGAATAGAGTAGGAGAATGATGAGGTTAATTTTTACTTTTTAAAAAAAATATTAATTTTTTATTTTTAAATAAAGACGGGATCTCGCTATGTTGTTCAGGTTGGTTCAAACTCCTGGGCTCAAGCAATCCCCCTATCTTGGCTTCCCAAAGTGTTGGGATTACAGGTGTGAGCCACCGTGCCCAGCCAGTTTAATTTTTTTAGTTACTTTTTTCTAATTAGTTTAGACACACCAACTTATTTGGGTATTCATTCCCTCATGATTCTAAACTTTGAAAGAAAATAGTAAACAGTTCTCAGCAAGAAGATCTGATTATTTTCATCATGGGAATCTATTTTACATATTTCTGAATTACTTCTGGTTATTATGATCTAGTATGATTTCTTTTGCATTATCAGTTAACCACAGGTAATTCATAAATATTATCCATGGAATTTACTTACTTAATATCTGTATGAGTCTTTATATTGGCATGTGAGGTTTTTCATAGTTCAATAAAAGCTTAACTCAGTGGGATCACAGAATTACATATTTCTTTTTCACCCACCAAAATTTGTTGAAAATCTTGTTAAAGTGCATCCTTTCTTTTTTTGATGTACGATATGGAATGTAAGACTATTTTTTAAGGTAATAATTGGTAATGTTAATATAGTAACATAGATAAAACACAAGGGAATTTGATTTAATCTGGATTGATGCCTTGGAAGACTTTTAAAATCTTTATAAAAACCTTTCCTCAAGGCTGGGCGTGTTGGCTCACGCCTGTAATCCCAGCACTTTGGGAGGCTGGGCGGGCAGATCACAAGGTCAGGAGATCGAGACCATCCTGGCTAACACAGTGACACCCTGTCTGTACTAAAAATACACACACACAAAAAAAAGTTAGCGGGGCATGGTGGCGGGCGCCTGTAGTCCCAGCCACTCGGGAGGCTGAGAGCAGGAGAATGGCATGACCCCAGGAGGCAGAGCTTGCAGTGAGCTGAGATCACGCCACTGCACTCCAGCCTGGATGACAGAGCGAGACTCTGTCTTGAAAAAAAAAAAAAAGGAAAAAAAAACCTTTCCTCGAAAGCAGGCTGGAAGAATCAGTTAATGAAGGGATCTGGTGGGTTAGTTCTAGGTCATTGGTGTTTTGTTTTTATCTTCTTAGGCACTTACTATCTCCTGTGGATGAGGTGATCATGTAATTTATCACCTAAATCAGAATACTTGTGAGTGAAGGGGAGTGCTATTAATAGTTATGCTGGAAAGATGAACAGACCTGTCTTGAACAAACCAGGGTGTTTTGTCACCCTACCATAGATAACTAATTTAATTGTGTGATATATGAGGAAATGGAAATGAATATTGTATTGATACGTCCCACAACCTCTGTGAATTATAATTCTAGATGATACTGATTTTTAAAAATTGCATATTAACGGCCAGGTGCAGTGGCTTGCGCCTGTAATCCCAGCACTTTGGGAGGCCAAGGTAGGCGAATCACTTGAGGTCAGGAGTTCGAGACCAGCCTGGCTAACATGGCAAGACCCCATCTCTACTAAAAATACAAAAATTAGCCTGGCGTGGTGGCAGGCACCTGTAACCCCAGCTACTCAGGAGACTGAGGCACAAGAATCACTTGAACCCAGTAGGTGGAGGTTGCAGTGAGCTGAGATCATTGCACTGTACTCCAGCCTGGGTGACAAAACGAGACTCTTGAAAAAAATTGCATATTAAATTGGTGTTAGTCATCATAGTTATTAACGTTGGAAGGTGATTTGCCTACTTTAGCTGACAAAATTTTTTGAAGATTTTTGAAATTGCTTTCACAATCATTTTAAGAATGAAAATTGGTCCTACTTTTTTGCTTTGACCTCAAACGCAGTTATCCAGCTTGATCATCTGCTTTTTTCATTAACCTTGTCTCCAAAAATTAAATTAGTTAAATTCTGTACTCAAAAATGTAGTCTCCCAAGTTCCTGATTCCCTGTTGAGTCTGGTTCTAAAAAACACTGTTGACTGTGCTCAGAAATTCTAGATAGAGTCAGGAGGAACTGGTTGCTTGGCCTCTCAGTATATACCCCCAGAGGCTACCATGTGTCTCCCCATCGCCCACTTGCATGGGCAGTGCATCCTCTTGATGCATTAGAAAATCAGCTCCCACACCTGAAGACCTGGGAGAGGGGGAATTGGAATCTTACCAGTGATAAAGTGCCTTCTAGTTTCTCCTGAGGGGTTGTGATCACTGTTTTAGAAGGGTTCTAAAAGCATCAGGAACCGAGGCAGCACCATTAGGATATATCTAGTCTCTCCTGATCAATGCTGTGATGGTCAGTGGTCACTTGAATATATCCACCTGGTGTGATTTTTCCTCCTTTTCCCGTATTCACTCACTTTTGGTTCCCTGGTGTAATCTTACTTTCATTGAGTTATTTAAGGTAGTGTCTGCCATTTATGATTTAAATGTGTCTATTTTGCCTCTAAAGATGTTTCTGCATATTCACATAAAGGGTTTATTAGTCTACTTGTTTTTATTTTCTCTATATGTGGATTTATTTTTAAATTTTTCAACTGAGATAAAATTCACATAACATAAAATTCAACATTTTAACCATTTTAAAGTCTACAATTCCGTGGTTTTTAGTATATTCACAGTGTTTTACATGTTGATTTTGACTTGGACTTTTATTTTTGAAAGGAAGGAAGAATATTAAGCCACAATCCAGAGACCCAGCAAGTAGATATAGAAATTCTTTCATCCTTACCTGGTGAGTCTTTTAGAAAAGAATTTGAAAATTTAGGCTCTTTCTATCTACAGTGGTTTATGAATAGCTTTTATACGCAGGAGATGTTCTCTTCCGTGGCCTCTGTATAACTGGCGCTCCCCACTTCTTTCAGCACACTGTAACCCTGGGGATTCATAAGAGATGTTGGATATATTCCAAAACTGTTGGGCTAGTTCTTATTACTGTAATTATATAATTTCATAAAAGTTTGTATGAACTGATGAAAATTGATTATAAAAATAATTATTCCTAGGAAGCCTAAGTTGAATGCTGACTCAATAAATGCTATGAAATTATGGATGGGTGGGTCAGCTATAAAAGATTGGTAGGAATTTTGTAAAAACTGAGGAAGATTCTGCACTTAGATTGTCTTGCAAATTTTTGCAATCTTGCATTATTTTACAAAAGCCCAGGCTGGGCATGGTGGCTCACGCCTGTAATCCCTGCACTTTGGGAAGCCGAAAGTGATGGATCACTTGAGGTCAAGAGTTTGAGACCATCCTGGCCAACGTGGTGAAACCCTGTCTCTATTAAAAATACAAAAATTAGCCAGGCGTCATGGCACGTGCCTGTAATCCCACCTACTGGAAAGGCTGAGGCAGGAGAATGGCTTGAATCCGGGAGGTGGAGGTTGCAGTGAGCTGAGATCGCACCACTGCACTCCAGCCTGGGTGACAGAGCAAGACTCAGTCTCAAAAAAATAAAAATAAAAACACCAAAACTGTAAATTGTGGAAATTGCAGACAATACAATGGTATGGTTTATAAAAGAAAGAGCTCTATTCAGTGAACTCATAAAACCTACTCAGCTCTATTTCAAAAGATTGTCAAATGAATATACTTTTGTATATTAAGTCAAAACAAAATGTCTAAACTGTGTGTATACATACACTTTCACATATCATTTTAAATAGTTACTGGCTTTATCTCTGATTAACCCACCTGTTACTGGAACTGAATGCCTGGAATAAGAGCGCTTTTATAATATGTAGCTTAACTTGGAGTGTACTATAGGGGGTCCCTGGCCAGAGGACAGGGGAGATGCCTTTTCCTTTAGCAGATCCTAAAGCAATTAATTGTTTT
>NW_012102032.1:5308201-5311806 GCF_000951045.1 Mandrillus leucophaeus
GCCTTCTGTTTATTTTTAAATAAGGGATTGAATAAAAGATTCAGTTGACAGAAATCAGTCAAGAGAGTTTTTCAACAAAGTTCCTTTATGATATTAAGTAAATGTTTATATATAACTTATACTAGTTTCCTAGCCGCCTTCTGATGAGGTTTCATTTATAGAAATCCCCTTTCTTAAGAATGGTAGACAGAAAAGTTTGTCCGCTGTCAAATTCTGCACATACAGCCTGATCAGTGCTTGCCAAGTGATTAATAGTGATAATGTCCACTTAAAGTTTTTCTTCTTTAGGGCATCAAGAAATGGCTTTGGAGGCCAAGGTGGGAGGATCACTTGAGCCCAGGAGTTCAAGACCAGCCTGGGCAGCATAGTGAGACTCTGTCTCTAAAAAAAAAAAAAACATAGCTGAGTGTGATGGTGCGTGCTTGTAGTTCTCACTACTTGAGAGGCTGAGGTGGGAGGATCACTTGAGCCCAGGAAGTCGTGGCTGCAGTGAGTCATGATTGCGTCACTGCACTCTAGCCTGAGTGATTGAGCAAGACCCTGTCTCAAAAGCAAAAAAGAAAGAAAGAAATGGATTTATCTGTTCTCTAATAGCAATGTCAGTTGTCCTTGATGTGGTGGTTCTGATATACATAAATTTCAGTTACCATGGTTTAGTTAAGTAATACCAGTCCCGCAGCAACATTGCGTATGTTAACTGAGTAAGTGCATAAAGTACTGCCAGTAGCTCTTTAGTCCACATATAACTATATAATGTAAATAACAGATACGCGTCACGATCCATGACCCATCAAGTCAGTGCTTTCAGAGTCTCAGTGACTGGTCACTGTGCATCTGTTATTCACTTCACATACAGAGCAGAGCATGCAGTTGTGGTGCCTCCTTGTCTCTCATTGATAAAACTGCATGACATTTTACAAAACTTATAATCGAAGTAAGGAATAGGCCTACAAAGATAAAGGCACAGCAAAGAAACAAAAGTGGTGATGCTGAAAGTGCCATCCAAACTGAGTTTAAGGAGAGTCTGTAGAAGAAAGAGCTTACTGTGGGAATGTTGACACTGCCAGTGAGGTGAACTTGTTGACTTGAATAAGGAAAGTGGTCGTGGCAAAAAGGATGAAAATGTCCCCAAAGTGACACCAGCAAAAACAAAGATTTTACAAAGTAAAAAACAAATTCTTTGAGCTATTTCATGACATTAGAAGTTCAGAGGATAAAATGTAGACAGCAGTTTCAAACTTAGAAAAGAGTACAACAGTTGTACAAAGCACAGAGAAGGTGCTTGGGCTGTATCATAAGTTACAGGGCAAGAGCACAAGCACTGTTCAAACTTCCCTTGATAAGTTTCTTACAGAGAAATAAAACGCCTAGAAAGAGAGAGAGAAAGTTAGCTCTCAGTGTTCCTAATGTAATTACAGTGTACTCATAAGTTCAGTGTTTTTACTTTACTCATTTTTAGTTTCCCTATGTAGTAAAGGTTTTTAATGTTTTGGCAAAATTTTTTAAAACTCCTAAGACAGTAATAATTTTTCCTATTGATTATTAAGATTGTTTTGTGTGGTTTCAGCTTGTACAATCATTTTTCCAATCCCATTCTACCATAGAAAGCAAGGACTGAGGCCGGGTACGGTGGCTCATGCCTGTAATCCCAACGCTTTGGGAGACCGAGATGGGCAGATCACTTGAGGCCAGGAGTTTGAGACCAACCTGGTCAACATGGTGAAACCCTGTCTCAACTAAAAATACGAAAATTAGCTGGGCATAGTGGTACATGCCATGCCTGTAATCCCAGCTACTCAGGAGGCTGAGGCACAAGAATCACTTGAACCCAGGAGGTGGAGGTTGTAGTGAGCCGAGATTGCACCACTACACTACAGCCTGGGTGATAAAGCAAGACTCTGTCTTAAAAAAAAAAAAAGGGACTGCCTGTGTTATCAAGTAGTAGGAAGCATATGTGATTTCTAAGGACAGAGCAGCATTTCATATTACCTTCCCTTGTTGAAACACATAAATTAATTAATTTTGGGGATTATATTGTGGTGCCATATTCAATTCTGGTAGTACTAATGACAGTTCATCAAGCTTATGAAGGAAAGGTTTTCTCTGATAAATGGCTGAGAAGTCCCCCTGGTCCAGGCTTTTTCTCAGGATCCCCCTTTATTGAGCACCCCGTGCTTTCCTGTACATACCCAGCCTTCACATTAATTGACAGTTTGTGGCTGGTATCTTAATGATAGAAATTCCCTGTAGAGGAACATTTTTAACTATTGAGAAATAACTTACCCTCTTTCCTCCCTATCTTCTTGTTTCAGCCTTGAGAGAACCTGGGAAATTTGATTTGGTTTATCACAATGAAAATGGAACCGAGGTAGTGGAGTACGCTGTGACACAGGAGAGCAAGGTAGGTGTGCTTCTCTTCTCGCACTGCTTGGCCATACGTTCTCTCTTGACCGATTACCTGTGGTTTGGAAGGTGACATTGCACTACAGGCCCTGGAGGGAATCTATGGTATGGCAATACCAGTGCTAAGTGCCAAATCAGGGCTCCATCTTGGCCCTCATAGAGCCTGTGTGACAAGATGCACAAATAACAAACTTTAAGAGTGTAGAGTTGTTTAAAATTATAGCTATATAAGGATTCCAGCAGGAAAGGGTAGCGTATTTAGAAACTTTATTGGCATATACATTCAGAGAAGCGCATATAATTACATGGCTGGAACAATTTTCACATGAACATACCCATGTAACCAGACCCAGATCAGGAAATAGAACATAACACCCACTCCCAGAACCCTCTATTATGTCCCCTTGCAGTCACTACTGTCCCCCAAGTGTTACCACAGTTCCAACTTTTATTTTTTTGAGAGTGTCACTGTGTGGCTCAGGCTGAAGTGAAGTGGCATGATCTTGGCTCACTGCAACCTCCGCCTCCCAGGTTCAAGTGGTTCTCGTGCCTCAGCCTCTGGAGTGCCTGGAATTACAGGCACTTGCCACCTCGCCCAGCTAATTTTCGTATTTTTGGTAGAGACTGGGTTTTACCATGTTGGCCAGGCTGGTCTCGAACTGCTGACCTCAAGTGATCTGCCCACTTAGACCTCCCAAAGTGTTGGGATTACAGGCGTGAGCCACCGTGCCTGGCCTGAGAGTTCCAACTGACAATAGCACAACAGTTTGAAGAGTGACATAAAATGATGATCCCGTCCTCTGACTTTAAATCCTTAAATTGCCATGTTAGGAAGTATATGGTTTATACCTTTTTACGCAGCCAGACCTCCCAGAGTCGCTGGCAGTGGCTGGCTCATTAGGTTATGGTGGCATTAAATAGAAGTTAGATTTAAGAAAATGCTCTCTTTTAAGGTGTTTATACTTGAAATGTTATAGATACTATTCTATAAATCTCAATATTGCAAACATTTTTTCTGAAGTGTGAACTTGTAGAAACCTTAGCCAGACTGTATGTTTTACCTTGTCTTTAAGGTAGATGACACTTTTAGGGATTTATTCCAGAAACACGTTTTTAGTGTTTGTGGTAGGATCAGCAGATTTGGCCTGGTCTCCTGTACTTCTTTATTTTTTTTATATATATATATATGTTTTTTTTTTTTT
>NW_012102032.1:5312206-5312585 GCF_000951045.1 Mandrillus leucophaeus
ACCAACCTGGGCAACATGGCAAGACCCCGTCTCTACAAAAAATACAAAAATTAACCGGGAGTGGTAACACATGCCTGTAGTCCCAGCCACCTTTGGGGGTGGTGGGGGCAAGGCAGGAGGATCACTTGAGCCCAGGAGGTTGAAGCTGTAGTGAGTCCTGAATGCCACTGCATTCCAGCCTGGACTGTAGAGGTGAGACCCTGTCTCAAAAGCAAAAAGCCTGTAATTACCGTTTTTGACACTAGATGGCCCTCATTATTCATTCATAGGACCAAGCCTTAGCGTTTGCTTTCTCTTGGTGGGCTGTGAAATAGTTCGTATTTTTTTGTTTTGTTTTTCTTTTTTTTTCTTTTTTTATTGTTGTTATACTTTAAGTTCT
>NW_012102032.1:5313451-5323629 GCF_000951045.1 Mandrillus leucophaeus
TCTCACTAGGTTTCCCAGGCTGATCTTGAACTCCTGGGCTCAAGCGTTTCTCCCCCTCAGCCTTCCAAAGTGCTGGGATTATAGGCGTGAGCCACAGCGCCTGGCCTAAAGAGTTACTATACCCTAATTGAACTCAATTTATTGGAACCCAAATTATTCCCATTCTTCAATCATTCTACACTGATGGAAAATTTACTTGGCTAAAAATTTTAACTTACTAAAACCTGTATGACCTCAAAATAAAGTGCCTAAACTGGGGATTTTGTCTTTTTCCTCAGATCACTGTATTTTGGAGAGAGTTGATTGACCCAAGACTGATTATTGAATCTCCAAGTAACACATCAAGTACAGAACCTGCCTGAGTATGACCTCTCCACCTTATAGTTTATGAATGTCTTGTTTGTGAAAGTGACTCTAACTCGAACCTTTTTTTTTTTTTTTTAAAAGAGGATTTGGAAGTTGTATGGATTTTTATCTTCACTTTACTGCATAGGAAACAATCTACCTCATCATTTAAAATGACATGGGTGTTGGTTTTGTAGATCTTTGGTTTTTTTTGTCAGGTTTAATTTTAGCTAACAAAATGTAAAACATGACATTCCTTGCAGACATTGTTGTATACCAGTATGGTTTCTTCTCTTCTTTAAATATTTTTGGCCATCAAGTAGCAGTCGTCGGTAGGAGTTTATAATACCAAGAATGTGCTGCGTATCTTGTCTCAATAAGTTTTAAGTAACACTTAAAAATATTAAAGCATGTTACTTGATCTAATTTTTTAGCATTTGAGTTGTTCCATTAAATGGAGCATCTCGTAAATTTCAAGTATTTTATACTTGCAATTGTTAAGAGTTAAAAGGTAGTTGGATGTGTCACAGACAATGAGTTAAGGAATCCTTTCATGTTTTTCCCAACTTTAAAATTGAGGATTCTCAGGGCCCTGTGTAGAGCAGTGAAAATAAGATGTATGTGTGTGTGTGTATGCCTGGAGGAGAACTGGTGTTCCACTTGGGTGAGAGGATTGGCTGTGAGCTTCAGACCAGGAAATGTGTCATCTTGCCAGGCGCTTGGCTGAGTGTGCTGGAGTGAGGATCTCAAACAGAAACTTCCTTTTCTGTTATTATTCACTACAAAGCTAAAATGGCCAAATATATACTGTGAAAATTGGTTTCATTTAACAAAAGATCAGATCCCTCCTTCAGCTGTACACATTTTTAAATAAAATCATATTGAACTAAACACCTCTACCGAGTCATCATGTTGAGTATTGCAAATTGTTGTCTTATTTTACAATAATGTGAGAGATTACAATTTTCTGTAACAAGAAGGTTTGCTTTGACTGATGAGTCTGATGTTGCAGAGTTTGGTCCAGTGGAGTTTGTCTGATCTGGGAGCCACTGCACCAGTGGAGATGCTGGCCAGTTTTACTTTGTATGTCATGAATGTGTTTCAAAATGTGCATTTATTGATTTGTAATGAGAAGTATTACTCCCGAAAGGATGAGAGTAATGTGAATGGTGGGATCTTGGCACTGGGGTTCTCTGTAGCCCACTTGCCTTCCAGGGTTGGAAAACAAATTAAGATAGATAGTAAACATTGACCAAAGGAAAATGTTGACCTCAGGGTGTGTTTTCATCAGATTATAATCAGTTTACGAGTCACCTTTTTTCCTTTGTTGTGTTTGTCAGACTATGAATAGAGTCCCCTAGAAGGATTATGAAGTCAATTTAGGGGGCCATGACCAGCATTTTGAAAAATAAAATACAATAGAATAGAAAAACAAAAAGTGTGTCACATCCAGCGATGCTTTTTTTTTTTTTTTTTTTGGAGACCAAGTCTCACTCTTTTGCCCAGGCTGCAGTGCGGTGGCATGATCTATTTCGGCTCACTGCAACCTCCGCCTTCCAGGTTCAAGCGATTCTCCTGCCTCAGCCTCTCCAGTAGCAGGGATTGCAGGCGTCCGCCACCATGCCTGGCTGATTTTTGTATTTTTAGTAGAGACAGGGTTTTACCATGTTGGCCAGGCTGATCTCAAACTCCTGACCTCAGGTGATCCACTCACCTCAGCCTCCCAAAGTGCTGGGATTATAGGCGTGAGCCACCACGCCCAGCCCAAGCCTGCTTTATGAAACTTTTGTTTCATGACATAGAGCCATGTCTGTACTGGATCACCCTGTAAAGTGTAAATGTATTTCTTATTGCTTGAAGTCAGGGATACAATTGTCATGTACTCAAACTTGGAAACTCTAAACAATGTCATTTACCCAGGAGTGAGAGAGAAAAGGGGAGGTGAAAATGAAGATGCTGAGCAAGAAGTGCTTGCCAAGGACTCAATCTCTGCCTCATTGTTTCTGGACTAGTGGTCCAGAGCACTCTCCTAGATGAGGAAAAGAGGAAGCACTCAAACACCAGCTCTTTTTATTATAGGATGATTATTTGCCAAAGACCAACTAACCGAGGGAGAGCGTAATGTAACTTCAGAGCAGTGTTCTCTTTCCCCAGGATGTTTTGGGCTGTCGCTCAAGTGGCTGTGTCCTGGCCTCAAGTGAAAGCAGTCAGGCCCCTGCCTCACATTTCCCACTGTGCTGCCATTATCTTTGGGAGCATGAACCTCTGACTTACTACCTTTCTGACCCCATGACTCAGTTTTGTTCATCTTCAGATTGTCTATGCAATGTTAAGTTCTAAGCTGCTTTAACTCTGCATAAAAAGACTGACGCTGACTTCATCAGCCCAGTGTCCCATTGGGTGATTTTTCCCTTTTTTTTTTTTTTTTTTTGAGACGGAGTCTTGCTCTGTTGCCCAGGCTGACGTGCAATGGCTCAGTCTCGCTCACTGCAACCTCTGCCTCCTGGGTTCCAGCGATTCTCCTGCCTCAGCCTCCCGAGTAGCTGGGACTAAGGCACCCGCCACCCCGCCTGGCTAAGTTTTGTATTTTTAGTAGAGACAGGGTTTCACCGTGTTGGCCAGGCTGGTCTCAAACTCCTGACCTCAGGTGATCCACCCACCTTGGCCTCTCAAAGTGCTGAGATTATAGGCATGGGCCACCGCGCTCGGCCACCATTTTTCTGTTTTCTTGAAGTGCTTAAGCTCTCCAACTCCAACCATATCACTGATACAGTTGGTCTCTTCTTTGCTGTCCTCCTGTTGGGCACTGCGGTGATAACTTAATTACCTGTTAACTTTTCTTTTTAGCTACTTCCAAATCTGGATTTGTTGGGTCTTTCTGCTCCTTCAACTGTTCTGAAGGGATGACATCACAAAAACTCTTTTTCACAGACAAAAGAACTAGCCCACTCAACACATGGATACTGTTTGGTTCTAATTTTCAACTTCTTTATATTTAAAAGCAGCTGTTGCAAACTTTTTCCGTAAGCCTTCATCCCCTAGTGTCAGCTTGACAACCTTTTGCAGTTCACAAACCAAGACCGGCAGGAACATGTGCCTCTCCTTTGTGCCCTTGCCTTCATTGTAATGAATGCACT
Organism: Mandrillus leucophaeus; assembly: GCF_000951045.1. Lineage (NCBI taxonomy): Eukaryota > Metazoa > Chordata > Mammalia > Primates > Cercopithecidae > Mandrillus > Mandrillus leucophaeus. The sequence goes on from NW_012102032.1 coordinate 5,316,934, forward strand.
GATCTGTTTTTCTCTCCACTTGACTGTTCACAGCTCTTGTTTGCAAGACCTGCTATATCAGTGTAGGTCTAATCAGGAGGGAGAAACCACATAGTAATCCAAACAGGAAAAGTTTAATATAAAGAATTCCTGATTCTCACTGGGATCAGAGTGATGAGGAACTGGCTAGTAAGAAGTAAAGAGAACTCTAAAAACACAGAATAGCAGATACAAGGAACAGCTACTACCCTGGGGCTGAGATAGACACACCCAAGGAAGAGCCCCTAGACTCCACCCTCAGGCTGTGAGCAGGCTCCTTTGGGAAGGCATGGCTCTACCTCACTGAAGGACATGAGGAGTCACCATGATACTGCACCAGCAGAACTTGCTGGAAACCTGTCATCTTCCAAATGTTGACACATTTAATTAAGTGATATTTTAAAATCGCATTTGTTAATATTGCTAAATATGTGATCTTATCAAGAAAGTCTTAAGTATCAGGAAGTTGTCAGCTCACGATGGCAGATACAAGTTTTCCAAAATTCTAGTTTTTGCTTGAGAGCTCAGTTTTTCATTGGCAACAAATACTGTTTGTTCTTGAATTAAGTGGCTCACTTTATTGTCAAGAAAATGTGGGCCAGGTGCAGTGGCTCATGCCTGTAATCGCAGCACTTTGGGAGGCCAAGGCAGACGGATCACCTGAGATGAGGAGTTCAAGACCAGCCTGGCCAACATAGCAAACCCCATCTCTACTAAAAAATGCAAAAATTAGCTGGGCGTGATGGCACGTGCCTGTGATCCCACCTACTCAGGAGGCTGAGGCAGGGAGAACTGCCTGAACCCAGGAGGTGGAGGTTGCAGTAAGTGGAGATCGTGTCACTGCACTCCAGCCTGGGCGACAGAGCGAGACTCCATCTCAAAAAAGAAAATGTATACCACTCCCCAAGTCTGAATGACCACAAGTTTTCTGTCAGTGATTATTTCAAGTAAAAATAGTGCTTTCATGGAAAATGTGGCTAGTTCAGCTTACAATTCAAATAATTGCATAAGTGCTTTTCCTTGAGACAACCATTGTATTGTGGAATGCAGAAGTGCTTTATGTATTAAGAAGCTGTGTCTCTAAGGGTCAAGACTTAATAATGTTAATAGTTGTTATTCTATCAAGGATATTAAGCACAGCTGGCTTTGCCCCTTACTATGAGTGCATGGCCCAGTGATGCCACTGGCTAGCAGATTTGTGCTGAAGTGCAGCGGTTCATTCCATATTGGTTTTGCACCATCAGAGCAGACATCAATGCTGTGAAAAGACAACATAATCATAGTAGCTTTGACCTTGCAGATTCCTAAAAGGGTCTTGAGGGGAGGAGTCCATAGACCACACTTGGAGAACCACTGACATCGTGGAAAGAAAACAGGTTTTAAGTCAGATGTGGGTCCACATCTGAGCCAGGTGACCTAGGGTGCGTGTCTTCATTTGCCGCATGGGCCTAACCCATGCTCAGACTTAACAGTGAAAAGTTAAAATCATGCTAGACTAGACCCTGGCACACAGCAGATGAGCAGAAAGTACTGATCTACTCTTAAGCCTCTAATCAGACTCAAAAGACGGTGATTGATAAAGTTCAACTCATTAATAATTCAGAAAAAAAGTAATGACTGAGTTATTAGCATGGCGTATTCTTATGGTGGATTCATTTCACTTTGCAAAAGTTATATATATTTTGAGACAGAGTCTCGCTCTGTTGCCCAGGCTGGAGTGCAGTGGCACAGTCTCAACTCACTGCAACCTCCACCTCCCAGGCTCAAGCGTTTTTGATGCCTCAGCCTCCTGAGCAGCTGGGACTACAGGTGTGTGCCATTGCACCTGGCTATTTCTTTGTCTTTTTAGTAGAGACCGGGTTTCACGACGTTGGCCAGGCTGGTCTGGAACTCCTGGCCTCAAGTAATCTGCTCACCTCGGCCTCCCAAAGTGCTTAGATTACAGACGTGAGCCACCATGCCCAGCCTGCAAAAGTTACATTAATTTAATCAAAAGGGTATTTGCATCCTGCCTCAAATGGTTGTTCACTCTAAAGGTTCACTGCCTAAACATAAGAGTGCAATCAACACCCAGCTCATGAAACAACAAAGTGTACCTATGAGAATGTGATAGCCGTGAGAATATATCTCCCATGTTCTTTTTTTTTTTTTTAATTAAATGACTTAAGGATCCACTGCTGGGATCTCCTGTGTTCTGATGGACTCAGTGAGGAAATAATGCAGTGGTCTAAACAGTGAGTCTCAGCTGGAATTTAGGCACCCAATCTTGTGGCCATTGGGAGGTCTTATAATGTTAAAACCAGAAGCCACCTTCCAAAGAAAGAAGCCCACCCTCCACTTTACTTCTGAGACAACAGACTCAAGAGGAGATGACATCACAGAGATGGTGAGTGGTTAGAGTGTGGCTGCCACAGTGATGACCCAGCTGCAAATTCTGCTTTGGTCTTAGTCACTTCACCTCAGGCAAGTTCTAACCCCTCTGAGCCTCAATTTCCTCATCACAGTACCCACCAACAGTAGCATGGTGAGGACAGAATGAGATTATGCATGCAAAGCAGTTAACGCAGGACCTTGTACATTGTTAAGTGCGCATGAGATGTTATTCTTTATGTTTCTGTTTTGTGACTTGCCTAAGGTCCTGCTCCAGATTTTCAGCAGAACTTGAATCCCATCCTTCTAAATTTATTTTCATCTGTTATAAACAACGTGTGCCACATTTCATATTATAGCTGCCATATTTAAACTCTAATTACATCTTTGGGTAGGAGGAAATCAGTCACCTAATTCTCATCAGAGATACTTTTATCTTGTAGGGCTTGGGAGATTTCTGCTGACTACCTTCATCCATTATCTCCTGACCGTTGTGTCTTCTGATGTTGAAGTGACATAGCTTTCTTCCCACGGCTCTAGCCACTTAAAACATATGATCCCACTTTCAAAGAGGTTATATTAAGACAATAGCGGCTGGGCACAGTGGCTCATGCCTGTAACCCTAGCACTTTGGGAGGTCAAGGTGGGCAGATCACCGAGGTCAGGAGTATGAGGCCAGCCTGGTCAATATGGCGAAACTCTGTCTCTATGTACTAAAAATACAAAAATTAGCCAGGCATGGTGGCGGGTGCCTGTAATCCCAGCTACTCGGGAGGCTGAGGCAGGAGAATCGCTTGAACCCGGGAGGCAGAGGTTGCAGTGAGCTGAGATGGCACCATCATACTCCAGCCTGGGCAACAGAGTGAGACTCTGTCACATAAACAAAACAAAAAAACCCAACCCAGTTTTGTGGGGTTATTAAATTGCACAGGAGAGAGCAGTCATTCACAGATGGATTAGTGATAGATTACAGGAAAATAAGCACAGTGAAACGACAGAAGAATGCAGTTGGGATATAATGGGAAGGGTGTTTGCCTCCTGTCTTCTGCAGATGCTTCCCTCAATCATTTTATTAATCTTGCAGTAACACAAACCCACATGATAAGTGACCAGATTTAGAGACACCGTTTACAGGGTTTTGGCAGAGTTTCATCATATAAAATGTGGCAATTAGATCGCGCCACTGCACTCCAGCCTGGTGACAGAGCGAAACTTGGTCTTAAAAAAAAAAAAAAGGCAATTAAGGTAATGTCTGGGCAGGGTGCAGTGGCTCATGCCTGTAATTCCAACATTGGGAGACTGAGGTGGGAGGATTGCTGGAAGACAGGTATTCCAGACCAGCCTGGGTACATAGTGAGACCGCATCTCTACAGAAAAATAAAAACAAATCAGCTGGGCTTGGTGATGTGTGTGCCTGTAATTTCAGCTACTCAGGAGGCTGCAGTGGGAGAATCACGTGAGCCCAGGAGTTCAAGGCTGCAGTGAGCTATGATTGCACCACCGCACTCCAGCCTAGACAACAGAGCAAAGACTGTCTCAAAAAAAAAAAAAAAGAAAGAAAGAAAAATGATATTTGTAGGGTACATTGGGGTAAGCAGAGCTGTAGAGCTCAAAGTCTTGGAATGCAGGTAATGTGAGCCATTTGAGCATACCAGTGCTTTGCAACATAGCAGTTAGTTTAGGGGCAAGGAATTAGTAGTTTAGGACCAGAATGCCCTGATCAGCACTGACTATCCATACCATCATGTTGGCCTGGCCACCATCAGCATAGGAGAAGCCATCACTGCCACTGTGGCCCCAGATGGAGATCCACAGCTGGAGACAAGAAAATTATTACAAGGAAGCTTTGGAGAAGAGAAATGACAGTAGCTATGTGCCAACTATTTTTCCAAGCACTTTACATGTATTAATTCATTTACCTAACTTACGAGATAGGTACTGTTATTTTCTCCCTTTCATGGAAGAGGAAACTGAGGCACAGAGGTTAAGCTCCTTGCCTATGAATACAGCAAATGAAAGAGCCTGATTCAAACACAGGTTGTCTTCTCCAGAACTTGTACTCAACCACTATGTCCCATAAAGAAACAGGTGCAGAATTAAGTGAAAACGTAAATTGTAGCACATTATATACTTACGGAGTTTATTTCTCATTTGATTTTTAAAAGAAAGCTCCTTGGGTGTGGTGGTATGCCTGTAGTCCTAGCTACTTGGGAGGCTGAGGTGGGAGAATCACTTGAGCCTGGGAGGTTGAGGCTGCAGTGAGCTGTCACCGTGCCACTGCACTTCAGCCTGAGTGACAGAGTGAGACTTGGTCCAAAAAAAAAAAAAAAAAAAAGGCTCCTGATACAGGATATGGATAAAAATGTTCTGGAAGGGCATGCATGAAACGTAATGATGGTCACTGACTGCTCTGCAGAGGGACTGATGGGTAAGGAGCTTCTGACTTTTTTTTTTTTTTTTTGAGACAGAGTCTCTGTCATCCGGGCTGGAGTGCAGTGGCATGATCTTGGCTCACTGCAACCTCTGCCTCCCAAGTTCAAGCAATTCTCCTGCCTCAGCATCCTGAGTAGCTAAGATTACAGGCGTGTGCCATCACGCCTGACTAATTTTTGTATTTCTAGTAGAAATGGGGTTTCACCACATTGGCCAGGCTGGTCATGAACTCCTGACCTCAAGTGATCCACACGCCTCGGCCTCCCAAAGTGCTGGAATTATAGGCAAGAGCCGCTGCACCTGGCCATACAACTTTACAAAAACACAGCTTAGTTTTTATTGACTCCAAATTAGGAAAAATTGCGAAAAAGGAAAAATAATGGAAACATTATTTTGAAGAGTTGTAGCTAAGAAAAATTAGAATTCAGTCCAAACTGTAAAAAATAATAAAAATTGAAAAACATTAGGCAAGATTAGAATCTAGCAACATGTGTACTATAGTTTTTGAAACAATTTTTCTCTCTCCAGTTTCCCATTTTTACTAAAGACAAATCATTATGGACTGATTTGCATTACTATACTTGGCCTAATTATTTGTATACAGTGCAGCAAGTATAATTTTTTTTTTTTTTACATAGGCTTTTAAATTGGCTTTGATGGAACCTTATTCCATAGAAGGAATCTCAGATAAGACTTTTTAAAAGCCGAACCTGGCCATGGATTTGTACCATCAAATACCTATGAGTTGGGTGAATTCCTGTCCTCTTATGGTTCCAAGATAAACTTGGTGCTCCTGGGCCTGTCAGAAAGTGACATTGTTTACTTACCACAGGTCAGAAACCCTGTACAGGAACTGTAGACAAAGGTATGAGGCCAGTTTTTCCAAGGGATTCCTACTGGCTCCATAAGTCAAGTTTGATTCCTTAAAGGAAAGCACACCATTCTAGTCAAAGCCTTAGTAAAATAACTAGTTTCTCCAATTGTGTCCTATTACAAATTAAAACAGATTCTTATTACACTTATGCAAATAACTGTATTGTCATAAATTAAGAATACTCAAAAATAGTTTCCAAATTCTGTAGAAATCAGGGAGAGAGAAACAAATAGACTCCAAATTTTGTTCATAGGCACATACTCAATTGTTAAAAGCTGTAAATAGCTTAAAAGAAAAGTTTTCTTCACTCTGAAAAACAAAACAAAGGATCAGCAACACTTTAAGCAAAAAGTTAAAAAGACTACTTCAGACTTCTATTAGTTTAGTCTATGCAGTGAATTCCTGTTCTGCTTAATATTCATGAACATTAAGCTCTCCATGAGTCCTGAAAGTTTTTCCTTAAATCTGATGTCACAACCTCCAAAGTTATCAGAAACCTGCATTCAAGAGCACCTGTTAAGAGTTTTATAGCTGATTATAAAACCATCTTCTAAAAAGGACCAAAACAAGATAAAAATTGTCTGTTGATGACAAAAAGTTTTACAGCAGCCATAGTCAAAGGACACAACTGACAAGGAAATTTGTCACTTCTGTGGCACATAATACTTTAACATAACAATTATAATTATTACTTATAACACACATTAAGTCATATCAGTATTATAGGAGTTTCCCATAATTTTGGAACACATATGAATAACATATTTATACAAATACAGCCCAAAGAAAATGAAACACCATTTCATATTTGACAATGCTTCCTGTATAATTTTTATACCAAATAAGCCAAATATGTCATTTTTGGACTTTAGGGAACCTATTAATATCTTAAAGAATTACTAGGTTGCCGGGCGCGGTGGCTCACGCCTGTAATCCCAGCACTTTGGGAGGCCGAGACAGGCGGATCACGAGGTCAGGAGATCGAGACCATCCTGGCTAAC
>NW_012102032.1:5323884-5325780 GCF_000951045.1 Mandrillus leucophaeus
AAAAAGATGTAATTTATAATTTAATTTTGGAAAGTTTGTCAAATATCAAAAGTTTAAAACACTTGATATTACAAAATAGGATCCCAGGTCATTGTAAAATAAGTCATTCATTTAACCAAAGTAAGAATTGAAAGATTTTATTAAAAAGGCAAAAACCTTCATTCTTTGATACAGGAGACTTAATTTTTCAAACAATAAGCCCTAATAAAGATAGCATGAAGACAATTAAATGTTTTTCCAAAATTTTATAAACACTATCTAAAATTTTTATCTTGACCATATTGCATGAAGACAATTAAATTTTTTTCCAAAATTTTATAAACAATCTATAAAATTTTTGTCTTGACCATAAGATATAACTTCCATAAACCTTTATAACCTTTAATAAGGAGTTGGTTAATGCTTCAAGAAAACCTTGTTAATCTGACACAGGGGCCCATATGCTGGTCTTGCATCAGTGTGCCTTTGACATTAATGATTAATTTATAGAGAAACTGAACTTATTTTATCTCTCAAAATCAGCCCTTACAATCTCACATGCCCACCTCTTCTGCAATAGTCCCTGGGCCTTGAGGAGTTGAATAGCTTTAATTTTTGGCCCTGTGTCTCAGGAATGCAGTTTGTTTTGATTAGCATTTTCTATCAGGCCTGAAGATGAGGCTTTAATTGCTGCCAGTATTTAAGATTTAGCAAAACTTGGTGTTCTTTTTGGACCCAGGAGTCAAAGCCCTGTAACTCAATGTCACAAGTACTTTAAAGTGCATACAGGGAGATACACAAATGTAATAACCTTAATTTAAACAAATTTTAATCTCAGTTTTTTCCCTAAGCAAACCAAAACTTAATAATAATATGACAACTTGATGGTATAAACTTTTTTTTGCTTTTATAAATCCTCTTATTGTGATTTACACAGACCATTCATGACATGCTTGAACTTTCTGGTTTGTCCTGAATATCCCTTTCTTAAACAACCCATTATTTTATTTTAGGATTAAATTTACCATACAAGATTCCCATAAGAAATTATTTCTCTTTAAGCTTTTTTTATTACTAAAAATCCCTCTTTATTTTTATAACTTTCCTTACATCTCTCTTATTTCCTTGTTCCTTTTACCTTGTTTTATACATGACCTTTAAATAAGCTTTAAATCAGATAAAAATTGTTCACCTTTTTTAAAAGGACCCCCCTTTTTTTTTTTTTTTTTGGAGATCGGAAGTTTAGCTCTTGTTGCCCAGGATGGAGTGCAATGGCATGATCCCTGCTCACTGCAACCACTGCCTCCTGGTTTCAAGTGATTCTATTGCCTCAGCCTCCTAAGTAGCTGGGATTACTGGCACCTGCTGCCATGCCTGGCTAATTGTTGTATTTTTAGTAGAGACGGGGTTTCACCATCTTTGCCAGGCTGGTCTTGAACTCCTGACCTCACATGATCCACCTGCCTCAGCCTCCCAAAGTGTTGGGATTACAGGTGTGAGCCACTGCACCCAGCCAGAATACATTTTTTTAAATAGAAAGAATGTTTTCCTACAATATATTTTAATTGGAAAATACCCAAATAACGATATACCTATTATTTAATATAAGTTTAGATTCTAAATTATGACAAGTTTGTCTATAAGTATCTATCCCATTACATTTATCTATTTTATTTTAATTATTTACCTAGATTATTTATGAAAACTGCAATAGTCATCATTTAAAGTTGTGAAACTTGCCATTGCAAAATTCTGAGACAGTGAAAAATATATGACCTAATGGACTCCATCTTGCTTCTAACCTCCAAGCTGTCCTTGTTCATTCCTGAACTCTGGGAGGAACTTAGTTTATAGTTTCACTCTGAAACGAAGATGATAACAGTCCTTTCTGAAAACACACCTTACTGCCTGTGGACT
>NW_012102032.1:5326655-5329144 GCF_000951045.1 Mandrillus leucophaeus
TTGATTCAAACACTTTTATTTTCTTAAGACAGCCCTAGGCAGTTGTCAGTTAAATAGCCTTAAATTTGTGTATTAAAGGAAACAACTCAGTTGAAAATCAAATAGCAAAATTTACATCATAAGGTATGGAGAGAAAAAGTCTGGTGTGCTAGAGAAAGATTAAAGATGGATGCCAGATCAAACACAAAATTATAAAAATGTATCATAGGATTGTACATGGAGACCAATTTTATTTCGATAGGTATTGTCAGGCCTCTGAGCCCAAGCCAAGCCATTGCATCCCCTGTGACTTGCACACATATGCCCAGATGGCCTGAAGTAACTAAAGAATCACAAAAGAAGTGAAAATGCCCTGCCCCGCCTTAACCGATGACATTCCACCACAAAAGAAGTGAAAATGACTGGTCCTTGCCTGAAGCAATGACATTACCTTGTGAAAGTCCTTTTCCTGACTCATCCTGACTCAAAAAGCTCCCGCACTGAGCACCTTGTGACCCCCACTCATGCCCGCCAGAGAACAACCCCCCTTTGACTGTAATTTTCCTTTACCTACCCAAATCCTATAAAACGGCCCCACCCTTATCTCCCTTCACCCACTCTCTTTTCGGACTCAGCCCGCCTGCACCCAGATGATTAAAAAGCTTTATTGCTCACACAAAGCCTGTTTGGTGGTCTCTTCACACGGATGCGCATGACAGGTATTACCTGTCTTTTACCTGGATCTCTGGGCAGAGCCCACACTGAATCCTGGGTCTCCAAACAGGGAGAAATATTATGAGGGTAAACCACGTGATGTTTTTACAGGACACTTAAAAAAAATTTTTTTTTAACAAAGACATTTTTTAAATGTCTATACCCCATGCTTCTTTAAAAACCAAGAGTATCCTCTGTTGCAATAACTATTTTAGTCAATAAATTAGGTAACACCATACAAAAGCAAGCAGTTTAAGGGCTTAGACAAATTTGTCTGTTACACTCTTAGGATTCCATAAGGAAAAACAGGTTTCTCCCCTAAAGGGACTCTGGTGCCTTCTCTGTTTGCTTTAAGGAACCCCCGGCTATTACAAGCTATTTTAGGTCCCCCATACAGCAGAGGGTGCAAGAGAAAGGAGAGATAGCAGAAGTAAACAAAGAATTCAGTCAACTGAGAAGAAAAACTTTTGTTCAAAAAAGAGACAAGGTCCTAGTAAGGGAGGAGACCACCCCTCATATCGTCTTATGCCCGAGTTTTGCCTTCAAAGAAAGAAGTAAAAACTAAAAGGCAGAAAAGAAATCCACAGGCAGACAGCCCGGTGCCGCACCCTGTGCCTGGTAGTTAAAGATCGACCCCTGACCTAATTGGTTCTGTTATCTATAGACTACAGACATTGTATAGCAATGCACCGTGAAAATCCCTACCTTGTTTTGTTCCAATCTAATTACCGGTGCATGCAGCCCCCAGTCACGTACCCCCTGCTCGCTCAATCAATCACGACCCTCTTACATGCACCCACTTAGAGTTGTGAGCCCTTAAAAGGGACAGAAATTGCTCACTCGGGAAGCTCGGCTCTTGAGACAGAAGTCTTGCCGATGGCTCCGGCCGAATAAACCCCTTCCTTCTTTAACTCGGCGTCTGAGGAGTTTTGTCTGTGGCTCGTCCTGCTACACTAGGAGAAAAACAAATAAAAAATATGAAGGCCTTTTAAACACAAACACACATATGCACAGATACACACATACATCTTGGACGTTAGCTTTTAATTAAGGTGCCTTTTAACTATTGAGCTCCTTTTAAAAAATCTTTTTAAATCTCATTACCACATTTCAGCGAGGACCGTTGCTGCTATTTCGAAGTACAGCCATTGCTCTTTCAGTTCAGCCTGGTTAGCAAAAAGGTGGCCTTGTTATGTAAATAAAGGCCCTTAGTAGTCAAAATTTTTCCTCTTTTTTTTTTTTTTTTTCCTTCTGCGGGCTGTTTTTCTCCCCTCAGCACACCAGCTGGTTGTTAATCTTAAATTTAGCCAAGAGAAACCCCAATTCAGTCACTTACCTAGGGATGGGTCTCAGGCTGAAGAGTGCTCTCTACCATCCTAGAGGCAGGAAAAAATAGACCTCATCTTCCCTGTTGTAAGTGAGCTGAGACTCCATAAAGGAGTTATGTGCTTTCCATCATCATGGAAGCAGGAAAAACTTGCCTTCCTTGTGTTGGAAGCAAGTAAAACTCCAAAATAACAAAAGGAGTTGCACAGCAAAATAAACTTTATATCTCAATCAAATATTGGGAAATCAGATTCTCTGGAGGGGGTGCTTCCAGGCCTCAGCAAATTGTCCCATTGGTTTGAGCCATAAAGATAGCTCAAGCTGGTGCCAAGCACCAATAGGAGATTTGTCAAAGGTCAGGGGCACCTCCACATAGAATCCCTCTGTGGTTAACAAAATGTGAACTTCGAAAATCTGAGACAGGTCTCAGTTAATTTAGAAAGTTTTGGTGACAAAAAAAAAAAAAAAAA
>NW_012102032.1:5329814-5346866 GCF_000951045.1 Mandrillus leucophaeus
GAGGCGGAGCTTGCAGTGAGCTGAGATCCGGCCACTGCACTCCGGCCTGGGCAACACAGCGAGACTCCATCTCAAAAAAAAAAAAAAAAAAAAAAGACAGACTGATGTTGGCTGGGCGTGGTAGCTCATGCCTGTAAGCCCAGCACTTGGAGAAGCTGAGGTGGGAGGATCCCTTGAGGTCAGAAGTTTGAGACAAGACTAGGCAACATGGCAAAACCCTGTCTCTACAAAAAATACAAAAATTAGCTGGATATGGTGGTGTACGCCTTCAAATACTCAGGAGGCTGAGGTGAGAGGACGGCTTGAGCCCTGGAGGTGGAGGTTGTAGTGAGCCAAGATCACGACACTACACTCCAGCCTGGGTGTCAAAGCAAGATTCTTTCTCCAAAAAAGAAAAAGAAAAGAAAAGAAAAGGAAAGAAAGTTTACTGTTTAAAACAAATATAATAATATGATATTGTGGGGTTACTATATAGGCAGATGTTAAATACAACCACAGTAAATGGACAAGAATAGCAAAAGAGAGGGGAAGTGAAATTTTAATGTAATAAGGTTCTTATATTTTATATGAAATAGTACAATGTGATTTATTGATTTATTTATTAGAAATAAGGTCTTGCTATATTTCCCAGGCTGGTCTTGAATTCCTGGCCCCAAGCAATCCTCCCAACCTCGGCCTCATTGTACAATGTTAACTGTAAATAGACTGTGCTAAATTAGAGATGCATATTATCATCCTTAGCACAACCACCATGAATATAGTAACACAAGGAAATTTGGGAAAGTAAAACAATATGTGGAAATTAAACAACATACTCCTAAGTAGCCAATGGATTAAATAAGAAATCACAAGGGAAATTAGAAAATAGTTTGAGATCACTGAAAATGAAAATATTCCATACCAAAACTCTTGAAATGCAGGCAAAAACATGCTTAGAAGGAAACTTATCACTCTACATACCTATATTAAAAACAAAGAGGAAAGAAAAAAGGAAGGATCTCAACCTCAAATCACCAATTTTGTTGATAAAATCCAATACCTTTTCATGACTAAAACATTCTACAAAATTAGGAAAAAATATTTTCTCAACTTAATAAAGGGCATGCAGAAAAGAACAAACTAAACTCAGAGAAACAAAAGGAAGGAAATCATAAAGATTATAGTGGAAAGAAAGGAAATAGATAATAGAAAAACAATAAAGAAAATAGTGTCGAAATTTGGTTGTTTGAAAAGATTGACAAAATTGACAGAACTTTAGCTAGATAGAACGAGAATAAAAAAGAAGACTCAGATTACTAAAATCAGAAATAAAAGTTGGGGCCGGGTGCCATGGCTCATGCCTGTAATCCCAGCACTTTGGGAGGCCAAGGCAGGCGGATCACGAGGTCAGGAGTTCGAGACGAGCCTGGCAAGATGGTGAAACCCCGTCTCTACTAAAAATACAAAAATTAGCTGGGTATGGTGGCGCACACCTGTAGTCCCAGCTACTTGGGAGGCTGAGGCAGGAGAATCGTTTGAACCCAGGAAGCAGAGGTTGCGGTGAGCCGAGATCGTGCCACTGCACTCCAGCCTGGGTGACAAGAGTGGAACTCCGTCTAAAAAAAAAAAAGAAAGAAAGAAAAGTCATGATATTACTACTGACCTTTCAGAAAGAAAAAATATTATAAAGGAATACTGTGAATAATTGCATACCAACAAATTAGATAACCTAGATTAAATGGACACATTCCTGGAAACTCAAATTACCAAAACCAACTTAAGAAGAAATAGAAAACTCGAATAGGCCTATAACAGGTAAAGAGATTGAATTAGTAATCAAAACTCTTCCCTGAAAGAAAAGCCCAAGACTGGATAGCTTCACTGGTGAATTATGCAGACATTTAAAGAGAATTAACATCAATCCATCACAAACTCTTCCAAGAAATAAAAGGATAGAGAACATTTCCCAATTCATTCCTTGAGGCCAGTATTAGCCAAAGATATGACAAGAAAAAATTACAGAATCATATCCCTTATAAATATAGACACAAAAATTCTCTACAAAATACTAGCAAACCAAATTCAGCAATGTATAAAAAGCATTTTTTCCCCATAATATACACCATTATACACTATGACGAAGTGGGATTTACCTCAGGAGTGTGAAGTTTTTTCAACATATGAAAATCAGTACAATTACACCATATTAATAAAAGAGTAAAAACTGATAATTATCCAAATAGAGTCAGAAGAAGCATTTGACAAAATCCAACACACTTTAGTGATAAATATACTCTGCAATTTAGGAGCAGAAAATTTCTTCAACCTAATAAAGGGCATCAAAAATAACCCATAGCTAACATCATACTCAGTGGTGAAAGACTAAAAAATTTTTCCCTAAGGTAAAGAATAAGACAAGGTTGTTTGCTACTGCCATTTATGTTCAGCATTGTACTAGAGATTCTAGCCAGAACAATTGACCAAAAAGGAAATAAAAATAAAAATTACAAGTTACAAATAAATTAAAAAATAAAATATTGGGAAGGAAGAAGTAAAACTATTTCTACTTACAGATGACATAATCTTGTATATAGAAAATCCTAATGAATTAACACATAAAAACTATTATAGGTAATAAACTAGTCCAGCAAAGTTGCAGGATACAAGCTCAATATACAAAAATCAATTCTATTTCTATACAATATCTGTGAACAATCTGAAAATGAATTAAGAAAACAATTCTGGCCAGGCGTGGTGGCTCACGCCTGTAATCCCAGCACTTTGGAAGGCCGAGGCAGGCGTATCATCTGAGGTCGGGAGTTCGAGACCAACTTGACCAACATGGAGAAACCCCATCTCTACTAAAAAAAAAAAAATACAAAATTAGCTGGATGTGGTGGCACATGCTTGTAATCCCAGCTACTCAGGAAGGCTGAGGCAGGAGAATCACTTGAACCCGGGAGGCAGAGGTTGTGGTGAGCTGAGATCGTGTCATTGCACTCCAGCCTGGGTAACAAGAGTGAAACTCCATCTCAAACAAACAAACAAACAAACAAACAAATGAGAAAAAAAGAAAAGAAAAGAAAGCAATTATATTTACAACAGAATCAAAAAGAATATAATACTTAGGAATAAATTTAACAAACTAAGTTCAAGAATTGTACACCAAAAATTAAAAAAACTTGTTGAAAGAAATGAAAGAACTAAATAAATGGAAAGACATCGCATGTACATAATTCTGAAGACTTAATGTTGTTAAAATGGCAATACTCCTCAAATTGATCTGCATATTCAACACAATTCCCATTAAAATCTGAGCTGGAATTTTAGCAGATATTGAAGAGCTGATGTTAAAATTCAAGAGACCCAGAATAGCTAAAACGATCTTGAGAGAGAAGAGCAAAATTGAAAGACTCACATTTCCTGATTTCAAAATTTATCACAAAGATATAGTAATCAAGACTGTGGTGCTGGCATAAGGAGAGGCATAGATAGAATAGAATTGACAGTCCAGAAATAAGCCCATGCATTTAGGGAGAATTGGTTTCAGCCAGGTTGCCAAGATATTTCGACTGGGGAAAGTATAGCCTTTTCAACAAATGGTGTTGGTATAACTAGATGTAAAAGAATGAAATTGGACCCCTACCCCACGCCATATATAAAAATTAATTCAAAATGGATCAAAGACCTAAATGGAAGAGCTAAACTATAAATCTCATAGAAGAGGCCAGGTGTGGTGGCTCATGCCTGTAATCCCAACACTTTGGGAGGCTGAGGCAGGAGGATTGCTTGAGCCAGGAGTTTGAGACAGCCAGGGCAGCATAGTGAGACCCTGTCGCTATAAAAAACTAAAACATTAGATGGATGTGGTGGCAAGTACTTGTGGTCCCAGCTACCTGGGAGGTTCAGCCCAGGAGATTGAGGCTGTAGTGAGCTGTGATCACACTACTGCACTCCAGCCTGGGCAACAGAGCAAGACCTTGTCTCAAGAAAAAAAAATCAAAAGAAAAAAAAGAAAAAGAAAAAAAGAAAAGGCACAGGATTCCAATTGACATTTTTTCCAAAGAAGATATACAAATGCCCAACATACACATGAAAGGTTGCTCAACATCATTAGTCATTGGGAAATGCTAATCATAACCACAATGATATAACACTTCACACCCACTAGGAGGACTGTACTAAAAAAGATGGACAATAACACATATTTCTGAGGATGTTGCAAAACTGGAACCCTCATATACTGCCAGTGAGATTATAAAATGGTACACTGGCATTGGAAAACAGTTGGCAGTTCCTGGAAATGTTACACACACAATTACCACATGACACAGCATTTCCACTTAGGTATATATCTCCATGAGAACAGAAAACACATGTTCATACAAAACCAGAAATGTTCATAGCAGTATTATTTATAATAGTCAAAAAGTACAAACCCAAATGTCCATCAACAGATGGGTGGATAAACAAAATACGTGATATATCTATGATTATAGCTGTAAAAGAGCCAGGTATTAGGTAGCCATAAAAGGGACAAATTACTGATACATGTTACAATATGGATGAACGTTGAAACGTGCTCAGTGAAAGAAGCCAGGTATAAAAGAACATAATGTTTGATTCCATTTATGTGAAATGTCCAGAATAGGCAAACCCATATAGACAGAAAGTAGATTAGTCATTGCCAGGGGCTAGGATACAGAGGTGAATGGGGAGTAACTACTAAATTGGTGTAGAATTTCTTTTGGAATAATGAAAATGTTCTGGAATTAGATAGTGGTGATGGTTGTACAACCTTTTGAACATACTAAAGCACAACAAATTGTACACTTAAAAATATGAATTTTATCATATATGAATTATATCTCAATACAAAATATAACATAAAATACAAAATAATGGAAAAGGTCTGTCAGTAATGAGCCAGGTTAAAAAATAAAAATAAAAGAATAATAATAATATGGCAATATTACAATCCTTTGGCAATAAATTCATTAAAGAAAATGAACAAATTCCTTGAAAAATACAACTTACCAAAACCGACACAAGAAGAAATATTCATTTAAAGTCACTCAGCCAGGAAGGTTAAAAATAAAAATAAACAAAAGAAGAGACAAAAATTCAGAATATTCCTATAACAGTTAAAAAAACTGAATTAGTAATTTAAAACCTTCTTACGAAGAAAATTCCAGGCCAAGATAGTTTTGTTGTTGTTGTTGTTGTTGTTGTTTTTAGGACACATGACTATGACTCAGCCTCAGGAGGTCCTAATGTCATGTGCCCCGGGATAGCTTTAAAAGAAGAGAAAGTTAAGGAAATTTCCTAGAAGGCAGAGCAAAAAAACAAAGACCAGTTCAAGAGGTTCAGAATCCATGAATTATATCAAACATTTAGGAAACAATGCCAATTTTACACAAGCTGTTTCAGAAAATAAAGAAGCAAAGAACAGTTCTCAATTCATTTTGATGAAGACAGCATGACCTTGATAGCAAATCCTGACAAAGATATTAGAAGAAAATTTTAGACTACCATCCCTCATGCACACAGATGTAAACACCCTTAACAAAATACCAATAAATCAAATCTAGCAATTTATAAAACAATAATGCATCATGACCAAGGGGGTTTATTTCAGGAATGCATGGTTGGTTTGATGTTTCATTTGTATAATTCACTATATTGGCCAAATCAAGAAAGAAAAAAACTATGATCAGTGTTGTTTAGAAAAGTATTGATAAATTAATGAGAGTACCTCAACAACAAAATGATCATAGTTATTATGGAAAAGATAGAAACTTTGTTAGAACTCTTTACACTTATTTTATGGTTAAGAATATATTTTTGCTTGTTTGCTTGTTTTAAAATTTCATCATGTGGGGGCATGGACACCATAGTCTTTTCCATATCTCAGGAATGACGATCCTAGGACTTTGTCTCTAGCCGTTTGTGTGATCATAGGTGATTTAGACTTCTCTGGTCATCTTTCAAGTGAGAAAAAGAACAGATGTCCTTCATAAAGGGTTGAGGACTGGAGCACTGGGTGTTACAACCACACTCACAATCTTACCTTAAATTCTGTGAATTGCCATTGGTAGAAATAATTGGCAGATTATATTTGCAGACAAATAAAGTTTATTACCCCACCTAATTTTCCCAGCCTACAGATGCAGAGTGAGAATCTAATTAAGATAGCCAGCCATCTGCTGGATTAGGCCATATAGCTCCCTTTTAACTAGCTGGGTTATATTTGACTTGACAACATTGTTCTACGTGGTTACTGATGATAAACACACCCTCCAGCCCTGGGGACAGACCCTGGACCACCAAAGCCCATTTAAGGATTAACATTCATGATGCCCCAATCCTGCCTATATTACATAATTTACTTGTGTTTAAACAAAACAAAACAAAAAACACAAAAGAAGCAAGGCCAGGCACGGTGGGCTCAAGCCTGTAACCCCAGCACTTTGGGAGGCCAAGGTGGGTGGGTCCTGAGGTCAGGAGTTCCAGATCAGCCTGGCCAACATGATGAAACCCCATCTCTACTAAAAATATAAAAATTCGCTGGGCATGGTGATGCGTGCCTGTAATCTCAGCTACTTGGGATGCTGAGGCAGGAGAATCACTTGAACCCAGGAGGTGGAGGTTGCAATGAGCCGAGATGGCACCATTGCACTCCAGCCTGGGCAAGATAGAGCAAGACTCCATCTCAAAATAAAATAAAATAAAATAAAATAAAATAAAATCGCTGTGATTTACATGTTTTTCCTTCTCTCTCTCTCTCTCTCTCTCTCTCTCTCTCTCTCTCTCTCTCTGTTTTTTGGTGGAGTCTGACTCTGTTGCTCAGGCTGGAGTGCAGTGCCACAATCTCTGCTCACTAGAACTGCCGCCTCCTGGGTTCAAGTGATTCTCCTGCTTTCCTGCCTCAGCCTCCCAAGTAGCTGGGATTACAGGCGCCCGCTGCCATGCCTGGCTAAGTTTTGTATTTTTAGTAGAGATGGAGTTTTCACCATGTTGAGCAGGCTGATCTCGAACTCCTGACCTCAAGTGATGCACCTGCCTCATCCTCCCAAAGTGCTGGAATTACAAATGTAAGCCACTGTGGCTGACTCATGCGTTTCATTTTTATTCCACAACGTCCCATGAAGAAGGTATTATTGGGATTCTTACTGTCCAGATGAGGAATCCATACCCCTAGCAGGACCTGACTTCTCCCCATATTCCTCTTTACTGCTTTATGTTGTTGTCTTCTTCCTGTTTTAGAAGGCAGACCCATGTTTGACTCACATCATACTCATTTAGCACTCAGTCTGTTGCATGCCTATTGCACAGTAGGTCTTAGTAAATATCTACTGCTTGGAATTTGATAAAGTATGGCCCTCCTATTCATCCTCATTGGTCTAACAAGCCCTTCTAAACCAATCAGCCTGGAAAGTGAATTCCACATTCTGGCATGAATCACCAGGCCACCTCGCCCATGATAAATAGGTCAGAGGGGATTTCACAGTGTTTCCTGGAAACTGCTCCACTCCTCCCTTGCGAGGCAGCATTTTATGGTAGGAAACTCTTGGCTTCACAAAGCAGATGGGTTATGTGCCAATGTCCACTCTTAGACAAGTTATTTAGTTTCTCTAAGCCTCGGTTTCCTCATCTGTGACTTTTTTTTTTTTGATGAAATGAGATACTATGCATAGTTTTCATTTCCGATCCCCTCATTCTTCTGTATTCCTCCTCTCTGTGCAAACAAGACGTGGGACAGGCGCATGGTGGCTCACGCCTGTAATTTTGGCACTTCGGGAGGCTGAGGTGAGAGGGTTGCTTGAGGTCAGAAGTTCAAAATGAGCCCAGGCAACATAGAGAGACCTTGTCTCTACAAAAAAAAAGTTTTAAAAATTAGCTGTGTGTGGTGGCACGTGCCTGTATTCCCAGCTACTTGGGAGGCTGAAGTGGGAGGATTGCTTGATCCCAGGAGGTCAAGGCTGTAATGAGCTATGATAGTGCCACACCCTAGCCAACAGAGCAAAACCTTGTCTAAAAGAAAGAAAGAAGAAAAGAAGAAAGAAAGAAAGTAAGAAAGAAAGAAGGGAAAAAGAATAAAAAGGTAAATGGTAAAAGGTTTTAGGGGAAAAGGAGCCTGCAGAACAAGAATTAGGGGAATCAGGAGTGAGTGACAATGTGGAGGTCAGCGGTTCTGAGCTACAATCCCCCTCCTGTTTTATATAAATTGAGACTCTCATTCCTAAAATGTACTGGCTGTCTTGCAGGGTTTATAAGGATAATAAGACATAACCATGTGACTTATCTAGCACACAGTGGGTACCCCATAAAGAGTAGCTATTACAAGGTAAACTAAGACATTTATCTTTTCCTCATTTTGCTACCCACTCTGTCCCCAAAGCAAACTCCAACTAATTCCTTCCAAAATACCATCTTTCTCTTTGCCACCAGCCCCCCCGGCCTTTTTTTTTTTTTTTTTTTTGAGACAAGACTCGCTCTGTTGCCCAGGCTGGAGCGCAGTGGCGCCATCTCCACTCACTGCAAGCTGCATCCCCCGGGTTCACTGCATTCTCCTGCTTCAGCCTCCCCGATAGCTGGGACTACAGGTGCCCGCCACCACCCCCGGCTAATTTTTTTGTATTTTTAGTAGGGACAGGGTTTCACAGTTTTCGCCAGCATGGTCTCGATCTCTTAACCTCGTGATCCACCCGCCTCGGCCTCCCAAAGTGCTGGGATTACAGGCGTCAGCCACTGGGCCCGGCCAATCCCCACCTCTTTTGAACACTTCTACTCTCCAGTCCACCCATACGTCCTGCAGTCAAGCCAGAGAAGGGAAAACAGAGCAAAAGAAAGTATTAAAGGAAGTAACTTTAAATTAGTAACTTTGAGAAAAATATTTAAGTTCCAATATTATGTGTGTGTGTGTGTGTGCGCGTGTGTGTGTGTGTGTGTGTGTGAGAGAGAGAGAGAGAGAGAGAGAGAAACAGAGAGAGAAGGAGAGAGAAAGCTTTTGTTAAACTGGGTAACTCCAAATCCCAGGAAAGTAGAAACGGGAATTTTTATAAAAGCATGATATATCAGTGAATGGAAATAAATCACCAGGTTTAAATCTGAGTGTGTGACTGTGGGCTCCAGTCTTCAGGGACTGTATGTTCGCATGTCCCAATCCGGGACGAGGAAAGAGGAAGGATTAAAAAAAGAAGAAGAAAAAAGCATTGTGGTTTAACAGTTCCTACAGGTTTCCTTCTTTTTTTGTTTTTTTTTTTTTGTTTGTTTGTTTTTTTTGTTTGTTTTTTTTTAAAGCTTGCCCCATAGTTATGGGAACACCTCTGGTCTCAGATGAGTGCTGGGAAGGAGGGGACTTGCTCCGGGCGCAAGTTTGTGCGGAAGCGCGACTGGACCTGGGCTCTGAATCTGGGGGTCCGGGGTTCTGCACCCAGTCGTCAGCTTCCTCATCCGCAGAGTGGCCCCCAGAAGCCTCCGGGTGGTCGCGAGGATGCTCTAAACCCCGGGAGCTAAGGCCGAGCCCGGCGTCCCGCGCCCAGCCCGCGGGAGCTCTCGAGGCTCGCAGCGCGGCCGACCTTCGCCACTTCGTGGGCGACTGGCACTTCGGTGCCCGCAGGCTCCCGAGGGTACCTCGCGAGGCCCGCCCAGTCCTCGCCGCCCGCCCCTCCGCGCCCCACGTGACTTCCTGACGGCTGCAGGGACTGCCCTTCCCGGGCTAGGTTTCGTTTCCTCGGCAGCCTCGGAGCGCGGTTGCAGTAGTCGCGTCCCGACCCCTGGGAGCACCATGGCACAGCTGTGCCCCCTGGCCGAGGAGCTGTCGTGCTCCATCTGCCTGGAGCCCTTCAAGGAGCCGGTCACCACTCCGTGCGGCCACAACTTCTGCGGCTCGTGCCTGAACGAGACGTGGGCCGTCCAGGGCGCCCCATACTTGTGCCCCCAGTGCCGCGCCGTTTACCAGGCGCGACCGCAGCTGCACAAGAACACTGTGCTGTGCAACGTGGTGGAGCAGTTCCTGCAGGCCGAGCTGGCCCGGGAGCCACCCGCCGACGGCTGGACGCCGCCCGCCCGCGCCTCTGCACCCAGCCCGGGTGCCCAGGTGGCTTGCGACCACTGCCTGAAGGAGGCCGCCGTGAAGACATGCTTGGTGTGCATGGCCTCCTTCTGTCAGGAGCACCTGCAGCCGCACTTCGACAGCCCCGCCTTCCGGGACCATCCGCTGCAGTCTCCCGTTCGCGACCTGTTGCGCCGCAAATGTTCCCAGCACAACCGGCTGCGAGAGTTTTTCTGCCCCGAGCACGGCGAGTGCATCTGCCACATCTGCCTGGTGGAGCATAAGGCCTGCTCTCCCGCGTCCCTGAGCCAGGCCAGCGCCAACCTGGAGGTAAAGAATGGCCCGGGAGGGCGCAGAGGGCAGCCTGGGCCTGCTGGGTGGTGCAGAGGGGCCACCGGGGGCCTCTCTGCCACCCTCTGGACGCCCTGGGGGAGATGGGCCTGAATTCGAGGCCAGGGCATCTCCAATGTCAGAGTAGAAAGGGGCTGGGAGATTTTATAGTCCTCTGCCATCATCCATGAAGACAGGTTAGGTTGCTTGCCATAAGCCTGTCTTTGTCTGATGGTGTTTATTTTTATTTTTTTGAGACAGGGTCTCGTCCCTCTCACCCAAGCTGGAGTGCAGTGGCAGAATCCCAACTCACTGCAGCCTTGACTTCCCGGACTTAAGGGATCCTCCTACCTCAGCCTCAAGAGTAGCTGGGACCACAGACTCGCTAATTTTTTTACTTTTTCGTAGAGATGAGGTTTCGCCATGTTGCCCAGGCTGGTCTCAAATTCCTGAGCTCAAGCGATCTGCCCACCTCTACCTCCTAAAGCGCTAGGATTAAAGGCGTGAGCCACTGCACCCCACCATCTGATGGTGTTTAGTAGAGGGTTTTGAATGTCAGCTATGAATCTTGGAGGTAACCTCTGTTCCCTCACCAAGTCCTGGTGGCACCCAGGAGGTGGATATGATTTAGTTTCATTTTACTGTTGAGGATACTGAGGTTCAGAGAAATGAACTTAGCCTGACCTAATCAGTAAATGGCCACGCAGGCATTGCGACCCAGGTTGGTTCGATTTCATAGTTTGCATTTCTCCCCATGGACCAGCCTGGTATCCAGGTCCGTAGAGTCTGGAGCACCAAACAGTCCAGGAAGCTTGAGGTCATGTAAGCAAAAGCCTTTGGTGGGCCGAAGAGTTCGTGTGATCAGAAAGGGTTGTTATTAGAGGCCTAAGAGGGGGGTGGGCAGCCTCCCAGTAACCACTGGATCAGAACCACAGGGAGAGCCAACACTCTTGCACCATAGTGTCCTCTGTCCTGGCCATGTGACTTTGAGCACAGGGTTTGGCCCCTGGACCTGGGTCCTCACCAGTATAGTGAGGCTGTGGGACTAGGTGGATTCCTAAGGGTCTTTCAGGTCTGCAATGTTTTTAGGTTGTCTGGGGATCATACCTTTCCCTTGTGGACTCAAAGCAGAGGCTGAAATCAAACCACCTTTTGTTACATCAGCCTAAGATCCAAAGCATGGCCTGATTTCATTTCATTCTCACAGCACCTTCAGGGAGAACAAGACCCGTCTTCGTGTTGTCAAAGGAGACAGTAGCCTGAGCAAGGTCAGAGTTGGGGGTCTGCATCCAGCTTTGTGTAGCATATAAGCTTGGCTTTTTTTTTTTTTTCCTTTTAGAGACAGGGTCTTGCTATGTTGCCTAGGCTGTTCTTGAACTTCCGGCCTCAAGGGATCCTCCCATCTCAGCCTCCTGAGTAGCTGGGACTACAGGTGTGCCACCATGCCTGGCTATAAACTTGGCTTTTTTTTTCCTTCTTTTAGAGACAGGATCTTACTCTGTCACCCAGGCTGGAGTACAGTGGGGTGATCATAGCTCACTGTAATCTCAAACTCCTGGGCTCAGGTGATCCTCTTGCCTCAGCCTCCTGAGTAGGTAGTGCTACAAATGTGAGCCACCACACCTGGCTAAGTTATAAATAATTCTTATGTGAAGACAGGATCTCACTATGTTGCCTCGGCTGGTCTTGAACTCCTGGCCTCAATGCTCCTCCCATCTTGGCCTCCCGAGTAGCTGGGACTACAGGTGTGCTACCACCCAGCCTGGCTGTAAAATCAGATTTTTTTTTTTTTTTGAGACGGAGTCTTGCTCTGTTGCCAGGCTGGAGTGCAGTGGTGCAGTCTCAGCTCACTGCAACCTCCGCCTCCTGGGTTCAAACGATTCTCCTGCCTCAACCTCCTGAGTAGCTGGGACTACAGGCGTGTGCCACCATGCCCAGCTAATTTTTGTATTTTTAGTGCAGACTGGGTTTCATCATATTGGCCAGGCTGGTCTCAAAGTCCTGACCTTGTGATCCACTCGCCTTGGCCTCCCAAAGTGCTGGGATTATAAGTGTGAGCCACCACGCCCAGCCCATATATATACATTTTTTAATCTTTTCTTTTAGAGACAGGTTTTCACTCTGTCACCCAGGCTGGAGTACAGTGGCATGATCATAGGTCACTATAACCTTAAACCCTGGACTCAGGTGATCCTCCTGCCTCAGCCTCCTGAGTAGCTAGGACTACAAGCGTGTGCCACCCAGCTAATATTTTAAAACATTTTGTAGAGACAGGATCTCACTATGTTGTCCAGGCTGGTCTTGAACTCCCAACCCCAAGGGATCCTCCCACCCCCACCTCAGCCTCCCAAAATGCTGGGATTACAGGCGTGAGCCAGGAGCCTGGCCTAAACTCTGCTGTTTATTCCTAACAACAGGCCTTCCTCTGCCAACGCCTGCCCTGCTGCCCTGACTTGCTGAGTCCTATAACAGGTCTGCTTTTTGAGCCCTGCTACTGCTGCCCATCACTGTTGGCAGAGCCAGTCTCAGCTGGGCAATGCCCTTGGCCTTGGGGGTTGGGTTGTCTTGGCCACTGGTATGGGCAGACTTGAGACTCTGGTGCCTCCCATGTGGAAGACCCAAGTCTCCAGTCTGTGAAGGGATCCTCAGAATTTCAAAAAGCCCTTTACCTTTGATTAGGGGATTATTGCTGCTACCAAAGTTTTCGGGTCACTTTCCTTTGGTCTGGAGTCATGTGGGCACCATTCATGATGAGGGTACTGCTGCATGTGTTTGATTAATGGTGCATCAAATCTTTCAAAATACAGGGCTCAGGATGTAGTGCTATGAGCAGCTCTTGAAAGTGAAGCAGTTGGCAGCCTTGGGGTGTTATGAGGTCTCTTCCTGCTCGGAGGCCAGCAAGGCCGGATGTATGTAGGCCTGGTCTTTGGCCCACACCTTATCTTGGCCACTGTTAGAGGCCAGGTCGAAGGGCGGTGTCACAGAGGTCAAGTTTGAAACATCATGAGCAGCTTGGGCTTTTCGGATTGAGTTAGTGTGGCCTTGGTCCCTGCCTCCAGCCCCTACAGGTGACTGTCATTGGGTTGTTCAAATCCAGATTCAAGATCAGGTTCCGCCCAGAATATCTTGGGTGGAGTTGAAGAGTCTGGAAAGTGGAAGACAGGGCTAGAGTATGTTGAGTCTGCTAGTTTCGGGAAGGAAATGGTTTTTTTCTGGAAATCTCCAGCATGCTCAGTTTGGACATGTGTCTATGATTTTAATATCAGGATCTTAGCTGTGCCAGTCACTAGTAGTGTAGCGGGGGCAAGTCACGTAATTGTTCCATGCCTCAGTGTCTTTGTCTGTAAAGGCTGGGTAATTCCTACCTCGTAGTGTTGTTCTTAGCTTTAAGTAAGTTAATACAGGTAAAGCACTAGAACCATTTCTGGCATACAGTAAGTGCATAATAAATACTAGCTGCTCTTGTTATAGCGGTGGTGATTTGCCTTCCCATTTCTGTGCCCCATTATTTCATCTGAGCAAGGAGGTAGGAGACTCAGATATTGATTATGAAAATTAATAGAAATCAGATGAGGATATTAGCTTCCTTCATACACAGTTTGCCTTTGTTTCTGGAGGTGGTGAGGATTGAGCAGATTTGCGGCTGAGCTTCAGCCCTTGTGTGAGCTGCTTCATCTTTTTTTTTTTTTTGAGATAGGGTCTTACTTAGTCACCTAGGCTGGAGTGCAGTGATGCCATCTCGACTCAATGCAGCCTTAACCTTCCGGATTCAAGCGATCCTCCTGCCTCAGCCCCCTAAGTAGCTGGGACTACAGGTGTGCACCACCATGCCTGGCTAATTTTTGTATTTTTAGTACAGACAGGGTTTTGCCATGTTGCCCAAGCTGGTCTCGAACTCCTGAGTGCAAATGATCCACCTGCCTGGGCCTCCTAAAGTGCTAGGATTACAGGCATGAGCCACTGCGCCTGGCTGGCTGATTCATCTTCCCAGCCCTTGGTGGTCCCAGTCTACAGTGAGCCTTGGACTCTGGTTTCTGTCTTCCTGCCCTGTGAGGCTGACAAAGGCTCCCAGCTTTGTTCTGGGATTGGCAGATGCCTCTGGAGTGAACATCCTTGATATCAGGCTTATCTCTCTAGGCCCCCTTCCCCCTTCTCCTGGACCTTGACTTCTTAATCCTCTGCTTGATTGGCTCTCCAGCGTCTTTTAGCAGATCTCCCCCATGCCCCGTTATTTGGACTGCTTTCCTGGTTGTTTGCAGTGGGAGGACTGGTCTGAGTGGCCCCACCTGCCATTACCGAAGCAGCTGTCCCAGCTCGTTCTATTCCTGTGTGAGCTTGGCCACCTTGCTGTCTTCCTTGCCTGAGTTTCATTGGCTGTAAAATGGGTAATTAGAGAAGAAACTCATAATAATATAAGCTGACATGTAGTATGTTTTTCCTAAGATCCAGGCATTGGGCTGAGTACTTACATTGTTTCAATTAATCCTCCCAATATCCCTGTGAGCTGGGGACAGTTGTAGCTATTTTGTGTCCAAGAAAACTGAGGTGAAGGACACAGTTGCATAGCTGGGAATTGGGACTGGAACCGTGGTCTGTACCGTCCTCTGAGAAGGATGAAGGGAGGTAGTAAGTATTAGAATACTTCAAAAAGCTCCAAGCAGGCAAGACTTGGGTGACAGAACTTGGGGTGGCAAGACTTGGGTGGAGTGGAAGAGGAAAGAATCTATCCTGTGGGATAGATCCAGGGATGGCTTCTGGTGGGGCTGGGCTGAAGAGGTGCATTCTCACCCTCATTTGTTTTCCCTGCAGGCCACCCTAAGGCACAAACTAACTGTCATGTACAGTCAGATCAACGGGGCGTCGAGAGCGCTGGATGATGTGAGGAACAGGCAGCAGGATGTGCGGGTGAGTGGCAGGGCCCTCCAAGGCCAGCCCTGCCCTGTGGCTTCCCTCGCCTTCCAGGCAGGACAGGCGTGTCTCTCACCATGACAAGGCTGGTGTTGGGTGCACTCATGGTGTCAGAATGAAACATCAACCTTGCAAAGCATGCAGACCGCTGTGTGTCCGAGAGAGATCCTTTGCAAACCCGAACCGAAAATTACCTGTAAGCCCAACTGTGGTGGAAATCATTATAAATTAGGGTTAAAAAGTAGTAATTCAAAAAAATGATTATGATATAAAGTGGGAGAAAAAGAGGAAGCAAAAGTATATACCTCCTAGGGTTGCATTTATTTACAAAAAGGAAGTATATTAGTTTTGTAGGGCTACTGTAACAAATTGCCACCAACTTGGTGGCTTACAACAACAGAAATGTATTCTGGCAGAGCTCTGGAGGCCAGAAGTCCAAAATCAAGATGTTGGCATGGCCACACTCCCGAAGTCTCTAGAGGAGAACCCTTCCTTGCTTCTTACAGCTTCTGGTGGCTCAGGCATTCCTTGGCTTTTGACTGCATCACTCCAATCTCTGCCTCTGTCTTCACATATCTGTCTCTTCTTCCCTTAGTGTCTTCCATCTCCAATAAGGACCCTTGTCACTGGATTTAGGGAGCACCTGGGTAATCTAGGATGATCGAATCTCAAGATCTTTAATTGCATCTGCAAAGACCTCTTTCCTCAGTAAGATTACATTCGCAGGTTCTGGTATATGGACATGTCTTTTGGGGGCCCAGCATTCAACCCATTACAGAGAGCATGGAAAGAAACTGAAAGGGAATATTATAGAAGGATCATAGTGGAAGTGTTGGAGTGGTAAATTAGGAATTGTTTTGTTCCCCGTTTTTCAGATTTTCAATACGTTTAAATTGCTTTTAAATGAAAAGATCAGATTTTTACCCCTTTTCAGAGCTGCAGCACCCAGTTTTATGGCAGCAGTTATGGTTTAATTAGATGAGATCTAGATTAGAATACCAGCTCTGTCACATACTAGCTTATGTCGCTTTGGTCATGTGGACAGATCTTCGAGCCTTCGTTTCCCAGTTTGCACAATGGAATCACAACTTTCTGAAGATGATTGTGAGACAAATGAAAGAATGCACGTGAAAGTACCTGTATTTGTTAGAGGGCAGGCTATACTGCTGTAACAAAGATACACCAAAATTCAGAGGCTTAAATATGATCGAAGTTTATTTTGCCAACTGACAGTCCAAACCCACACATGAGTAACCCAGACTAAGGGTTCATGTGATCATTCAGGGATTAAGGGTTCTCCCTTCTTATTACCCTACTATTCTACAAGGTATTGTCCCAACCTCTTTGACTGGAGCTGAGTTACCATTACATCTTTGTTCTAGCCTGTGAGAAAAGGGACAAAGAGGAAGTGGAGGACAATCAATTTTCCTTTACACAAGCGATACAGTGTTGCACATATCATTCCTGGGCGTGGGTCATTGGAAGGAGTTTTGTCACGTCACTTAGCCTAGCTGCAGGGGAGGCTGGGAAATGTAGTCTGAGTAGCCACATGCCCAGATGAAACTCCAGGGATGTTCTCTTACCAAAAGGAAAAAAGGGAAAATGAACACTGGGGGACACTTGTAGTCACATTAGAAGTTGCACAGTAAAAGATTGGCAGAGAAGGCTGGGCACGATGGCTCACGCCTGTAATCTCAGCACTTTGGGAGGCCAAGGCGGGTGGATCATCTGAGGTCAGGAGTTCAAGACCAGCCTGGCCAACATGGCGAAACCCCATC
>NW_012102032.1:5348281-5350920 GCF_000951045.1 Mandrillus leucophaeus
GTCCCAGCTACTCAGGAGGCTGAGGCAGGAGAATGGTGTGAACCCGGGAGGCGGAGCTTGCAGTGAGCTGAGATCCGGCCACTGCACTCCAGCCTGGGCGGCAGAGTGAGACTCCGTCTCAAAAAAAAAATAAAAAATAAAAAAATAAAATAAAATAAAATAAAAGTTTTAAGGTATTTTACATTCCTTTTTTTGGTATGAAACCCTTGAAAGCCAGTATGTATTTTACACTCATGGCAAGTCTCAGTTTGGACTAGCCACATTTCACGTGTTCAGTAGCCACATGTAGCAAGTGGCTATGTTATTGGAAAGTACAGTTCTAGAGCATGATATTCTCTAGAACTTTTCCAGAGCTGCATCCTGACTTTTTATTTTGTTTTGTTTTTTGTTTCGTTTTATTTTATTTTTATTTTATTGAGAGAGTCTCACTCTGTCTCCCAGGCTGGAGTGCAATGGCACGATCTTGGCTCACTGCAACCTCTGCTTCCTGGGTTCAAGCGATACTCCTCCCTTAGCCTCCCAAGTAGCTGGGACTACAGGTGCGCGCCACCACAACCAGCTCATTTTTGTATTTTTAGTAGAGACGGGGTTTCACCATGTTGGCCAGAATGGTCTTGATCTCTTGCTGACTTTTATTTTTAAAAATTGCCCATGAACCACCTTTAGCTTAAGAAATAAAATATCATCGACGCAGCCCCTCCCATCTGTTTCTCCCTTATTCTACCCCCTTTACTCTCTTCCAGAAGTAACCACTCTCCTGAATTTATTTATTCATTCTCACGTGTTTCTTTGTGCATATAACCATTCTGTTTGTTTCTAAGCTTTATTGAAAGAGTATCATATGGTGGATCTTCTTCTGCAAGTTGTTTTTCTCTCATGGAGATTCATCCAGGCATAGCTCCAGTTTATTAATTTTCATAACTCTTTAATATTCCATCCTATGAATACCTCCCAGTCTTCGCATCAAATCTTCTGATGGATGTTCAGGTTGATTCCAGGTTTTTGCTACTTCAGACAATGCTGCCTGTGAACATTCTTATGTGTGTCTCAGGGGCAGGTGGCTGCGATTTTTTGTAGCATAGATTCCTAGGACTGCAGTTGCTGAGTCAAAGCATATGAGCACCTCCAAATTTATTAGATATTGCCAAGTTGCTCTCCAAAGTGGTTTGTTCTCCCACAAAATACAGGTAAGAGTTCCTGGAACCCCACATCTCACCAATGCTTGAGGCTGCAGCCTTAGCATTTTTTCCCCTTTGATGAGTGTCCTCTTGCCTTGGCCCTCTCAGATGACTGCAAACAGAAAGGTGGAGCAGCTACGACAAGAATACATGGAAATGAAGGCTCTCTTGGACGCCTCGGAGACCACCTCAACAAGGAAGATAAAGGAAGAGGAGAAGAGGGTCAACACCAAGTTTGACACCATTTATCAGATTCTCCTCAAGAAGAAGAGTGAGATCCAGACCCTGAAGGAGGAGATTGAACAGGGCCTGACCGAGGGGGATGAGTTCGAGTTTCTGGAGGTGGGTCGCCACGAGGCATTGTTGAATGGTTTTTGTTTTTTTGTTTTTTTTTTTGGCCTGAGATCATGCTGTTGATAATAAGGCCCTCAAGGAGCTGGGGACTGGAAGAGGTCACTGGAAGCATCCCTGAGACACATGCTGTATTAGTTTTCTGAGCTGGGCAACAACTTACCACAAATGTAGGGGCTTCAAAAAATGTTTATTTATTCTCTCAGAGTTTCTCTGGCTCAGGAATCTGGACATGGCTTTATGGGTGGCCTGCATAGGGTCTCGCCAGGCTACAGTCTGCGAGGGAAGGCCAGGCTGTTTCCTTTGGAGCTCAGGGTTGTCTTCCAAGCTCATGTGGTTGTTGGCAGAATTTAGTTCCTTATGGTTGTAGGACTGAGGCCCCCGCCCTCCAATTTCCTGCTGGTTGTCTCTCAGATTGATAGCTGACTTCTTCAAGGCCAGCATGAGAATTTCTCCTCTAGAAAGGTGCAATCCCTCTTTTAAGGGCTTTTACCTGATTAAGTCAGGTCCACCCCAGATGATTGCCCTTTTGATGAACTCAAAATCAATTGATTTGAGATGCTAATTACACCTGCAATATTCCACCCCCTTTGCCATATCACATAACCTAATCACAGGAGTGATATCCTATTTCATTCACCGTCCTGCCCATACTCAAGGGGAGGGCATTGTATAGGGTATGTACATCAGTTGGGGTCAGGGGCTTGAGGGCCGTCTTAGAATGTTGCCTACCACACACACTCCACCTCTTCCTCCTATCCTTCCTCCAGCAGCCCCTGGAAGTGTGTGTTAGTAGTCCCTTTTGCATTGCTATAAAGGAGTACCTAAGACTGAGTTATTTATTTATTTTATTTATTTATTTTGAGATGGAGTTTTGCTCTTGTCGCTCAGGCTGGAGTGCAGTGGCGTGATCTCGGCTCACCGAAACCTGTGCCCCCAGGTTCAAGTGATTCTCCTGCCTCAGCCTCCCGAGTAGCTGGGAATGACAGGTGCACACCACCACGCCCAGCTAATTTTGTATTTTTAGTAGAGATGGGGTTTCACCATGTTGGCCAGGCTGGTCTCGAACTCCTGACCTCAGGTGATCCACCCGCCTCGGCCTCCCAAAGT
>NW_012102032.1:5353650-5354233 GCF_000951045.1 Mandrillus leucophaeus
AAAAAAAAAAAAAAAAAAAAAAAATTGAGGAAGAAATACTTGAATTCCTCTCTTCCAGTCTACTGACTGGGTATTTGCAAAGAAGAGAAGTTTATTTGGCTCAAAGTTCTAGAGGCTGAGAGGTCCAAGAGCGTGCTTCCGGCATCTGGTGAGGATCATCCATGGCAGAAGGATGGAAGGCAGGAGAGCGGGACAGGAAAAAGGAGGTCAAACCCTGTGATAAGGACATGAATCCATTCACGAGGGCAAAGCCCTCACGATCTAATCACCTCAATGGCAATTCAGTCTC
This sequence comes from Mandrillus leucophaeus, assembly GCF_000951045.1. Taxonomy (NCBI): domain Eukaryota; kingdom Metazoa; phylum Chordata; class Mammalia; order Primates; family Cercopithecidae; genus Mandrillus; species Mandrillus leucophaeus. The sequence continues at coordinate 5,353,940 of NW_012102032.1, forward strand.
AGCATGAGCTTTGCAGGAGACATTCAAACCATAGCAGCTATTGAGGCTACCCAAGATGTGAAACAAAATTGCAGCTGCTAAAGCAGTGCTGTCCGGCAGAAATACAGTAGGAGTGCAGATGTAATTTTAAGTTAATTTGAATAGTACATGAGATTTATTTTATTTTATTTATTTATCTTTTTTAGAGATAGGTCCCACTCTGTCACCCAGGCTGGAGTGCAGTGGAGCAATCATAGCTCACTGCAGCTTTGAACTCCTGGGCTCAAGTAATCCACCTGACTCAACCTCTACCCC
>NW_012102032.1:5357223-5376437 GCF_000951045.1 Mandrillus leucophaeus
TGTATTTTTAGTAGAGATGGGGTTTCACCATGTTGGCCAGGCTGGTCTCGAACTCCTGACCTCAGGTGATCCACCCGCCTCGGCCTCCCAAAGTGCTGAGATTACAGGTGTGAGCCACTGCGCCCAACCAGACTGAGTAATTTATAAAGAAAGGAGGTTTATTTGGCTCACAGTTCTACAGGTTGTACAAGCATGGCATCAGCATCTGTCTGGCTTTTAGTGAGGCCTTTGGTGAGGAAGGAAGCGTTTACTCATGGCAGAAGGTGAAGCTGGGAGCAGCCATGTCACAGGGTTAGAGAGGGAGCAAGAGACAGAGGAGGAGGTGCCAGCTTCCATTAAACAACTAGTTTGTGCAAGAACTCACCTGTTACCATGGGGAGGGGACCAAGCCATGCATGAGGGATCCACCCCCATGACCCGAACACCTCCCACCCTGCCCCATCTCCAACATTGAGAATCACATTCCAACGTGAGATTTGGAGGGGACAAACATCCAGACTGTATCAAAGTATCTTTCTAAAGCATGGGCCCCCTGCTATTTCTGGCCTCGTGTCCCTTAGCACGGCCTGCAGGGTCCTGGGTGACTGGGCCCTGCCTGTGCCAGCAGCCTCATCTCTTATCACCCACCCCTGGGTCATGCCCTGTGCACTCACTGTTCCCCAGACACAGTGGGTGTGGGCGGGATGCTATGCCGGGCATTCTTGCCTAGTGAGTCGTATCCTTCCGGGGCCTTGGATCCCATTGTCCTGCCATATCGGTGTTCCCAAGCATGCCCCACTGCTTCTACAGTAGCATTGGGTGATGTTGTTTCAGATGTGCATTTTTTCATGGCTGTTTTGACTGTAAGCCCATCTCTTATTACCCCCATTCATCCTCCTGCAAATCTGACCAGCACATAGCAGAGTGCTTGGCATATAGTGGTGTGCCCCATTGGTTGAGTGACCTGCAGCTCTACCTGAAAGGCCTAGATTCCTTGTTCAGATCGGAGTGGGGAGACAGTGCAGAAGTGAATGGGAACCTTCTCTCTGTGCACTGAGGCCTGATGCGTGCCTAGTCTGGATGGCGTTAAGTTTCATCCCAAGTGCTCATTCCTGTCTGTTGGAGTAGCTGCCCCGAGCGCTCGAAGGATCTGAGTGCACATCTAGGCCTCTTGATACTGTACAACCCTATTTTTCTCAAAGTTTGGGACTTCCAGGAAGACCCTCCTTTCCCATAAGATATTCCCTGGCTGGAATCCACATCCCTTGAGATGTTCCTGTCTGTTACCAGAATGTGTGATTACAGCTGTTCCCCTAGGATTGGAGCGGTCCTGAGTTTCCTGTGCTTTTCCACCCTCAGCTAGAAAAGTGGAAAGAACATCGTCCTGGGGGATCAGAAGACCTCAGTCCCAGCTGTGTCTGTTCCCCTAGCTGGTGGAGTTCCTGGCAGGCTACCGGCCATGTCTAGACCTCAGTTTCCCCATCTGTAAGATCAGTGACCTCTGGGGACCCTTCCAGCTCCAGATTACTGTGTCTTCAAGTGTTATTTAAACTCCTGGTGACCTCTGGCCTGTAATTTGAGAAGGCTGATTGAACTTAGCACTCATGGGCCTAGGGGAGAGCTTCCTGCGGTTGGTGAAGACTGAGCCCAGGTCCCAGTTTCACCAGAGCTGCCTGCACTAACCCCCTGGCATGTTTCAGAAAGCATCAAAACTGCGAGGAATCTCAACAAAGCCCGTCTACATCCCCGAGGTGGAACTGAACCGCAAGCTGATAAAAGGCATCTACCATAGCACCTTAGACCTCAAAAACGAGCTGAAGCAGTGCATCAGGCAGCTCCAGGAGCCCACCCCCAGCTCAGGTGACCTTAGCAGCCCCCTGTGCTGCCCCCTGTGGAGCCCTGTAACCCGATGGGTCCCCTCAATGTTTTGGGATGGGAGACTGGGGCATGATCCCGAGCACTGGGGCCTGAGTTTCAGGGCTCCTGAAACATCCGCCCTCCGTCTGGAGGCTGGTGGGGTGTCTGCTTCATCCTGACATTTTAGGATCTTTCCTAAAGCATTTTTGGGGACTTGATGTTCATGCTTGGACTTGCTGAACAGATAGGCTCTTTTGACCTGTGATCTTGAGGCCAACTTGGATGGGTTTTGAATGGGCTAGGGCTTGTTACTGTGTTTGGTGGGGGAATGGCTCCTTTGGGGGAGAAATCTAGAATTCCTCTGACACCCCCTTTTCATCACCCCATATCCAATCCATTGCCAAATTTCACTTCTTTCAATCTCCTGACTCAGTCTGCTGATCCTAGCGCTGCTTGCCTGTTCTCCATTGCCATCACCTGTCGCCCCATGACTGTGGCAGCTTCCTAAACCCTCTGCATCTGCTGCGGCAGCCAGAGAGATATTTTCATGATGCAGAGCTCATGTCCTGGGACCTATCCTGCTTTGCCCTCTCACTAGGCTTCCCATTACTCCCTGATGCAGACCAAACCCTTGACCCTGGTCTAGAAGCCAGCTCAGGCCCTGTTGGTCTCTCTCCAGCCCCAAGGTGCCCCCCACCCTCCTCTGGTGCATCTCTCTGCATTCAGTTCCTCAAATATGCAAAACTTCCTGCCACAGTGCCTTTGTGTTTGCTCTTCCCCACTCTCCAGAAGGCTTGAACTCTACCGTCTTCACTCATTAACTCCTCTTACCCTTCAAAGATCTCCAAAACATTACATTTATATCCAGCCTCCCCTGCCACTGCTCCCACTCCTCAGACTGGGCCCGGGGTCCTTATCATCCTCCTGGGGCTCTTGCATGGGCAGTATCGCACTCTTCCTCGGGATCCCCATATATCTCCCTCATTAGGTTGTGATCTCTATGAGGTCAGGGGCTGTGGCTTATTTATTTATTTATTTAGAGACAGGATCTTGCTCTGTCACCCAGGCTGGAATGCAATGGCGTGATTATAGTTTACTGTAACCTCAGACTCCTGGGCTTAAGCGATCCTCCTGCCTCAGCCTCCCGACAAGCTAGGACTATAGATACACAACATCTTGCCTGGCTAATTAAAAAAAAAAATTTTTTTTTTTTTTTTTTGAGACAGAGTCTCACTCTATCACCCAGGCTGGAGTGCAATGGCCCAAATCTTGGCTCACTGCAACCTCTGCCACCTAGGTTCAAGCATTTCTCCTGCCTCAGCCTCCTGAGTAGCTGAGATTACAGGCATGTGCCACCACACCCGACTAATTTTTATATTTTTAATAGAGACATGGTTTCACTATTTTGGTCAGGCTGGTCTCGAACTCTCGACCTCAACTAATCTGCCTGCCTCAGCCTCCCAAAGTGCTGGGATTATAGGCGTGAGCCACTGGGCCCAGTCTAAAAAAATTTTTTTTTGTAGAGCCAGGGTTGCGCTCAGTTGTCCAGACTGATCTTGAGCTCCTGGCTTCAAGTGATCCTCCTGCCTTGGCCTCCCAAAGCACTGGGATTACAGGCTTGAGCCACTGTGCCTGGCCTGTCTGATTTTTCTTCAACGCTATTTCCCTAGTGCCTAGCACAGAGCCTGGCCCATAGTAAATCTCTGTTGTGTAGCCCAGGATTGGGTTTGAATCTCAGCTTGGCCTGCCGAGTGTCCTTGCAGAAGGGCTTCTGAAATCGGTGGTGGTGCAGCCCCATTGTGGAAGTGCTGCGTGGGGGCAAAGCTATAGGTGGCTGGTATGTGGGAGGAAGGGAGAGAAAGAACGGTGGGAAAGGAACAAGTGTTGACCCAGCCTCCGCTGCACGACCTTGATCTCATTCAGGAGTCACATCAACCATGAGCAAGGTGAAGTCATCCCCATTGTGTGCTCGAAGAAACCAAAGCCCAGAGAAGTCCAGAGGCCACCGAGCTGGGTGCCGGTGGAAAAAAGACTTGACCCTCGCTACATTTTAAGTCAGAGAACAGAGGGAACACACCAAACTGGTTCTTAGATCACCTTGTTTGTAGCTCTTGTAACGGATGGGATGGGGAAGGTTGGAGGAAGGGGCTGTCTGTGTAAACCCTCTGCAAAGCTGGCTTCTAAGGTCAGTGAGAGGAGCCACAAACACTGGGCCCTTCTTCTGTGACACAGGTGACCCTGGAGAGCATGACCCAGCGTCCACACAGAAATCCACACGCCCTGCGAAGAAGGTCGCCAGTAAGTAGCCCCACCCTTGTCTCCATGGCAACAGCATGGGCTGTGGCCTCCCCAGGCTCTGGCCAAGTCACTTCCAGCCCATCCCGAGTCACTGTGGAGCCTGGACCTCAGTGGGAAAGAAGTTGGCGGCAGTCCCCACTGCAGGGGGTTGCAAGGCTGTGGCAGAAGCTCCCCTGTCCATCAGCGTTGCATTTTGGGGCTGCCTGGAACGGCAAGATGCCTGAAGCTGGCTTGTTTTGAGAAATATTTACTATACCCAAGTCCCTGGGCAGAGCCTTGGGTGAGGAGACTGATGGTGGTCCGGGAAGGGCGGAGGCTAAACCTCCTCGGCATCTCAGCAGCGTTCAGTCTCTGGGTTGTAATGGGCTTCTGCTATTACCATGTTTCTCAACCTTTTTTTTTTTTTGGTTTCTCACTATTGCCCTCCTTCTGCTTCATCCCCTGAACCATTTGAGAAAAATTTTTTTCCTAATTACAAGCCATGAAATTTTAATACCTCCCATCTACTGCATAACTGTTTATGTTCTGTGCTTTTACACATAAAAAGAGTAATCATTTTTTACTCCCCCTCCCCTAAGGATCCATTTTGGCCTCCTAGGGGTACTATCCCCCTCATTGGGCAGGCACCTGCCACTGACATGGGGGTTGGGGAGAAGAGTGATCCTGTTCTGCAAATGTGGACAACAGTGATATCGAGACCACAGGATGATTGTGAGTGATGAGGAGACACTGACTATGAGAGCTCTTTATGAGCCGTATACCACTGAGATGTCCATATACCGCTGACATGTCCATATACCGCTGACATGTCCATATACCGCTGACATGCCCATATACCGCTGAAATGTCCATATACCGCTGAGATGTCCATGTATCACTGAAATGTCCATATACCGCTGACATGTCCATATACCGCTGACATGCCCATATACGGCTGAAATGTCCATATACTGCTGAGATGTCCATATACCGCTGAAATGTCCATGTATCACTGAAATGTCCATATACTGCTGACATGTCCATATACCGCTGACATGTCCATATACGGCTGAAATGTCCATATACTGCTGAGATATCCATATACCGCTGAAATGTCCATATACCGCTGAGATATCCATATACCGCTGACATGTCCATATACTGCTGAAATGTCCATATATCACTGACATGCCCATATACTGCTGACATGCCCATATAGTGTTGACATGTTCATATACCACTGACATGTCCATATACCACTGAAATGTTAGCTGTCATTGCTTCCCTGAAAAGTCGGTGTGAACCCAGGAGGGCTGGCTGTACACTGCTGGTGTTGGGGGGGATGAGAGAGCCAGGGCTTGCTCTTTTTTGTTGTTGTTGCTTGTGCTTAGTGTTTAGGTCTCCTGTAGCAGGCAGAGTGTGGTATCGGTCCCTGAATGGAACAGAGTCAGGGCTGGGATGCCTGGTGCAGATGGAGGAGAGAGCCCTTAGCTGGGCCGGAAAACTTCAAAGGGTGCTTTATGTGAAAAGGGAAGTGAAAGAGCAAGTGGAAAATACTGTTGGCCTGTGTTCTTCCTCAGTCACCTTCCTCTGAAAGCTCGTCCCTCGGTATGAATGAGTTGGGGATGCTGGCCAGCAGGCAGGTGTGTTCCCCGGTGAGGTGAGGTCCTCCTGTCACAGCAGAATGACACCCTGGAGAATAAAGTTCGGGAATGAATCGAGGCTCCTGTAGGCTGAAATGGGGAACTAGGGGAGGAGGGATGGACTAGTCCTAGTGCAGAAAGATATCTAAGGGTAGGTGATGAGGGAGGTGCCTGTGCCCTAGACTGATATCACAGCCTGGGCCTCCCAGGATGCTGGTCCACAGGGAGTAGGTGGGAAAGTGGCAGAAGGTGAGGAAATGGGGCAGAGAGTGAGCGACGGCGAGTGATGTGACTTTGAAGTAGGAGAAGCGGTAGCGGGAGCGTCGTGGTGTGACAGAGTTCTGCTGGGGAGGTAGAGGGTAATAGGAGAGAGCGGGGCTCATCTGTGATGCCAGGTGTCCTGCAGGCGGGCAGAGAGATGATTTCAAAAACACCCTTTTTTGTTCCAGTGTTGTGGAAGGTGGCAAAGAAGGAACCTGGAATCTTCTAGCCCACTTGAGTGGACTTTGGACTCACCTGGAGGGCTTGTACGCCACAGATTGCTGGTCTCACCCCCAACCTTTATGATTCAGTGGCTCTGGCTTGGGGCCCAAGAATTTGCATTTACTATTTTTTAAGAGACAGAGTCTCACTTTTTTGCCTAGGCTGGAGTGCAATGGTGCGAACAGAACTCATTGCAGCCTCAAACTCCTGGGCTCAAGTGATCCTCCTGCCTTAGCCTCTTGAGTAGTTAGGACTATAGGCATGTGCTACCAAACCAGGCTAATTAAAACAATTTTTTTTTTTTTTTTTTTTGTAGAGATGGGATATTGATATGTTGTCCAGGTTGATCTTGAACTCCTGGCCTCAAGCAGTCCTCCCGCCTCAGCCTCCCAAATTGCTGGGATTGTGGGAGTAAGCTACAGTGCCTGACCAATAATTTGCATTTTTTAGGGGTTCTCTGGTTATGCCACTGCAGCTGGCTTGGGCACCAGACTTTGAGGACAACTATTTTAGCCAAACTCAGTTCCTGTTGGTAGACACTCCAGATATTTTTAAAAGATTTGGCAAGCTTTTTTCTTTTTCTTTTTCTTTTTTTTTTTTGAAACAGGGTCTCATTTTTTTGCCCAGGCTGGAGTACAGTGGCAAGAACACAGCTCACTGCAGCCTCATCGTCCTGGGCTCAAGCAGTTCTCCTGCCTCAGCTCCCAAGTAGCTGGGACTACAGGTGCGTGCCACTAGGCCCGGCTAGGTTTTTTTTTTTTTTTTTGTAGAAATGGGGTTTCCCCATGTTGCCCATGCTAGTTTCTAATGCTTGAGCTCAAGTGATCCCTGCACCTCGGCCTCCCAAAGTGCTGGGATTCCAGGCGTGAGCCACCGTGCACCCAGCCCTTGGCAAGCTTTTTTTTTTTTTTTTTTTTTGCTGATTACCTATTTGGTTTTTATTTGTGTTTGTTCCTTTATGGAAATATGATTTACCTGCAGTAAATCTCTTTTTTCCCTGCAGTAAATCTTAAATGTGCAGTTAGATCTATTTTGACAAATGCATACCATGTGTTACCATTATCCAAATCAAGATAAAGGATTTCCCTTGCTCCAGAAAATTCCTTCATGCTCCTTATTAGTCGGTCCCTGCCCCCACGACCACTCATGCTGGTTTCTATCACTATAGATTCATTTTGCCTGCTGACTCCTTCTATTTTTCAAGTTAAAACATCCTTTTATTTGTCTGGATCAAATTAATGCACATGAATGTTACTGTTTTGAAAATGTCATTGTGTTGCACCTTAAAAGATTTTAATTCTGAAAACTTTCTTTTGCAGAAGAGGAAAAGAAATCCAAGAAACCTCGTAAGTTATACATTTCTGCAACTGTTTATTTCTTGAGACTGCCCAAGCACAGAACTAAATGCTGGTAGAGAGAGTCGACCTTGCTCATCAGGGTTCCGTGGTGGGTTCTATATGAGTCCATTCTGTAATGGCAGCAGGCCTGAGGCTGGAGGGGAGGACAGCATAAATGAGATGAATAAGGTGACTTTAGCCTGGTCTGGTGTCCCCTGTGTTGCCCTGCTGTTCAGGCGTGTGTTTGTAGAAGCGGGTCTTAATCAGCGTGAAAGGGAGTAGAGGCCATCCCGTTGCTCTGTATCATGTTTCTCTTTCCTTACCCCCAGCCTCTGTCCCTGCCTCATCCAGCAAGCTTCCCACATTTGGAGCCCCGGAACAGTTAGTGGATTTAAAACAACCTGGCTCGGAGGGTGAGTTATCACAGGCAAGGAGCTTTGGGGTGTCCACTCGGAGTTTGTTCTGCAAATCGCTCTCTGTTTCCTCTCCCAGCTGCAGCCAAAGCCACCAGCTTGCATCCGAACTCAGCAGCTCTCAAGGCCAAGGTGCTGGAGACCTTCCTGGCCAAGTCCAGACCCGAGCTCCTGGAGTGTGAGTAGCTTCGGGGCTGGTGCGCGGTTCCACTGGTTCTGTCTCTTCTGTGCCGCTCTGTGCAGCTCTCTGAGGCCGCTGGCTGGCTGTATCAGCCGCTCCCCTTCACTTGTCCTCTACTTTGTTGCTCCCTTATTTTCTCCCAGTCATCAGTGCCTTTCTTTACTTTTCCTAACCAGCTCAGGTTTCACAATCGGTCCTTTGACTCTCCCTCTTGCCTTCTAGTCTGGCCCAACTGAGCTCACCTTTCTCTGTGGGTTGGCGCCTGCATGTCCCCTGCAGAGAAGGCAGGGCGATTGTGGTCACCAGCCTTCACCGGGCGTCCCATTGCCGGCACACCTGCCCTGCATCTCCTGTCTCCTCCCCACTACTCTCCAGAGCCACCATTCCCAAGACTTCCCACTGGCCATAGCTCCAGCCTTCTCCCTGTCCCTCCCACCTTCTGCTTCACGGAAAAGACAGACACTGTAAAAGGGGCTCCCCCTGCTCTGTTACTGTCATCGCATCTGCTTCTACCGTGCCCCCTTTCTCACCTCCTGGCCCCTTTCCCAAGGCTAGTCCCTGGCCCTGGGCTCTGGAGTCTGCTCCCCATGCGCTCTCTGGAATCTTCTGCTCTTTCTTAGGCCTTCCCATTCCCATCTCTTCACCCTCAGCATCTCTACCTAGGCTTGCCTATCTGTAGCATGTTTACATCTCTCCAAATCACAAAAACCCAGCAAAACTGTCTCAGCTGCAGCTCTGTTTTCTGCCTCCCTTTCACCAGAATGCTTGTTAAAAATACAAATTACTAGCTGGGTGCGGTGGCGCATGCCTGTAATCCTAGCACTTTGGGAGCCCGAGGCAAGTGGATCACCTGAGGTCAGGAGTTCAAAACCAGTCTGGCCAACATGGTGAAACCCCATCTCTACTAAAAATACAAAAAATTAGCCAGGCGTGGTGGCACATGCCTATAATCCCAGCTACTTGGGAGGCTGAGGCACGAGAATCACTTGAACCTGGGAGGTAGAAGTTGCAGTGAGCTGAGATTGTGCCACTGCACTCCAGTCTGGGCAACAGAGTGAGACTCTGTCTTAAAAAGCAAACAAACACAAACAGAAAACCCCCAAAAAACAAATTCCTGGGCCCTGTTCCAGTCCTACAAGATGAGACTCAGGCAAGCACAGAAAGCTGTATGATTAGCTCATTTCCTCCATGATCCTTTTGAGGACAGTTGGGGAAAAGCAGCTCTGCAGATTGTCTACATTGGTGGCTCTCAGCTGTAGCCACGTGTTGGAAGCCTGGGGAGCTTTTAAAATCCCTGATGCCAGGCTGTCCCCCAGACTGGTTCATTCAGAATCTCAGTGTTTGGCTGCCCAGGGTTGCAGTGTGGGGCCGAGGTGGGAGCCTGAAGTCTAATCCTCGTGCCACTGCAGTCTGACCTGTGTCCTGCCCTTGACCCAGGCAGCTCTGAGGTCATCAGTGTCCTCTGTGTCACAAAATCCAAGGGATGCCTTTCAGCTTTTATTTAGCTTCACCTGTCAGTGGCATTCCTCCTCCTTCTGACACTCTCTCCTCTTGCCCCTTGAGCCACTATACCCCCAGGGTTTCCACCCACCCCTCCTTTGCAAGCTCGTCCAACCTGGAAGTGGGTGGAGTTCCGTTGTCAAGGCCAGGCCTAGGGCCCTCCCACTTTCCGTCTTCTTGTTTCCTCTGCACCCATGTGCAACTCTCCAGGCAGCACCTGCCAGTGGTACCCACTTCCATGTGGTGGCCAAAACCAATCACTGAAAAATATAGCCCTTCCTTTATCATAAGCAGCTGCAGCAGGCTTGGTGGGGATCTGTGGGTCCCTTGCTTTCTCAGGCTGGCCTTCTTGTAGCCCTCCGCTGTCCCTGCCCCCCATGAGAGGCCCAGACCAGCCCTGGGCGCAGCTAACTCTTGCCCAAGCTGCTAGCAGCGGTGCTGAACCACATGTTTCAGGAGCTGCTGTGCACTCTGTGGCAGAGCCGCATAAGCTGGGAAAGTAAAGTTCTATCAACTTAGGGCCTTTTCCACCCCCAGCTTATTCATTTTGCCTGGAGGGAAACTCGGGCTTCAGTGAAAAGTGTCATGTCCCGAGCCACCTAGCAAGTGAGTAGGGACAAAAGAGACTAGGGTGAAAGCCCAAGTCTCTTGGTTCCCAAGTTCCCAAGCTAGATTTGTCCCTGTCTGCCTTGCTGCCCCATAAGCTATCTCCCATGGGTCCAGGATCGCTTGTGAGGGCGGAGGCAGAGGAGATTGAGTACGGGGACGACACTAAGGGGAGCTTAATCCTCAGATGTCCTGGAACTGCTTGTAAATGGCAGAAAGGGCAGGGAGGGCATGCTCGTGTCACACCAAGAATATAGTCAGGCCATGTCTCTGCTTACAGACCTCGCTTGGCTCCCTGCTGCCCACCAGTTAAAGTCTAGACTCCTGAGCCCTTCCCTTTCTAGCCCCATCATGTTTCCCTTCTCCTGATGCATCTGTGTTCCCAGCCACCCAGCTTCCCCAATCCCGGCACATGCCAACCCTCTTGGCACTCCGTGGCTTCACCCTCACTGTTCCTTCTGTCTGGAACAGCTTTTCTCTCTCTGTTCTTCTCTGTCTAGTTCTCATCATCTGTTACTTGGCTCCAATTCCAGCCTGCCAGTGAAATGTTCCCCAACTGTAGCATCAGTTGCCTTGTCTCTGTGTCCCTACAGTGTGTGCCTACCCTTTTGGCAAAGTGTGAGTCTCATCATGTTGTTACTGATGGACTCGCCTTGCTTGTTGGAGTGTGAACTCCGTGAGGCCAGGCACCTTGTCTCTCTGGTTCATGGCTGTGTATCTTGTGCCAGAATCTGGTGTCAGTCAGGTGCCTGGTAAATGGTTTTGGATGGATGAATGGACAGACATATGGATGACTGATAGATGATAGATGGCTGGCTGGCTGGACAGAATAGATGGATGAATGGATGGCTAGATGAGCTGATGAATAATGGTAGGTAGATGGATGGATAGATAAATGGACAGATGGATAGATGGGTGGATAGATTAATGAATGAATGAATGGATAAATGGAAAGGCAGAAGGATGGATAGATAAGTGGATAGATGGATGAATGGAAGAATGGATAGATAGGTAGATAGATGGGTATATGGATAGATGGATGGATGGATACATGGATGGATTGATAGATACATGGATAGATGGATGAATAGACAGACAGATGAGTGGATGGATGGACCAGTGGGTAGATGGGTGCATGGATGGATAAAACTAGTGAATAAATAGTACCACTTTGGGAAAGGTCTAAAAGTGAGAGCACTTTGGGCCCCTTGTAATTAATTCCTTGGGATGATGTTTTCTCAGATTACGTTAAAGTCATCCTGGACTACAACACCGCCCACAACAAAGTGGCTCTGTCAGAATCCTATACAGTAGCTTCTGTGGCTGAGATGCCTCAGAACTACCGGCCGCATCCCCAGAGGTTCACATACTGCTCTCAGGTGCTGGGCCTGCACTGCTACAAGAAGGGGATCCACTACTGGGAGGTGGAGCTGCAGAAGAACAACTTCTGTGGGGTAGGCATCTGCTACGGCAGCATGAACCGGCAGGGCCCAGAGAGCAGGCTCGGCCGCAACAGCGCCTCCTGGTGCGTGGAGTGGTTCAACACCAAGATCTCTGCCTGGCACAATAACGTGGAGAAAACCCTGCCCTCCACCAAGGCCACGCGGGTGGGCGTGCTTCTCAACTGTGACCACGGCTTTGTCATCTTCTTCGCTGTTGCCGACAGGGTCCACCTGATGTATAAGTTCAAGGTGGACTTTACCGAGGCTTTGTACCCGGCTTTCTGGGTGTTTTCTGCTGGTGCCACACTCTCCATCTGCTCCCCCAAGTAGGCAGGCTGTAGACACTTGGGCTGACTGCCTGCAGAGGTCCCAAGACCCTAGTGAAAATGCAGCAGGCAGAACTCTCCTTAGACAATTCCCCAAGAGGTACCAAGGATTGGGAGCATGGGAGGGGAGCTGGTGGGAGGGTGGGATATGGGATTTAGCCAGGAAAGGGGTGAGGGTGATTGTGTTGTAGGTGAGGAGGCATTTCCACCCCTCGGTGCCTATCAGGGCAGAGTGACCTGCTCCCCATTGTTCTGGAAATCTCCAGGCTGCTGGGTAGCTGGGCAGAGCTCTGGGGAGTGAAGTCATGAGTGCCCGATTCCTCTTAGAGAAAATCCATAGCTACTGTAGGTTCTGTCTTGGGTCACTTGGATCTGAAGGCTGCCCCTTTGCTCTCTGGGGTAGCCTTCAGATCTTGGTGTTTTGATTACTCGCTATAGATGTTTTTAAAATTCCAAAGTCATTGAGTTTCAATATTATATAACCTCCATTACCCGCATGTTGGGGCTCGATCTCCTGGTTATTATCTGTGCTTGAGGAAACATCCACAGCAGTCTCTCCCCAGAACAGAGTTTCCTAAAGAAGCATGCCCTCTTCCTCCACTGGAACATAGTGCATTCCCTTCCTACCCTGCTCACCCATCGCCCCCCCATTGATGGTTTTCAAACAGGAAACTTTTCAGCTAAGGCTTCAGACCGTGATTGGAATGAGCCTGTGTTGGATTTGTGATTCAAGATCACGGTGACCCTGATCCAGTTTGGGTGGAAATCCTTCCCAAGTATCATGAGAAGCATCTTGGCAGAGATGCTTTGGTGGGAGCCATGAGCTTTGCTGGAGGCCTTGCTTCCCATATCCTTGGCTGAGGGGCAAGGAACTCTGCCAGGCGAGGGGGACGCTGCCCCTGGGTCAACAGAAGCCTGGTGGGTTTGCTCGTGTTAGAGTGTCCTGCCTTCTTACTGACAACTCTCCTCAGTGATAGCCTCTCTCCCCTGGATTGTGAGATACGGAGTGACAGTGCAGGTACCACTGAGGCTAGCACAGTCAAGCAGCCAGCTAAGCTGGATCCCTGAAGCCTGCTATCACGCAGACAGGCTGTGCAGCTGCCTCGGGACCACACTAGGCCACTTGCTGGGGCGTCAGCCTATCACCAAAAGGGTCTTTTAGCAAACCTCATGGGGAACAGGAACATTCCTGTTCATCCCTGGCCACAGGCTGCAGACCCAGCAATGGCCCTCGCGTGAGTCAGAGCCTGGGGCTGGCCCTAGCCCCTTCTACTGCCTTCCTCGTTTGAGCCAATTCTATAAGCTCACATTGATCAGGGAGGGAAAGAGCTAAAGAGGGTCACACAAGTGGCTATTTTCCCTGCAGTGTTTCTGTGCGGTGAAAATAACCCAGTCCACTAAGGGGCGGGAGTGAATGGATTGCTGGATTTTCCCCAAGCTCCTTATAGCCTGATGTCATCAGGATGTGAGTGTGAGGAATTTACCCTCTTAAAATGAAATGAGTCCAACTCTGGGCTTTGCTTAGAGGAGAGCTCCTGTCAGGCTTTTTATAATATGAAAAGAGGTCACCATTGGGGAAGTAGAGACCCCAGACCTTTTCATATGGATATCTGAGAATATAATGTATCTCAGGCCTTGTGCTGGAACTCTAGGGCACTCTAGGCAGGCTCAGAACCCTTGATATTCCTTACAGGTACACACCTGACATGCAGGTACATACCTGATCGGTGTCATCTCCTAACAAGGATTTTCAGTTCCTCGAGAGCAATAATCTTTGTAGGAAAGACATCCCTGCAATAGATGATATGTGGTCCTTAGAAGTTTTCTTCCTTTACTACTTGGAAGAAAAGTTCTTTGGTGATTCTTCTCTGCTTTTGAAGATGATCAAAAGCATCTTCATTGATTTTCTGAAATGAAAGCCTTGTCTGAAACCAATTAATACTTGGGAAACAGCTGGGCTTGGAGGAGTAGAATGCCAGAGATAAATCCATGGCTCCTGCTCTGGCTTTCTTCTGCAGAAATAAGGGCAACAGTAAGGCCCCTTCCCTGGCAAATGTGCAGCTTGGGACAGGGAAGCATGAGACCCTCTGTTTAAAACAGAGTCAAGTAGGTAACCAAAGCCAAGCTCTGTGCAAGGTGCTTTGGAGTTGTAAATTGAGGAATGCATCCTTGCTGTCTTGAACCATTCTGTTTGCAATGGTAAGACCTTACATAACCTAGCCTTGCAGGGCCGCCACACACCCCTGGAGTCCTAGAGTTGGAGGAACCTTTGTATCCATCTGACTTCTCATTTTGCAGAATATGATGAGAAAGTGGAGGATCACTCTGTTCACCACTCTTGCTGTTCCATTAGGGAGGAGATGCCTGATAGCATGTGTGAGGGAAACACTCTGGTACACCGGGAAGTATCAGAAATTCCCAGAAACACACACATAAAATACTATCCTAGACCCAGGTACTGGGGACTGTCTCAGTCAGTGTGGCATGATAAATAAAAGGTTAGGATCAAGTCTTTGTATTTCAAGATGTGGTAGCTGATTATTCCTGTTTTAAGTACTCTGAAATCGATCTGCGATCAATAATACTAATATGTTATCTTTTACCATATTCTGCCTCTTACTATTGATTTTAATTAGTTAGGAGTATTTGAACTGTTATTTCTTGAGCTTAATATTTTTTTAGAGTTAATTCTTTAAGGAGATAATCACGGCTGTAGACAAGGCCAGGGCTGGCTGATGTGCCTTAGAAGCTTTGAATGCAATAAAGCGGTGTTTGGCATTCTCTCCTGCATTGTAGTGCAGGTAGAAAATGCTATTTGTTCGTCATACTGTTGTCAACAGATGAGCCACCCACTACAGACGGCTACTACGCAGGGACCTGCCCAGGCCTCACCCAGGGGCTCCCAAATGTCGAGATTTCTGCAGACCTATAGCCAGCACACTTAGTCCTGCCCCAGTAGAGCTCCTCTTCGGGAAGCTTTTGATAAGGAGTTCTCAGACCGATAGGATGTCTGTCTGGGCTTTGCTGCGGGACAATCCTAACTGCGGGGGCTAGGGGAAAGCGGGGCAGTATTGATCAAAGAGTAAGCCACACACGGATAATCAGTTGCTAGGGATGGAGGTTTGAGGGTTCATTATATTATTCATTTTACTGTTGTATATGTTTGAAAATGTCTATAATAAAAAGCTTTAAAAAAAAAAAAAAGAAACAAAAATAGTTCAGGGCAGCAATGGGTCCTCCCTGTTCAGTGGATTTTATCCTTGTTTCAGTTGGGGTAGGAGTTCCAGGAGGTGCGGATTGGAGGTTGTCTAAAGAATTGGACTGGCCTTTGTCCCTGCTTCCTGGGAGGGAGACTTTCAGTCCTTGACATTTCCAGGGTAATAGGAGTGTCTTTGTTATTTGTGAGGCCATGGGATCACACCTGAGCTTATGCTAAAAGGTGGGATGACTCAGAGCTGGGGCTGGTCACCAGAAAGACTGACCATGTGATTAGAGGGTTGAGGCTTTGAGTCAGCCTGCCCTATGCGGTGGGGGACTGGAGGCTGAGTTTAATCATCTGGCCAGTGCTTTAATCGATACATCATGAAACCCCAATAAAAACTCTGGACACTAAAGCTCAGCACAGCTTCCTGGTTGGTGAAGCCGTGGCTGTGCCAGTAGGGCAGTGTGCCCTAATTCCACGAAGAGGGGGCATGGGAGCGCTGTGCTCGAGACCCTTCCAGACCTTTCCCTGTGTCTTATTTGGCTTGTGGAGCTGATTTGTATCCTTTATAATAAAACTAATCATAAGTATAGTCGTGAGTTCTGTGATTTTTAGTGAATCATTGAACCTGAGGAAGGTCATGGTACCCTCCTGGGATTGTAGCCAGTTGGTCACAAGTGCTGGTGGCCTGGGATCCCCACATGGGGCTGGTGTCTGAAGTGAGGGCAGCCTGTTGGGGACTATGTCCCTTCACCCATGGCATGTGATCTAACTCTGCTGGTCGTTGTTAGAATTGTGGTGCGGTACACCAGGTGGTGTCAGAACAGAGGCGGTGGGATCTGCACACCTTGAGTAAGCCCTTCTCGACCAGCTTGTTGGAACAAAACACAGTGCTCTTCATGGGAGCCTCCCAAGTTTCTTCTCACCTGTGTGAAGTCTCCTTGGTTTACTGTCCTGGGTTTTTTTCTCTCTCATCCCCAACCTCTCCTGTAGTTTTTTCTTCCTCACTGTCACTGTAACCGTAAAAATACTCAGTATGTCAGTGACAGACTTGTCCTTCTATTCAGAGATGACTCTTCAACCGTCCGGGGACACTTTTTTCCAATAAAAAGTTCAGGATGGTAATTTGTGACTCCTTACTAAAGGCAAGCTGGGAGTGCGTGTGTGCGTGTGTGTGTGTGTGTGTTTGCACGCGTGTATGGTTTTTAAGTCATTTGTGGTCTGCTGGAGTGACCCATGGGCTAAGTTTGGACTTGCTCATAGGTTTTACATCTGTTTTCTCATCAGTTCCCAGGCGGTCTTGAAATGCCATAGCATCATGAATAACCAATGGATCTCCAACCGTTATTGACCTTGGAGTCACAGTCTACTTGTATTTTATTGTAGATCAATTCCAATACATAAAATACAGGAAGACTCTAAAAAAGCAAATCAAAGAGTGAAGGGGAAATGATACATTTAAAAAGCCTATTTTAAAGGGGGCAATTTGGAATAAATGCACACACAAAATAGGGTCCTTTTGCTGATGCCTCTGCTGCCTTATCGAGCTGTATGTCCTTTAGTCCAGGCACATCTCCTTTCTGAGTCTTGACTTTGCCTGCATTAATGGTTCCATGAGGATCAGATGAAATTTTTGAGGTAAAAATAGGTTGACATTTAAAATATGGTACATGTGATTATTCTACCTTCTCTACATACCCATAAACACACCTGCATTTTGAGGGAAGTCCAGTTTGGGGCTGCCTTGGGAACTAGGACGCAGTATTATAGCCAAAGGGCCTTTTCTCTCAACCAAGGCATGTTGGCATTGCCACCACTCCCTTCTTGGGGTCACATTCCCCACAGAGTTCCTGCACCCAAAGGCTTTTGATATTGGGTGAGCCCCACCTACTCCCTTCCCTTGTGTATTTGAACTTTGTTCTTCTCCTTTCTGCTTCACTATATCCCCTTTCTCCCTGTCAGCTTCCTGAGCTTGTTCTGTGAACCACAGATAAGCCATTTGCATGCCCAGGCTGTGCTGAGCCCTGTTTGCTGTCCTTGGCACCCCGTCCCTGATCTGGGATGGCAAAGCAGGCAGGTGTTCTCAAACAGCTTCTAGGGATCCAGCCACAGATGCCTCTCCCTGTCTCCCACCCCAAGACTCACTTCTGTTCTATCTGCCCACTGGGGCTTCACTGATTTGTTTGTTTATTTTCTGAGACTCTAGCTCTATCACCCAGGTTTGAGTGTAGTGGCCTGATCTTGGCTCACTGCAACCTCTGCCTCCCAGGCCCAAGTGATTCTCCTGCCTCAGCCTCCTGAGTAGCTGAGATTACAGGCGTGTACCACAATGCCCAGCTATTTTTTCTATTTTTAGTAGCGATGGGGTTTCACCATGTTGGCCAGACTAGTCTTGAACTCCTGGCCTCGAGTGATCTGCCCCTTGGCCTCCCAAAGTGCTGAGATTACAGGTGTGAGCCACCGTGCCCAACCTTCTTCATTGATTTTTTATTGCCTAGCCATGAATTCAGCATGTGGAAGAAATGTTAATACTTTGAGGTAAACAGACAGACTAGGCCACCTAGAGAGCTGGTTGAGTTTCCCATCAAGGGAGGTATAAAGATAAGTTGGACACGTGGTGGGACACCCAGATCCCTTGTCCTTTTCTCTTAATCACTTCATTATTTTTCTAAGAATGATACATGGATAGTATGGATAGGCTTTGTGTCCCCACCCAGATCTCATCTTGAATTGTAATCCCATAATCCCTGCTTGTCCAGGGAGAGAGCAGGTGGAGGTAACTAAATCATGGGAGTGGTTCCCCCATGCTGTTCTCATGATAGTGAGATCTGATTTCACAAGATCTGATGGTTTTATAAAGGGTTCTTCCCCCCTGGTTCAGTACTTCTCCTTCCTGCTGCCTTGTGAAGAAGATGCCTTGCTTTCCCTTTGACTTCTGGCATAATTGTAAGTTTCCTGAGGCCTCTCCAGCCATGCTGAACTGTGTGTCAATTAAACTTCTTTCCTTTATAAATTACCCAGTCTGGGGCAGTTCTTTATAGCAGTGTGAAAATGGACTAATACAATGGTTATTATGAAGGAGTAAAGCAGGACAGAAAATTACAAATAAATCATCTCAAATGCCACCATCTGGAAAGAAATCTGTCTGTTAGTGGATAAATAGATAGATGCATGCATAGATGATGTTGTAAACATGATAGAGAGATGGCAGATAGGTAGAATGACAGATGGTCAGTGGTTTTTAATCCTTCTGGAATCACAGACCTCTTTGGGAATCAAACTATAGCTTGACCTCAGAACTCCCTCAGCAGAACAACACATGCATACACATACACAGAACGCAACTTTGCACACAGTTTTAGGGGATTCATGAAAAGCTGCTGCCACAGAATGATTGATCTTTGTGTAGTCCCATGAAAAGATATATTTAATTTCATCATGGAAACAACAACTTAGCAAACATGAAAACAGTGTTATAGGCATGTAATATATTCACAACGAGGAGCAGCTGCCACATTGCCTGCCCCAAACACACACACCACACCCACACCCACAATCGAACGAGTGAACCAAACAAAACCAGCTGCTCTGACCTTTTCCATGAATGTATATTTGCTACTTGTTCATTCGTTCTGTCATCTGCTGGCACTTGCTCTCTAGAAACATGAAAGGTCATGAGCTCATGCCAGGACCCGCCATCTCCCTGCATTCAGACAGCTCCTACCCACCAGATGCTGGCCTGTCTGATGATGATGAGCCTCCCAATGCCAGCCTGCCCCCCGACCCGCCACTTCTCACTGTGCCCCAGATGCACAGTGCCTGTGACCAGTGGCTGCAGGATGCCTTCCACATCAGCCTCTGAAGAACTGGCGGGGCGGGGCGTGGGTGGGCACGCACCCATGCAAAAGTCTCAGAGACTCCCCCTTCCGTAAGCCCTTAGACTGCCGTGCTGGTGCCTTCCCCCATAC
>NW_012102032.1:5377237-5381280 GCF_000951045.1 Mandrillus leucophaeus
TCCATGCTAGTGGTGGTTGTTATAATAATCATAGTCTAGGCAGCTTAAAGACAGTAATAAATAGGAAGTGCTGCATTAATGCTAACCCCCTTAAAAAGCACTGTTGGTCAGTGTTCTGTGGGCACACAATGTGAGAACTATTGGGCTTTTTAGCAAGTTAACGTAGGATGGGAAATAGTGCTCTGGCCAGCTTTGAAAAAATAAAATCTGCCCAACTCCCTCCGTCTTTTCATTCTCCTTGAACACTTTTTTTTTTTTTTTGAGTCAGAGTCTCGCTCTTGTCGCTCAGGCTGGAGTGCAATGGCACATTATCGGCTCACTGCAACCTCTGCCTCCCAGGTTCAAGCGATTCTTCTGCCTCAGCCTCCCACGTAGCTGGGACTACAGGCACGCACCACCACACCCAGCTAATTTTTGTATTTTTATTAGAGACGGGGTTTCACCATGTTGGCCAGGATGGTCTCGATCTCCTGACCTCGGGATCTGCCTGCCTTGGCCTCCCAAAGTGCTGGGATTACAGGTGTGAGCCACTGAGCCCAGCCTGATTCTCCTTGAACATTTAATATACTGGTTTCAGATTGGCCAGCACCCATGTTAATTTCCAATTGTTCTGTGAATGTACTATTATTGTCCTACTCTTAAGGATAGGGGAATGTTCATATGAAAAAAAAACCACTCAGTTTATAATTTTACATCACCCTTGTCTACATAAAAAATTCACAGGCAAAGATAGTATTTGACCTCTAATACCAATATCCATGTATTCATTCATAATATTGGATTATTAATCACCGTTTGATGTTACTGGTACCACCAGATGCACAACCCTTGAAATGGCACGCAGAGCTGGTGTCACCTGTATAAAGCACAGAAACTAAGTTCTTAAAGTGCTCAACTAAATCAATGCTTCTTTAACAGAAATGACTTCCTTTTTAAAAAAAAGCTCAGAAACATCATTCCCACTTTATAAAGTACTCACTGATTATCCCTTTATTTGTAAAAGGCCGAAAGCAATTTGTGCTGTGTTTCCTTTTTGGATAATTTTAAAAATAGAAATTGAAATTCACTAATGATTTAGGAAGTACCAGCTATCATTAGTTGCCAGCAAAGCTAGGCCCTGGTTCCATCTACTTGGAGGCTGAGGTGGGAGGACTGCTTTGAGACCAGAAGTTTGAGTCCAGCCCAGGGCAGCATTGTGAGACCCAATCTCCGTATGCCAGCAATGTAATCTTTTTGTTTGTTTGTTTGTTTGTTTGAGACAGAGTCTTACTCTGTTGCCCAGGCTGAAGTGCAGTGGCACGATCTCGGTTCACAGCAACCTCTGCTTCCTGGGTTCAAGTGATTCTCCTGCCTCAGCCTCCCGAGTAACTGGGACTACAGGCGCCTGCCACCACACCCAGCTAATTTTTGTATTTTTTTGGTAGAGACATGGTTTCACCATGTTGGCCAGGCTGTCTTTAACTCTTGGCCTCAAGTGATCCACCCACCTCAGCCTCCCAAAGTGCTGAGATTACAGGCATGAGCCATGGTGCCCAGCCCAGCAACGTAATCTTAACAAATTATACAAGGTGTAAACTTAAAAAGCTTCTGCATTTGTGTACTGGATGCAGTTGCTGCATGACTTCGTACTATTCCGTGAGCAGCACTTTGTTCTATGACCAGGAGCACTACCTGTTAGGTGGGGCAGTTTTTGTTTCGCTTTTTCTTGCCTATTCCTCATGGCTCATAATGAGACACTACCCCTTTATGTCCAACTGTTTAATATGCCTCAATCAGATTTCTTTAAAACATATTCTAACAATGGCACACATTGATTTTTCATTTGGCCCCTGTCTGGAGGGCAGCCAGTAACCAGTAACTGGGTTCAGCAGAGCAATGCTGTCCACTTTTAGGAATCAGTAGTCTCTATCAGGGAAAAGGAGTGAATACTAGAAGCCATCACTCCTGGCCTTATGGCAAGGCGGAGACTAAAAGAAGGTTAAAACAAGGCTGGGCGTGGGAGCTCATGCCTGTAATCTCAACACTTTGGAAGGCCGAGGTGGGTGGATCACCTGAGGGCACGAGTTCAAGACCAACCTGGCCAATATTGGAAAACCCTGTCTCTACTAAAAATACAGAAATTAGCTAGGCATGGTGGTGGGCGCCTGTTATCCCAGGTACTTGGGAGGCTGGGGCAGGAGAATCACTTGAACTAGGGGCAGAGGTTGCAGTGAGCTGAGATTGCACCACTTCACTCCAGCCTGGGCTAAAGAATGAAATTCTGTCTCAAAACAAAAAAAAAAAAAAGAAAAAAAAGATTAAAATATAGATGCTGGAATTCTATTCCATAGTTGTCATAAATATATATATATTTTTTTCTTTTTTCTTTTTTGAGATGGAGTCTCGCTCTTTCACCCAGACTGGAGTGCAGTGGCACGATCTCAGCTCACTGCAACCTCCGCCTCCCAGGTTCAAGCAATTCTCCTGCCTCAGCCTCCTGAATAGCTGGGATTACAGGCACACGCCACCACGCCTGGCTAATTTTTGTATTTTTAGTAGAGATGGGGTTTCACTATGTTGGTCAGGCTGGTCTCGAACTCCTAACCTTGTGATCTGCCCACCTTGACCTCCCAAAGCGCTAGGATTACAGGCGTGAGCCACCGTGCCTGGCCTTTTTTCTATCTTTACTCTCTCCCTTTCCATCAGATAGTTCCCTTTCCCATGCTGCAAATTATGACCCTGTATTCCTTAACAAGGCAATGATATTCAATGAAAACCCTGCCAACTTGCAGAATCCGGTGTGGTCGGACAGTGACCTCCCTGGTCAAGGGTCATCTGCTGCTGCTATATTTAGGACGGCCGCTCCTCCAGGTAATTTTTTGTTTCCCCTACAACTCAAGTATGCCTCTGTGGTTCCCTGCCTGGAACTCCAGCCATGATCCCCTCTGTCAATACTACTGTTGCTAAACTGACATCAGTGAAGGGGTGACTGATTCATTCAGTAAATACTTCTTGAGTGCCTACTGGGTGCCAGGCGTTGTACCTAGGCTGGGGAGACAGCAGTGAGAAAAGAAACCCAAATTCCTGTCTCCGTGGCGCCTACATTCTAGGAGAGGAAATAGACAACATATTATTCTAGGGAAAAGGGCCATAAAGAAAACAAAGCCAGTTACATGATAGATACATATGTGTGCTGGTCTAGCTAAGGCGTTCAGGAAAGACCTGTCTGATGGGATGACATTTGCTCAGTGTCCAGAATGAAGTGGGGAGAGGGTTAGGCCACGCAAAGCTCTGGGAGAGAGAGAAGGCCCTGGGGCAGTAGCGTGCCTGGTATTTGAAGAATCTCGTTTGTGGTTTTGGGTTTTAAGCGTGGGGTGATGTAAGGAAGGGCACAGTTCCCTTCATCCTACTCTCTCACTTCCCACTAGAAAGTGAGCTCCATGAGTGCAGGAGTTTCATCTCTTTTGTTCATTGCTGTTTCCTAAATACTCAGAACAATGCCTGGGACACAGGAGACACACAAAAGATATTGGTCTAATGTGTCAATGCGCATCGTGAACACAAGCCCAGCGTGCATAACACATGTGGGGTCAGCCAGAGGAATTTATAACAGGGGAGAAAAAGTAAAATTTAAAACCTGATGCTAGGCTGGGCATGGTGGCTCTGCCTGGAATCCCAGCACTTTGGGAGGCTGAAGTGGGCGGATCACATGAGGCCAGGAGTTCAAGACCAGCCTGGCCAAATGGTGAAACCCTGTCTCTACTAAAAACGCAAAAATTAGCCAGGCATGGTAGTGGGCGCTTGTAATCCTACCTACTCGGGAGTCCGAGACATGAGAATTGCTTGAACCCAGGAGGCAGAGGTTGCAGTGAGCTGAGATTGTACCACTGCACTCCAGCCTAGGTGACAGAGCGAGACTCTGTCTCCAAAACACACACACACACACACATACACACACACGCTAAATATAACCGTTCCCAGAGTCCTAAAGAAAAAATAGGCCAGGCATGGTGGCTCATGCCTGTAATCTGAGCAATTTGGGAGGCTGAGGTGGGCGGATCACT
>NW_012102032.1:5382500-5385253 GCF_000951045.1 Mandrillus leucophaeus
AAAAAAAAAAAAAAAAAAAAAAGACATCAACTGGTACCTAAAGGTGAACCTTTGTGAATCAAATTTGGTTCCCCTTGAGGTCTCCCTGCAAGGGGGAAGGGAAAGAGTCCTCTCTGTGCCATTGCACATGATGAAACTAGTATTCCTCGCATATTATTCATTCCCTTTGCTTGCATCAAACTTCGCTTCCCTTTTCCTTTACTGATTGTCACTTCATCCTCTGTCCAGCCTCCCCTAAAGGTGAGTGTTCCTCAAGATCCAGGATCTCCACTATTTTCACCTTAGCATTTTGCCCTTCAAGAATCCACCCACTTTCTTTTTCTTCCTCCTCTTCTTCCTCCTCCTCCTCTTCTTTCTCCTCCTCCTCCTCCTCTTCTTTATCCTCCTCCTCCTCTTCTTTATCCTCCTCCTCCTCCTCCTCCTTCTTCATCATGTAATAGCTGACATTTATTTCAACTTCCTATGTTCCTGGTAATGTACAGGACTTTACATAAATGTATCAGTTAGGATGCTGCTTTTGGTAGCAATGAGCAGAAAACCCAACTGAAAAAAATAAGGGCTGGGTGTGGTGGAGTGTTCCTGCAGCCCCAGTTACTTGGGAGGCTGAGGTGGGAGGATCACTTGAGCCGAGGACTTCAAGGCTGAAGTGAGCTATGATCGCTGCACTCCAACCTGGGCGATAGAGTAAAACCCTGTCTCAAAATAAATAAATAAATAAATAAATAAATAAATAAATAAATAAACAAACAAAAATTTCATCTCACATACCCAGTAGTCCCAGCCAGGGCAGCTGCAGGGTTGGTTGACTCAACATTGTCATTAAGGGCTCCTTCCTTCTTTCTACACCACCTTTCTTGGCCTGTTGGCTTTGTCCTCAGCGTTGAGTCCCTCGTGGTCAGAAGATGGCTGCAATGCTGCAGGCATTGCACCCAGTTATGACATTGTCTCTGTCTTTTTAAGAGCCAGGAAGCCTTTCCTGGAGGCACCCTGCAGATCTCCCCCTCACATCTCATTGGCTAGAGTTAACTTGCACCTCCACCTCCTATTGCAAAGAGAATGGGATTCGCACGTTGGTTACCCCTGAGTTGGGGCGGGTCACCTTCTCTGAGTACTTGGCTGTCATTTGGACCGAGCTGGCAGTCTGCTGCAGGGAAAGAGAAGGGAAGCGGGTGCTGGGTGATCAGTCAACAGCTGTGCTCTGGTTATCTATCCACTGCTGTGTAACAGCCAAGACAAAGTTGATGAAAACAACAGCCCCGGTCAATTCCATGTGAATGTCTGAATGTAACTTTACAGTCTATGTATTTAAAACCATGTTTATTTCTTGTTCCTCAAAACCAGCTCTCCTGTGTGGGGGAACAGCTCCACCACCGCATCATGGTGTGAAGGAGTGGCCGGCCCCTCCACACCTGTGGGCGTTTCTCCTTAGGTGGAACGAGAGACTTGAGAAAAGAAATGAGACACAGAGACAAAGTATACAGAAAGAAAAAGTGGGCCCAGGGGACTGGCGCTCAGCATACAGAGGACCCGCGCTGGCACCGGCACCGGTCTCTGAGTTCCCTCAGTATTTATTGATCATTATCTTTACCATCTCGGAAAAGGGAAGTGGCAGGATAATAGGATCATAGTAGGGAGAAGGTCAGCAGTAAGACATATGAATAAAGATCTTGTGACATGAATAAGTTTAAGGAAAAATGCTGTGCCTTGATATACATACACAAACATCTCCATAAACCTTTTTAGTGCATAAAGAGCAGCATTGCCGATAGCAAGTCCCACCTTCAGCCCTAAGGCGGTTTTCTCCCATCTGAGTAAATAGAACATACAATCGGGTTTTACACCGAGATGTTCCATTGCCCAGGGACGGGCAGGAGACAGATGCTTTTCTCTCTCTCAACTGCCAAGAGGCCTTCTTTCCTCTTATACTAGTCCTCCTCAGCACAGACCCTTCACGGGTGTCAGGCAGGGGGACGATCAGGTCTTTCCCTTCCTACGAGGCCATATTTCAGACTGTCACATGGGGAGAAACCTTGGACAATACCGAGCTTTCCTAGGCAGAGGTCCCTGCAACCTTTGGCAGTGTACGTGTCCCTGGGTACTTGAGATTAAGAGAATGGTGATGACTTTTAACAAGCATACTGCCTTCAGGCACTTGTTTAACAAAGCACACCCTGCACAGCCCCAAATCCGTTAAACCTTGAGTCACCACAGCACAGGTCTCTTGCAAGGACAGGGTTGGGGGTAGGGTCACAGATTAACAGCATCTCAAACACAGAGCAAAATGGAGTCTCTTATGTCTCCTTCTTTCTATATAGACACAGTAACGGTCTGATCTCTCTTTCTTTTCCCCACAATGGTGACCTTGCATGTATCCACTCAGGCAGAGTCTTGGCAGAACGCCTCATGGTCTTCCTGGATGTGGGAGGCTGGGAGGCCTGTGTACAGAGCCGCTGTGAGGCGATCTTCTGTTTGCCTCCTTATCTCTCCTGGGAAGCTGTCATGAGACAGTTTCTCATATCTTGGGGGTTCTGGTGACACGGAGGCTTTCTGTCCTGGCTTCCTCAGAATAGAGCCTCTAGGATAAGCACCTCAGCAACGGGGGATCCCACAACTCACACTGCAGTCATCTGGGTCTTTGTTATGGTGTCATACATTTCGTGGCATGTGGGACAAACATCACAGAAGCTGGCACATTTATTCTTTGTGCTGTCTACGTAAGTAATAAACTCTCTAAATCTTTTTTTTTTTTTTTT
>NW_012102032.1:5386893-5425683 GCF_000951045.1 Mandrillus leucophaeus
GTTAGCCAGGATGGTCTCGATCTCCTGACCTCGCGATCCGCCCGTCTCGGCCTCCCAAAGTGCTGGGATTACAGGCTTGAGCCACCGCGCCCGGCATATAGCCAACTTCTTATAGAGATAGGCTTAATGATACAATAAAGGCTAGGAACCCCTGACTTAGGAAAAAGAAGGCATAACTTAGTGGGGGAAAAAATAAAGGAACAACAAACTCCACTAAATTTTGGAGTCACAAGACTAGATCAGTATCCTAGCTCTGTACAGCACTGGCATGTCACTAGCCTTTCTGAATTGCAATGTGCTCATTTAGAAAAATTATATCTACTCTGCCTACTCAATTGGGTTTCTATGGGGAATACTTTACATAAAATTGTTTTATCAATGATCATATGCCCTGCTAACATGTATGTTACTTGACTCCAGACCATACGGCTCTGTTTATATGTTCCCATTTACACAATGTCTTACTTATTTAGAAATAATAGGTCGTTACTTGTCTTATCTCCCCCTCCCTCCAGTTGTCTGAGGGTTTCATTGGTCCAGAGTCCATTGCTATTACCCGAATCAGGTCAAGATTTAGTATCAGATTGAAGGTCATGGCTCTTTTCACCAGTCTGATGATGGGAGGCCCACCCTGACCACCTTATTTAATCCTGATTACCTCCCAAAGGCCCTACCTCTAATCAACTTGTGAATTTGGGGATTAAGTTTCAAATACATAAAATTTAAGGGAATACATGCAAACCATAGCATTAACCAATTCACTTTATAATGGAGTTCACTTTGCACCCTTCTCTCAATAATACTGGATTATTCATCTTTTTTTTTTTTTTTTTTTTGAGATGGAGTTTTGCTCTCGTTGCCCAGGCTGGAGTGCAATGGCATGATCTCGGCTCACTGAAACCTCCGCCTCCCGAATTCAAGCGATTCTCCTGCCTCAGCCTCCCAAGTAGCTGGGACTACAGGCACCCCTACACCCAGCTAATTTTTTTTGTATTTTTAGTAGACGGGCTTTCACCATGTTGGCCAGGCTCGTCTTGAACTCCTGACCTCAGGTGATCCGCTTGCCTTGGCCTCCCAAAGCGCTGAGATTACAGGCATGAGGCACCGCGCCTGGCTGGATTGTTCATCTTGTATGACAAATGTATAAAGGTTTTTCCACCTAAATGTTTGGGCTATGTCCTACCTAAAATGACCAGATGACTGAATGTTCGTCAGATTCTGAACCTCAGGTCACTTGTACATAAAGTGAACCCTCAGAAATGAGCCTCCTGAGTGATCTCCAGACCCAATCATACAAAGGGGTTACAGATTTCATTCTTTTGTAAGAGCTCTTTTTCCTCAGCTGGGAGCCTCTGATTTGAGAAAATTGCTTATTAGTATTTCAGCAACTCTTGAAAAAAGTTTTAGTGATACCTATGAATTTTCTTCAAGCAGTACGATATGAGATGAGTAATTTCACCTCAGTAGTACTCCAAAGTAGGAGTTGTTGACACTTTAGCTGCTCGGCAGGGAGGAGCTTGTGCTCGAATTGGTGAGAAGTGGTGTTTTTTTGTTAACAAAACATTAAGTGTTTTGTTATATTTGATATTGTCCAAAATGTAAAAGTTCCTAAAGAACACAAGGTTTTCATCTCATTAGCACTGCCTCTCTTGATTTATTCGGTTGGTTAAATCTTGGCTCCTGGGAATCTTTACTCGGGGTTATTTTTCAGTCCTTTGCTATTATAGTTATTGTGTTTACTCGTACACAGTGGGTACCCATACACAATGGCTTACACAACACAGTGCATTGTATTCTCTCAATAATTTTACAAATTTATTATTATTTTTTTAGCGATAGTGTCGTGCTCTTTGACCCAGGCAGGAGTGCAGTGGTGCAATCCTAGCTCACTGTAGCCTGGAACTCCTGGACTAAAGTGATCCTCCCACCTCGGTCTCCTGAGTAGCTTGGACTACAGGTGTGCATCACTACATTCAGCTAATTTTTTTTTTTTTCCAATTTACAAAGTTTATTTTACCAAGATTAAGGACGTGCACGGGCACGAGACACAGCCTCAGGAGGTCCTGATGACATGTACTCAAGGTGATCAGGGTTTACTTTGCTTTTATATATAAGAATATGGAACATTTCATGAATTTTCATGTCATCCTTGTTCAGGGGCCATGCTAATCTTCTCTGTATTGTTCCAATTTTAGTATATGTGCTGCTGTAGTGAGCACTGCCCAGCTAATTTGTATTTTTTTGAGATGAGGTCTCAGTCTGTCACCCAGGATGGAGTGTTGTGGCACAATCTCGGCTCACTGCAACCTCTGCCTCTCAGGCTTAAGCGATCCTCCTACATCAGCCTCCTGAGTAGCTGGGACCAGAGGTGTGTGCCACCATGCCTGGCTAATTTTTTGTATTTTTGGTAGAGACGGGTTTCATTATATTGCTTAGGCTGGTCTTGAACTCCTGAGCTCTAGCAATCCACCCGCCTTGGCCTCCCACAATTCTGGGATTACAGGTGTGAGCCTCCATGCCCAGCCCTACCCAGCTAATTAAAACAAAGTTTTTATTTTTATTTTTGTAGACATGGGGTCTTGTTATGTTGTCTAGCTGGTCTTGAACTCCTGCTCACGCAATTCCTCTACTCTGGCCTCCAAAGTTCTGAGGTTACAGGTGTTATCCACAGAGCCTGGTCCTTTCAAGGATTTTTAAATGCTTTCCAGCAGTCACTCATATGTCAAAAGATTGCCATAAGGATCAGACAACTGGAGGAAACCAGCATGGACTATGTCATTCCCGAGGGTGACTCTGAGCCCTAGGGCAGCTATTGATAAACATCTGACTCTTCTTCCTAGACTATGTCAATAGTGGTAACTGAGAGTAATGCCATGCCATTTGGTCACGCTCTCAGCTTGCTGACAGGGTGACTAAAAGTGGGGAACTGTCAAAGCAAAATTAAAATGGAAACTAGGCTTGAGATGCTCCTGAGCAAACAAAACAACTAGGCCTTAAAAATAGCCCTAACCTACTTAAACTGTAAACATAAATGAAACTTAACTTGGGTCATTTTTGATAAATGCTTATGTTAGAAACAAAACTTAACCTCAGCCAATCATAAGCAGCCAACTAACATGATCATGAGACTGGGGACTTTCCAAGTAAGCAAGCCAAAAAAGGCAACCAATCAAATCATTTCTTAATTTTGCTTCTGTATCTACGCTATGAATACTTGCTTCTGATGTTGTGTCACTGAAACACTAAATCCTCATTGGGTTTGGGGTTTCCCAAGTGACGAACTGCTTCTTAAGTACATTCTAAAATGTTATGTGCCTTTTTTTCCCCTTTTACAATAGTCCATGTGTAATACTTTTAGCTTGAGATCTCCAATCCCCTTGCATGAGTAATTTTTTGGTGTGTGAAGTTTCCTCATACAGGGAATCCCTCAGACAACCGCATAAGCCCTAGTCCTAGTGCTCAGAATGACGACAGGTCTATATTTAACGCTTGTAAAATACTGTTGGTGGTGGTTGTGTTGATGATCAAAGGCAGTGGGGAGGATGGCCTGGGTTCAATCTCTAGCTCCGAGCTATCAATGTATAACCTGGAGCCGATAATGTCTACCTCACAGAAACACAGATTATAAAATAAAAAGTAAAAGCATGTGACACCTAAGTGTACAATAAATGTGTGAAGCTGTTTAAGAAGTCTAAACATGGAATCATTACATGTAAGACAGCCTGCCTTGTGAATGTCAGCAGCTATCACAGCCACATTCACATGCATGTAAATTATCAAGGGGCATTACGCTTGGCACTGTCTAAAAGAAGGCAGGCAAGTGATCAAGTGATTTTTATTATAAAAATTTTATAAAAATGGATTTCCAGGTGAAGATGACAGAATAAAGCAGGACTACAGAATCTTCTTCCTCTAATGTCTAATAAAATTAATAAAAGATTTTACATACCACAAAATGTTTTTCAGATCGCTACGGATAAATTACAATGCTTTATGAAAATCCAGATGGAAGGAAACACACAGTTCTGCCATGCATATTAAGATGCATTCACGGGCCGGGCGCGGTGGCTCACGCCTGTAATCCCAGCACTTTGGGAGGCCGAGGCGGGCAGATCACAAGGTCAGGAGATCGAGACCACGGTGAAACCCCGTCTCTACTAAAAAAAAATACAAAAAATTAGCCGGGTGTGGTGGCGGGCGCCTGTAGTCCCAGCTACTCGGGAGACTGAGGCAGGAAAATGGCGTGAACCCGGGAGGCGGAGCTTGCAGTGAGCCGAGATCGCGCCACTGCACTCCAGCCTGGGCAACAGAGCAAGACTCCGTCTCAAAAAAAAAAAGAAAAAGATGCATTCACTCTCCCACCCTAAAAATAATCATATAACCTTACGGTAGACAGCAGTCAATTAGTTGCCATCCAATACTTAAAAATTAGATTTCATATACTCTAAATTGCTATCTTTTCTAGAAAAATAAATTCTGTTCACACTAGGCCTGCTTCCCAGGAATCATGTGCTCCAGTTTACCGAAGTCTCTACAACTGTTACCTTCATTGCTTGCCCAGCTCCTGTAAGCACTTGCAATCCCTAGGTGGGCATTACTTCCCATTCTTATACAGAAGGAAAATTTGAGGCTCAGGAAGAACAAGTAACTGCCCAGTGTTAAATTACAGCAGTGGAGCTGGGTTTCCATTCAGACATTTCAAATAAATGATGTATTTTTCCATATTCTACCAACTGAAAATAAGTTGAATTCACCCATTTAATCCCACTTGCTGCTCTGCTCTGCCAGGAGCCAGTTTATATGCATGAGAATGAATGTTGCTCCTAACACGTGTATTATTCTGTGCTCTTAGGCTACAAAAGCAATGCAATGTGAATTTTTTAGTCTTTCCATCTAAAAGTATGTGATTCAGAACTTGCCACATAGTTTGTTTGTCCTGCTGTAGACCAAGAACCATTTTTTGGGACACTAAGTCAAAGCTGCTTATTGTATCTCACGGTTGTGTCAAAAAACAACACAGTATCATACTTAAGTGCTACACTTTTAATTTTATTAAAAAACAAGCAGGTATCTTCAACATATCAAATGCTTTAATTCACATTTCTGCCTGCAGGCACTGACCACAAAAATACAGACCCAACAAAACAAAAGCAATTAACACAGGGTAATTAAGTGGTTAGGTACATAGGACTGTGGTGGGCAGGGGAAAGTGCAAGAGGCCAGCTGGCTGCGCAAGTGGAGTCATCACACGTGTCCTCAACATTGTGGGTTTAGGGATCCAGTGCAATCAGTTCACTTCTAAGAGGACGGGTTGAGAACTCGAGCTAGGCTGCTCTAAACTTGTACAAACAGGATTACAAATGAGAGTGCCAATTTATCTGTAGGGTTCATTTAAGCAGTTCAAATCTGAACTGCTGACAGAGCCCTGAACCGGATTGAGAACAAACGTTTTTACAAGCCATCTTGGATCATCCAACTCCACAACGTGCCTGCCTTACTCTAGGGTTTTTCTCAGCCAAATCTACTCATCTGATCAGGATGCCCCCTTGCCTGGACAATGTCAGAGGAATAAAGAAAACAACTGAGCTTTCCGGCTCTTCTTTTTCAACATTCCATGTTAGTCACCAAAAAGTAACACATAATGGAAATTCCCTCGATTACAGCTTATTTCCTGTTTAGTGCATTCTGTGTTGATGTCGTCCTTTAATAGTGAGGTAGCTGAGGGCATCCTTAGAGAGACTGAAGTGTTCTTGGTCTGACATCTGATACCAGTAACACAATTTTTTTTTTTTTTTATTGAGACGGCGTCTTGCTCTGTTGCCCAGGCTGGAGTGCAGTGGCATGATCTCGGTTCACTGCAAGCTCCGCCGCCTGGGTTCCAGCGATTCTCGTGCCTCAGCCTCCTGTTTAGCTGGGACTAAAGGCATGTGCCACTGTGCCTGGCTAATTTTTTTTGTGTGTTTTTAGTACAGATGGGGTTTCACCATATTGGCCAGGCTGGTCTCGAACTCCTGACCTCAGGTGATACACCTGCCTTGGCCTCCCCAAGTGCTGGGATTATAGGGGTAAGCCACTGCGCCCAGCCTCAGCAACACATTTCTATTTATAGTTTCTAGGTGATTTATTTTCTGCAGACATTCTTGCAGATGGCTAAGCTCAATCATTTAAGTTTTATAAATGTCTGTATTAGAGGATGGCATTTTAAAATTCTTTCCCCAGAACGCTGGAATATACCTTTTTGGGCTAGGCTATGCAAGCCTCATGCACTGGTTACACAGGGCCATATGGGTAAATATATATGTATTGATGTGTATTTACATATCTAAAATTAAATACAGACTACATATTTAAATTAGAAACACGAGGAATGAAGGCTAAGTTCACTGCTTTACTATTCAATAAAATAGCTTTAAAAACTGTAAAATAGCCAAGTGGCCACATTCTAAGCAGCAACAGAGACCTCCAAAATATTCTGTCCACCAAAAACACATGAAGTTTCTGAATATGTAAAAATTAGTAGAAAATCAATTAGGTGACAAAGTCATTATAGTAGTGGCTTTCAAACCCTTTATAAAAAATAGTAGAATCATTTTAAATGTGGAAGTATTTTATCTATTGAGATCTGAAGCAGCACTCAGTATACACAAGTGTGGCTGCATTGAAGTGAGAAGGCAGGAGCCTCCATGGCTTGCTGTCCCTTGGAGGCGCACTATAACTAACTCCTGAAGCAACTCCTTGTCCCCCGACACTGCATGGGTCACAGTCCAAAAACTGACTCCACATATGAATCATACCAATTTTTATGTAACAGAGTTCAGACAAATATATCAATCTGGGTACGATACAAACAAGTTTTTCATAGAGTTCTTTTAGAAAAGTGACTTTGAGGGAAGAGGATAGTGAAGTAGAAGAAAAACAATTTTAAGAACATACAATTAATTCAATTTTTCGGCATGGTATCCCACCTAGCAAAAGCCCTAGGTGAATACAAGAGGTTCAGACCAGAAGCTTTCAAATTTCAGTATGCTTAAGAATCGCCTGAGGTGCTTGGTAATAAAAACAGATTTCTATGTTGCGTCTCCAGAGACATGGAATCATTAAGTTAAGGGTTGGGCTCAGGAATCCATATTTTCAACAGCCTGCCCAGGCATTCTGATGCTGCAGATAGCCTGCAGAGCATACTCTGAGGAGCAGGAGAAAGGCTTCAAGGGAAAAATTAAAAAAGACAGGGGGACACTGTTTAAAAGCAAAACCCAAACCCCACCTTTTCTGTCTTGTTGCTGAGAATGAATTCAGATTGGGATAAACAACCTTTTCTTTCTTTTTCAAATATCTAGATATTTTAAATAAATCTACTTATATTCCACTGTCCTCAACTGGGTGGAAATATTTAAAAAATTATCAATATAAAACATTGGTTCTTGCTTCAATATTATCATTTTGAAGGAAAACCACACAAAACCATTACCCATTCTAATGACCTTTTTGGCCAAACAAATTACGTATTTGGGTCCACATTAATCTTTAAGTTAGTATAACCTTTAAAGTTTTCAAGTTAGTGCAAATTTAAAATTCAATAAATATATTAAATACAATTTTACTTTATATTACAAATGCAAATTATTTTTCTTTTGACATGCTGGTAGTATTCATTTTTACAATGCAAATTGACTTTACAATTTCTGAGTCACAGTAGACTATAACTCTAAGCAAATGTATTTCACAAAGCAAACACTATGTTTTTGAAACACTCTAAAAAAATAAAAATAAATAATTTTGACTATAAAATTTGTATAAACATTAGCTACATTAGGGGTTCACAGCTAATTGTTGCAGAAAACCTAAAACACACTTAAATCATGTAACCTTACTAGTAGAAAACTTGTATTTTAAAACACAAGTCAGTTTGATCTCTATTAAACATGACAAAACACTGAAAATTATCATCATCTGCCTACGGGATCTATAAGAGCTGCCAGGTATTCAGTATTTAAGCCACTACATTTATAGGAGTAAGGAATGTATTGGGATAGTAAAAAGATGAGAGAAATCTGGAAACAGACATGGAGATATGATTTACTTCATGTATTTCTTCCTGAGAATGTTGAAGTTATTTTTTTAAATATCAAGACAATTTAAAATGGAACAGGAAAATCTTATGGCAATTTTTTTGGTAAAGTGTAGAATCCCTGGTAATATAAACAATCACTACCCTAATATGTAACTTGCAAACATGAAGTCTTATAAATTGTACTTATTTAAACAAGACACATGCCTATACATTTATTTGAAATGCTGGGTAAATGTGCCCAAAAAAGTAAGTGAATTTTGCAAAAACAAGATACGTTTTGATATGGTATTCTGAAATAGCTTCCCTAAATGAAGTCTAAATGAGTGAATAAGCCAGCCAAAAAACTTCATGACAGATCAGTTGTGACGCAAAAACCTTACTAGATTATAATAACCAAAAAAATCAACTTGTTTAGATAAATGAGGGCATTTTACATAAGCTGTTCTAAATATAATGTAATATTATGATTGGTATTAAAATTCCAATTTTTAATTGTAGTTTTCACAATTAAAAAACTATATTAGTTATTGTGATTATTTTAATTCCGACATCCTAAATTGACGTACTTTGCTTCTACTATAATTAGCACTATGAATTTTATAACAGGTAAACTATAACCTACAGCAAAGTGAATTTAACAGTGTATTTTTAAAATGTGATATCTTTAACAATTTTGATCATGAATGAAAGGATATAAACCTCATAATACTCAGAACATGATTGGCCCATTAAAAAAACAAAACTCTGCCATCCTCACTGCCATGGTTACCTACCATGAAAGGTGTATAAATAAACTGAAAACAGATCTGCTCATAAAGTTTCTCAAGACTAGAATTTAAGATCACCCGAGGAGATCTGGAAGAGTTTAATTTAGCAAAATAAAATATTTCATAAAATGTACTGACTACTATATACATTACTAAGTTGCTCTTCGAAAACATGGTCTGGGCCTGAGGTGAGGCAAACTTAGATTTATGGCAATTCACCGATGACAGATTCATAATAGACCCTCAAAGACTGCTAATGGTATTTTGGGGGAAACATTCTCATCTTTCAGAGATTAATGTCATGAAAGAGCACAATAACTACAAACGGGCCATTTGTCAGAAAAACACCAGGCTAGATGCCCACTGGGTCAGCCTACCTGTGGGTAATGAAGGGATGGGCTGGTCAACAGCAGAGAACAAGCACCCTCTAATGGGAACCATGAAACTGGCCCTTCAGTAAGTTTGTGGCAATTGAGGCGCAAATAAAACAATGAAACAAAGCTTTCAGTTATCCAAAAGTAGTTCCCTAGTGCTTTTCATGCCCTCCTTCTTTTTTCAATACAATGAGGAATATTTGTGAAGAATAAGAATGTCTAGATATCTGTTAGGAGAATTAAATTAGAATTTTAATTACTTAATAGACTAAATTTCTATCTGATTGTGACTAGCAGAATTTATGTGATCAATTTAACTTATTAAATAAAGCTACAGAACGTAAACACTAAACACAGGTATCATACCACAAGGTAAATAATAAATAATTTAAAAATATATATCTCTCATTTTAAAATAAATATGATATAAACATTTTAGCAAAGATTTTTGTCCACTTACCTCCCTAAGGGGAAATTCTGTTAAAAGACTACTGTATTTCAAAATGCTACTAGACCACTAAAGTTTTAAAACTTATCAGTCAGCCTTGAGCTTTTCCTAAGCAATTAATCTCACCATTAAGTTTCCTTTAAGCACAATTTTTGAAGTGTTGACACTGTCTTTTAATAAAAAGAGAGGGTGATAAACTGTTCAGCTCAGAACCTATAACTTATACAATCCAAAGTGCTCTGAATCTTATTTCTTACCAATTCACTTATCTGCTTCTCTTTTGGCTACACTGGTGTCATAAAAAAGATCCTGAATTTCAGCTCAAATGGTTACCTACAGAATTAAACAACATTTACGTGTCTGAATAAGTTCCTAAAATAAAAATTATAATACAAATTTTAAGTATGATCTTTTTTTACTATTCTCTTTTTGGGGGTTCCTAGAAATCAATACATATACTTGGTTTGGGTTGCAGAAAATTTTAAGAGGCATGCTGCAGGAGGATGCCCACGATTAACCATGGTGGTTTGACAGTAATCATTTCCTTTCAAAAAAGCAGGTTAATTTTTAAAATGCTATGGTGTCACCATATTAAAAATGAAGATGGAAATGATCTTTCCACCCACACCTTGTTGTAGATATAATGTGTCCATCCATTGTGCGTCCATCATATGCATGGTTCAAAAATAAGAAATGAGACAGCACATACTTCAGAGCGAGTCCCACTCTCAAAACAGTCATAACAAATTTTCACTCTCATGTAAGTTTTTTTGACTTTTCGTAAGTTAATACTACTCATTTGAAGTATTTTGCTGAAAAAAGAACAAATGTTTGTAAATAACTGAAGGCTGGCTGGTTTGGGGATGCTATTTACAAAAATGTATACCCATAATACTACTAGTGAAATTAAGACTGAATAGCTGACAGAGAATTTCTATTAATACTTTTGGATGAACATACATCTACTTGCGTGAGGATTCTATGCAAAGTTTTCACTCCCTCATCCATCTATTCAGTCTCCTTTATATCTTCTTGATCCGAAGTACTAGAGATGTCATCATCTGTTTGTTCTCCAGAGAAATATAACATCATTGCATGTGTCTTGTGAGTTATGGTGACAGTGCAGGGCCCTTGGGCCCAAGGCTCCCCATCCACCTGCATTGGCATCATGGAGCACTTCAAAATCAGCTGATATTAGGGAACAAATAACGTTTAAAAGTCAGTCCCCCAAAATTTAGAAAGGTCTTCCTTAATAACACCATCCACAATCCCTTAACCCTTATGCATTTCATTTTTAGAAAATATTAATCTGAATATGTTTTTATTCATTGATTAAGGAATTCTTTTTTCAAGTGAATGTTTTATCTCATGGAGCTTGAGCCATGTTTCTGTTTCTTCCTCATCCCACTCTAGCCCCTGGTGTACAGTGACCAGCTGCATGAGCCATAAACCACTGTTTAAAGAAAGGTATAGCATGTATACTTTACGTATCAACAGCTTAGAAATGGATTGTGACAAATTAGCCTGTTACAGCCATATTTCACCTACCCTCACTGTATGTGCCTGTCCTATTCGAAAAGGATTCGCCAGTTTTACTTGAATCTGAGCACAGTGGAAAGACCCATATACTCCAACGACTTCCAGTAGACCATCGTCATGCCTAAAATTGGAAAAAGAAAATACGGATTATATGATGCAATAAAACAAAATCAGTTATGCTAGAGCAATTACTTTTTAACACAGTTGGACCATCAACTTTAAAAATACTATAACTAATGAGATATACAAAAAAGAAAATTTAAAGAAAAATGTTAAAGTCTATAAACAAGAGATTGCTTTAAATAAAATAGTGACATAAAAAAACAGACCACAAATGTACATACCTGGCTAGAGGGTAAGTCTCGTCTCCCATCCCTTCCCATAGTCTGCAGCCACCGCCCCAGTAACCAATGTTCAGAACTATAATACCTTCCAAGCTGGGCAGTGCTACTCGCTCACCATCCAGTTCTAGCTTTAAAGAAATACAAACAGATAGTGACTACAGGGTACATGATTTCCATACACATCCATTTAGAATTCACATCTATTTTCATAAATGTGCTTATATGTGAGAGACGCACATGTAGAAGATGCTCCCTACCTCTCACTCAGGGCCTCTCATCTGGCCTTTTCTATCTCTTCAGTGGAACTGCTTGCAACATCATCAATAATGTCCTTTTTGTTGACCCCTGCGATTTTTTCAGGCCTTATCTAAATTGCTGTTTCAGTAGTACGTGACACTTGCTGACCCCCTTCCTCTTTTCCTAAAATCTTCTTTCCCTTTGCTTCCTGGGAACCACAGACTCTACTTCCCTGGATGTTCCTTTTCAGGAAAGTAAACTGGGCCAGATCTATCTATCCACTGCCTCCAAAACATGTCCATGAACTGGCACCAAAAACTCCTGTGTAAAAAATTGAACAAGCAACTTTTCTGCAATCTGTTCCCTGTTCCCCAATGTACTTACCAGGAAAGAGTAACAATCTTCCCCTCCTCCTTCTCTTAGCTAACTCTTACTTACTCTTTCCTAGTAAGTAGGTTAACTCACCCCCAACCCAGCTGTTTAAGCCAGAAACCTGCCAGTTATCTTTGATTTCTTTGACTTTTTACCCTCCACATCCCCTTAATCACTAAAAACAGTTGATGCTATTTCTATGTCTTTCTCTCTCTCCACCATTTCTTCCCTAAAAGTTCCTATCTGGCCTATCTGCCTCTAGCATTACTTTCTTATGCATCCCTCACAGAGCAATTGGATCGACATTTAAAAAATGCAAATATGTCATCCTCTAATTACAGCCCTTCAATGGCTTCACTTCAACCCTGCAATGCCCATGATGAAATCCAAGCTCTAATACCAGGCAAATATGACACTCTGTAATTTGACTTCTGTCCATCTCTCTAGCCTCAGCTCTTGTCACTTTCCTTCCTGAAAGCTATGCTCCAGCCTGAACTCACTCAAACATGCCATGTGCGCCTCTGGGTCTTTTGCACATGCTGTTTTTAGCCTACAGCAATCTTACCCTCCTCCTCCTCTTAGCTAACTCTTACTTATTTTCAGATTCCATCTTGTCACTTCTTCCAGAAAGACTGCCACTTTCCCTAGTCTCTGTAGCTCCTAGGTTACGTATTGCAGTTATTTATTCCTGTAAGACCACATGCTTTTCTTACATAACTTCTCATACTGCATTGCAATGTGTGAAATATCTTTTTGGTTTTTTCTTGGAGACAGGGTCTCAATCTGTCACCCAGGCTGGAGGGCAGCGGTACAATCACGGCTTACTGTAGCCTCTGCCTGCTGGGTTCAAGTGATCCTTCTGCCTCAGCCTCCTGATCAGCTAGGACCACAGGTACATGCCACTATGCTCAGCTATTTTTATTTTTTGTAAAAGTGGAGTATCAATATGTTGCCCAGGCTAGTCTCCTTGCCTCAAGCAATCCTCCCACCTTGGCCTCTCAAAGTGCTGGGATTACAGGCATGAGCCACTGTGCCCAGACTGGTTTAAATACCTTTCTTCACCCTAGACTGTAAATGTAGAGCAAGGGATTTATCACTGTACCTCCAGTATCGAGGACAATGACTATTTTGTAGGTATGTAAATACAGTTTATTTTATTTCTGTATAATTAAAAGTATTTGTATTTTTATATAAATAAAATGTCAGACAATAAAATAAAGGTCTTTATTTTATGTGCTTGCATGCTTTACTCTACCAATACTATCAAAGCCAAGAAAAATAAAATATGATAAAGTAACATAACACTCTTTTTTTTTTTTTTTGAGATGGAGTCTCGCTCTGTCACCCAGGCTGGAGTGCAGTGGCGCGATCTCTGCTCACTGCAAGCTCCGCCTCCCGGGTTCACACCATTCTCCTGCCTCAGCCTCCAGAGTAGCTGGGACTACAGGTGCCCACCACCACGCCCCGCTAATTTTTTTTTTTGTATTTTTAGTAGAGACGGGGTTTCACCATGTTAGCCAAGACAGTCTCAATCTCCTGACCTTGTGATCCGCCTGCCTCGGCCTCCCAAAGTGCTGGGATTACACGTGCGAGCCACCGCGCCAGGCCGTAACACTCTTTTTAACAGAAAATGTTGTTCTTGCTTCTACGCCATGGCTGCCTAGAGACTCTGAGCTAAACATTATGCCTAACGGCAACATGTTTCCTTGACTAATGTATAATCAGCCTCCTTACTCCCTGCTCATTGTCTCCTTTCCCAAGCTGTTTATGATCTCTTTATTTTATCAGTTCTAGGTTGCTCTGAATTAACGTCTTTGTTGCTATTAACCATTACAGATTCTTTTTGGAATCAAGCAAGGAATATATATAAGACTGCCATATCATAACGTCAGAGATGCTCTCACAATAAGCAATCATTAATATTCTATTTTTACTATTTACACATTTTTATTTTGGTATGTAAGAGAGATACCCCACAAAAGTAATCTGAATTAAACTTTCCATTTAAACTTCCTCTGTGTCTTTATGTTGAGTCAGGCACTGTATTAGATAACTGCAAATTATTTATCATGTATGAATGGAGGCCATTCATCCTAATAAACAGATTCTGGATTTACATAAATCTGGGTTCACATCTTGATTACACGTGTATTTAGGCATTAAATGAGAGAATTTGGGCAAATTACTTCATTCAAAATAGTTTTCTGTATAATGTAAATATATAATACATGCCTTATAGAATTGTGGAGAGAATTTAGAGGGACAATGTGTATAAAGCATGTAGCAAAGTGCCTGGCACACAAATAAATACTCTATGTATGCTGGCAAAATATATTAACAGAAAGTTAGTTTAGCATTTCTTTTTAAAACGTCCAGAGACGTTTTCATAATCCAGAGACCACCTAAAACTTTAAAAAATAAAAAGAGTTAATAGCTTACCTCAACTTTTTTATTCAAATCTTTACATTCTTGCACTAAACAATCTTTGGTTCCATAAAATAAGTAAACCGCCTATGAAAAATGGACAGAAAACATAATATTAAAACAGTCTAACCCTGTAAACATTAAGAAAAAATACACTGTATCAAAGCTCCCTTCAAGAATGTTGAAGCGCATTTTCCTTACGGTAGACTAGATGCTGATGAAAAGAAGGGCAACCAAAAGAGATACTTTTGATGTGCACCCTCTGGCCCTATCCAACACCTCCATTCTAGTAATTTCAAAGGGTAAAATTGGAATCCACTAGGAGCAGCAATGGAAATCTATAATTAAAACACAATGTAAAAATGCCTTTAATATATCACAGATACTTTTGGCATCATTTGTTATTTCACATTTTATTCTCTTAAGCTATTAATAGTTTAAAAGTTCTAGGTGAACTGTGGTTACTCATCCTTCTTTTATGGAAGATGACAATACAGGCCATTTCATTTAAGTGTAATTAGCCTCTTTCTCAGGGGAAATGTGCAACAGAAGTGGTTTTTTCTTTTTTTTTGAGATGGAGTCTTGCTCTGTCACCAGGCTGGAGTGCAGTTGTGCGATCTCGGTCCACTGCAACCTCTGCCTCCCGAGTTCAAGCGATTCTCCTGCCTCAGTCTCCCAAGGAGCTGGGACTACAGGCGTGCGCCACCACATCTGGCTAATTTTTGTATTTTTAGTAGAGACGGGGTTTCACCATGTTGGCCAGGATGGTCTTGATCTCCTGACCTCGTGATCTGCCCACCTTGGCCTCTCAAAGTGCTGGGATTACAGGCATGAGCCACCACACCCAACCTACAAGTGATTTGTTTCTAAATGGTGTTTTCTCCCAATTTATCAAAAAAGTTGTATTTTATAAAGAAAAATATTCAAGTTAGAAAATTCCACTTTTTCCTAGTACCTCAGATTACTTAAGAAGAGTAATGCATATTAATCTAACAAACATTTTCTAATCACTTTCGAATACAGAAAGATTGATGTAAGGACTGAGATGAGTTAATTATCAATTGTATAAATAGTAATACATATTACCTTAGTAACTACATTAATAAAAGGGAACTATTTCAAAACTTGAAATATTTGTAAAACAGAACCAGGAATACAATTGCTTTGCATTTATTTTTGATATCCTGTTGGTCAATCACCAAACGTTATTTAAAAAATTCCTAAGCAAAACTACATCAAAGGAATCAACTGTACTAGAAACCCAATATGACCTTAGTTCAAACCTGTGGCAAACAAGCTTCTCTTTTCTTTATCTCATCTGCCTTCTGGAGGTTTTTCAAACCAATGAAATCTACTGTTCCATTAGTGACCTCACCAAAAATTTAGTCTGCCTAAAATTTCCTTCCAATTTTAGCTGCCGTTTAAGATAAACTATCATATATTCCATTCAGTTGCCATCTAAGCAAAATATGCTATAAAACACCCCAAATTTGAATTTAAAAAAATTGTTAGAATTATGTTATACTTTGATAAAGTTGTTTTGTTTTGTTCTTTGAGATGGAGCTTCATTCTGTTGCCCAGGCTGGAGTGCAGTG
Source organism: Mandrillus leucophaeus (assembly GCF_000951045.1). NCBI lineage: Eukaryota > Metazoa > Chordata > Mammalia > Primates > Cercopithecidae > Mandrillus > Mandrillus leucophaeus. The sequence continues at coordinate 5,403,065 of NW_012102032.1, forward strand.
GTATGATCTAAGTTCACTGCAACCTTTGCCTCCTGGTTTCAAGAGATTCTCCTACCTCAGCCTCCCGAGTGGCTGGGATTACAGACACCTGCCACCACGCCCGGCTAAATTTGTATTTTTAGTAGAGACAGGGTTTCACCACGTTGGCCAGGCAGGTCTTGAACTCCTGACCTCAAGTGATCCACCTGCCTCCACCTCCCAAAGTGCTAAGATTACAGGCATGAGCCACTGTGCCCGGCCTGCTAAAGTACATTTAAAGATCTAATTTAAAAAAAAGATCTAATTTGACGATCCTACACAAAACAGAGCAGGTAAAAAGTTAATTAAATCTGAATCTAAAAGTGCTAAATATAATTGAACTATTGATTTTTACTGTACCTTCGGTGATAAGCAGGAAATGTTATTTTATCCAACACACCTTATTAAGAATTCTGCTAGAAAACAGAGATGGTGCCTTCTCACGATGAGCATGAAAATTGAGAGCCATGAGAGCATCAGGTCCAACAGAAAAATAGTTGTTCATTGTGAATTCCTGTGAGAAAGGGTAAGAATAAGCAACAGACTATGATTCCACCTAAGCCTGAGTCATAATTAAATGTCAATCTTAGTCTTTGTGTTCTTTTGTAAAGGGAGATGCTTTCTGCATTTACTTTTCACATGGCCATTTTATACTGTCCGGTGACGTTACCAGAAATAAAGCTTCCATTTAAGGCTGATAACTACAGCTGTGAATCTCATCTTCCATTTCTGTTTTATATGCTACACCTCAGATCTTACCATCTAGAATGGCTCTACTTGATGCTTCCAGGCTTTTCATGCCTGTGTTTCCATTACATTTGCTCTTTACATTTATCACAGCCTCCAAGCTCTCAGCTTCTATTAGTCCCAACCCAGGCTACTGGTCTCACCTTAATTTATCTTACTTCCCAATGCGGCCTGGATTCCAAGGTCAACCATTTCAACGACTGTACTCAACACCATCCTTCGATCCAACACTCTCTTGACCTCTTCTCAATTTAGCTTTGTTTTTTTTTGAGACAGAGTCTCAGACTGTCGCCGGGCTGGAATGCAGTGGCGCGACCTCAGCTCTCTGCAACCTCTGCCTTCCGGGTTCAAGCGATTCTCCTGCCTCAGCCTCCCGAGTAGCTGGAATTACAGGTGCCCGCCACCATGCCTGGCTACTTTTTTTGTATTTTTAGTAGAGATGGGGTTTCACCATGTTGGCCAGGCTGGTCTCGAGCTCCTGACCTCATGATTCGCCCACCTCAGCCTCCCATAGTGCTGGGATTACAGGCGTGCGCCACCGCGCCTGGCCAGCCTTACTTGTTAATCTTCTCTAAATCAAACTGTTTTCTCTGCTCTATTTCCAGGTTGCTGGACATTGCTGGTAAGAATCTCATAATTATGATCCTGTTACAAAGTTATTTCTAAGGATGGCTGGACACAATCGCTAATAGGACACAGTAACCCTTTCGATGACCCCTTTCTTGTATTCCCTAGTGGTTTATTTCAAAATTTACAACTCTCTTCAAGTCCCTGGTAACTTGCTCCCTTGCCTTTGTTATGTTCAGATGATCTTGATTCTTGCCTCACTGAAAAAAATGAGATCCTCAGGTATGAAAGGTATGAATTCTCCTGCTCTCTTTCTGCCATCTAAACATTCTGACTTTACTCAAGTATACCTTTCTCCTCCAAATCAAAGATGCTCTTCCTCCTTTTGATGGTTAAGTCTAAATTTGGTCATTTGTTCTTTTTATCCTTTTCCCATTCATCTCTTATGGAACTAAATGTCTGTCCCTTCACTGCCAAAATATAATTTTCAATCCTAGTTATTCTTTTAAACAAAACCCATAAACATCTTATTTTAAATAAAAAACGTCAATGTACATTAATGTGCCTTATTTTTTAACTGAATTTTTTTTTCTAGTTTTCTAGGCGTCCTTTATTCAGAAACTAAGAGTGGGGTAATATAAGCTTCATGAGGGCAAGGCCTTCATCACTGAAACTCCAGCACCTAGGACAGTGCCTAGCACCAGACGGGCACAAAATACTTGCCTGAATGTATAGATAAATGAAGTTCCTTCTTGTATTTGATTGCTTGGATGTTCTTCTATAGAGGTAAGCAGACACTACTTGATTGTAGTGTATTTTTTTTTGACAGCAAATGGCTGAAGAACACGTCTTTTTATTTGAATCATCTAACTGGTGTAAAACTTTGTCCATCTTTCTTTGGAGGAATGATCTCTGATAAATATTTCTAAATACTCAGCTCCACTTTATTACTGAATAGTAATACATCCTGGTATGAATGAGAAATACATCTTTTTTTTTTTTTTTGCATATCCATCACCTCAAATATTTATCATTTATTTGTGGTGAGAACATTTAAAATCCTCTCTTTTAGGCTCACACTTATAATCCCAGCACTCGGGAGGCTGGGGTGGGTGGACTGCTTGAGCTCAGGAGTTTGAGACCAGTCTGGGCAACACAGACAAATCTTGTCTCTATTGAAAATAATAAAAATAAAATTGGCCGGATGTGGTGGCATGTGCCTGTAGTCCCAGTTACTAATGAGGCTAAGATGGGAAGATCACTTGAGCCCAAGAAGTCTAGACTGCAGTGAGCTGTGATCACGCCACTGCACTCCAACTTGGTCAATGGAGTGAGACCGTCTCAAAAAGCCCCCAAAAAACAAAAAACCTCTCTTTTAGCAATTTGAAAATATACATTATCTATAGTCACCAAGCTGTGCAACAGCAGAACTTATTCTTCTTATCTAACTAAAACTTTTTACCTGTTAACCAATCTCCATCTACTCTCCTACCCTCTACAGCCTCTGGTAACCATCACTCTCCTACCCTCTACAGCCTCTGGTAGCCATCACTCTACTCTCAACTTTGCGTTTTGATTTTTTAGATTCCACATATAAGTGACATCATACAATATTTGTCTTTCTGGGCCTGGTTTATTTATTTAACATAATGTCCCCTAGGTTCAGCTATGTTGCCGAGAATGACAGATTTTCCTTTTCTTTTTTTTTAAAGTCTGAATAGTTTTCCATTGTGTATATATGGCATATTTAAAAAAACCATTCATTCACTGATGGGCACTTAGGTTATTTCTGCATCTTGGCTATTGTACATAACGCTGCAATGAACATGGCAGCATGGACATCTGTTTGATATACTGATTTCAATTCCTTTGGGTATGTATCTATAAATGGAATTGCTGGAACAAATGGTAATTCTAGTTTCAGTTTTTTGAGAAACCTCCATATTGTTTCCCAAAATGGTTGTATTAATTTGCAATACCAACAGTGTATAAGGATTCTGTCTTCTCCACATCCTTGCCAACACTTGTTATTACTGACCAATGAGATAGGATAGGAAAGCCCAAAATAAATACACATATCAATGGCCAATTGATTTCTGACAAAGGTGCCGAGAACATACAATAGGGAAAGGAGAGTCTCATCAATAAATGGTACTGGGAAAGCTGGATATCCACATGCAGAACAATGAAAATCAACCCTTATCTTACCCATTATAAAGAATCAACTCAAAATGGATTAAAGACTTAAATGTACAACCTGAAACTATAAAAGTACTAAAAGAAAATGTAAGAAAAAAGCTTCATGACATTGGCCTGGGCAGTTATTTGGTTTGATATGACCTCAAAAGCACAGGCAATAAAAGTAAACATAGACAAAAGGGATTGCATCACACTAAAAAGATTCTACAGCAAAGGAAAACAAGAGTGAAGAGGCAACCCACAGCTTGGGAGAAAATATCTGTAAATCATACACTCAATTAGGAACTAATCTCCAAAATGTAGAAGGAACTCAAGCTACTCAGTAACAACCAATAATCTTATTAAAAAATGGGCAAAAGGACTTGAAGAGACATTTCTCAAAAGACATAAAAATGGCCAACAGATACAGGTTCAGCATCCCTAATACGAACATCTGAAATCTGAAATGTCCCCAAATCTGAAACTTTTTGAACACTGACATGACACTCAGAGGAAATGCTCATGGGAGCATTTTGGATTTCAGCTTTTCAGATTAGAAATGCTCAACGGGTATATATTCTGCACATATTCCAAAATCCAAAAAAATCAGAAATCTGAAATACTTCTGGTCACAACCTTTTTTTGGATAAGGGATATTCAACCTGCATATGGAAAAATGCTGAACATTTCTAATCATCAGAGAATGCAAATGGAAACCACAATAAGCTATCACCTCATACCTATTAGATTGGTTTCTATCAAAAAGAGAAACACATCTCTAATGTTGGTATTTCAGGCACTATGATAACTGACAAATACTTCTGAGCACAGGAACCATTTTAAAGGATCTCCAATACTTTCTCTTTTTTTTATGTTTAATTTTTTTTTAAATAAATCAAAGCAATCCACTTTAATAAGCTATATAGTTCTACAAGGCTTCAAAGGAAACACTGCAATTTTCTGTCTACTCCTCATTTGTAATTCCTGTTCCCACAGCTCTTTCCATAGTTTTTTCTTCTGGTATTTATCTCTATATTTCTAAGTAACATAATCAGATTATTTCTTGATTTTTTTTTTTTTTTGAGATGGAGTCTTGCTCTGTTGCCCAGGCTGGAGTAGAGTGGCGCGATCTTGGCTCGCTGCACCCTCTGCCTCCCGGGTTCAAGCAATTCTCCTGCCTCAGCCTCCCAAGTAGCTGGGATTACAGGCACCCACGACCACACCTGGCTAATTTTTGTATTTTTAGTAAAGACGGGGTTTCCCCATGTTGGCCAGACTGGTCTCAAACTCCTGACCTCATGATCTGCCCACCTCAGTCTCCCAGAGTGCTGGGATTACAGGTATGAGCCACCGCACCTGATTTTTAAATTTTAAATATTATTCTTTTTCTCTTTTTTTAGAGATGGGGGTCTCATCTGCACTCTGTCACCCAGGCTGGAGTGCAGTGGCGTGATGATAGCTCACTGCAGCCTTGAACTCTTGGACTCAAGCAATCTTCTGGCTTCAGCCTCCTGAGTTGCTGGGACTATAGGCGTGTGCCCCCATGTCCAGTTCCTTTGCTTTTTGTTGTATTTTCTGAGTGGTGTCTTCAATTGTACTTTCCAGTCTGATACTGAATTTTAGTTTGTCAGAGCCTTTTTTGAGGTGTGTGTTTCTGAATGTTCCTTTTATAGAACCCTGTTCTATAAATATTTTCATTTTTTTCTGAGAACATTAGTCCCACTCCCTGACTTCCTTCAGCTTCCTGGACTGTGTTTCCTATAATTCTTTCTTCTTATTTGGGACTCTCTCATGATAGAGGCTTTCCTTAAATGCCTGCTTGTGCCTCCAATCCTTGGCTGTATATGCTCATGTTTTAAGAGTAAGGCAAAAAAGGCAAACTGTGAACTTTGCATCCAAAAGCAGGTCTTGCTACGGTATAAGCTTCATTATAGGACTACAGTGCAAAAATCTGGTCCTTTTGCTAGGGGACACCCAAATATTGGTACCTGTTAATTTTTTCCTTGGGCAAGTTAGCTTCCCAGAGAGAAATACTCTCTGCCACTATTCTTGAAGTTGAGTGGATGAAAAGGGCCAGTGATCTCACTTTGCACTAAATCTGTTTTCAGTATGGCATTAGCTGGCTAGAGACTCTCTAAACTTTCCAGAGTAAACCTCCAATCTACTACCTGAGTTGAGGAGGGTAGTAAATGACCATGTGAAGCTGGGGAAAGGGGACAAACAGCTTCTTTGGCTCACTCCTTCTATTTTCAGACCCACTCTATACTACTGCTCTCTGAGTGATGTAGTGACCTGAATTCCTAAGCCTTTGCTTGGTTCTGCTCAATAAACTGGTTTCTTTCTTGGTTTTCTGCAGTGTAGGCACTTTTGAGCTTTTTTCAATTACGTGAACCTTCCTAGTTTTGGCTTCTGAAGACTGCTGTGATCTCTTTCTCCTTAAGGTTTTGTGCCTTCTCAAAGATCTATACAAGATCTGTATCCCCATTTTAGAGGGATTTTAGTGGCAAGGAGAGAGAGAAGCAAAGAAACATGCATGAGTTCCCCAAATGCTCTTCTTTAAAGTCTGCTTTAATTTGGCTGTTTATCACCCACCTACTGTGATCCTCTTTCTCTGTTTTCTCCTTATTTACCTACTACACTCTTTAGTTTCCCTTAGTGGCCTCTCTTAATCGGTGTCACCTAAATGTACCTATTTTCAAGATGTAGTTTGTGGCTGGACACAGTGGCTCATGTCTGATCCCAATACTTCAGAAGGCTGAGGAGGGAGGACTGCTTGAGCCTAGGAGTTCGAGATCAGCCTGGACAATATAGGGAGACCCTCTCTCTACAAAACAGAAACAAAAATAAAAACTATCTGGGCATGGTGGCACATGCTGGTGGTCCCAGCTACTTGGGAGGCTGAGGTGGGAGGATCGCTTGGTCCCAGAGGTCGAGGCTGCAGTGAGCTGTCATCACAATACCACACTCCAGCTTGAGTGACAGACCGAGACCTTGTCTCCAAAATAAAAGAAAGAAAAAAAAAAGATGTAGTTCTTGACCCTCTTTTCCCTTCTCACTCCCCATATTCTCAGCATTTAAACAATTATCAGAAATAAAGTTTCAGTTCAAAGGCTGATAACTACGGGCATGAATCCCACAACTTGGGCTACTCCCCCGCTCCCACCCCAGTTTATTTTACTTTCTAACTCAGTCTAGATTCCTCAATCTGCATCTCTAGCTCTGTCTTTATTCCTGAGCAATAAGCCTAAACTTCCAACTTCTTGTTCAACACTTCAAAGACTTTTAGATTGATATGCTCAATTCTATCTCATTTTCTTCCTACCCAAACCTGAAACTTGGTATTTTTGGTATTTTTCTTATAGTCATTTCCATATATCCAGTTATAAAAACTAGAAATCTAGTAGTAATATGTATTTTCTCTCTTCCCTTTATACTAATCAGTTGTTAAGTACTGATTAATTCTACCTCTAAAATGTCTTTGCATTGTCCTCATCCTGATTCTGCCTAGTACAGGCTTCTAAGCTATTTTCACATTATCTCCAAAGTATCTTTTAAAAATACAGATCTGCGGCCGGGCGCGGTGGCTCACGCCTGTAATCCCAGCACTTTGGGAGGCCGAGACGGGCGGATCACGAGGTCAGGAGATCGAGACCATCCTGGCTAACCCGGTGAAACCCCGTCTCTACTAAAAAATACAAAACAACTAGCTGGGCGAGGTGGCAGGCGCCTGTAGTCCCAGCTACTCCGGAGGCTGAGGCAGGAGAATGGCGTGAACCCGGGAGGCGGAGCTTGCAGTGACTGAGATCCGGCCACTGCACTCCAGCCTGGGTGACAGAGCGAGACTCCGTCTCAAAAAAATAAAAAAAAATAAAAAAATAAAAAATAAATAAAAATACAGATCTGCTCTCTCTGTATTATTTGCTACTTGCTAACCATGCTTTGCACTCTCTGCCTGGAAAGTCCTTCGCTTTTTTAAGGACCAATTCCCGTATCACTTCCTCTGAATCTTCTCAGCCACATCAGCTAGGCAGAACAGGTGCACTCCCGTAACACATTTACAGTCCAGCTTGTGAGGTAAGCATATAAGTTTCTGTTCTGCTCCATAGCCAGCTCCCTTGAGATAAGCACCAGGTCTCTGTATCCCACCACAGAGTGCCGTATCTTGTGCAATGAAGCTGAAACTACTTGCAACTGAGGCACTAACAACATACCTTGGGTTTTCTTAAGTTGTAGTATCCTTTATTTGTTACTTGAACTTTCCATCTAAAAAACAGAAGTTAAAAAAAACACTTTTTACAATAAACCCTGTACTCTGGATGTTTGGATAAATGAAGGTTTTCTATTAAAATACCATCTAAAAAAGTAACCACATGTATATAAGCATGCAAATTTAGGGATAACTACTCAGTGTAACTTATTACTTTGGCTCTTACATAATAAACCAAAACACCAGTATCTATGTATAAGTACAACGAGTATTGTCTTTCACATTTAAATTACATGGCACATTTCACCTACACAAGTCTTCATTTGTAAACCAAACAATGCTGGCTAAATCTCAAGAAATCTACTTTTTGGGGAAATGTAACTTACCGATCTAGTTTAATTCCATCTGCTTCCATTACATTTCGCAAAACCTGTGCAACTGGAATTTCTCCAGCATAACCTGTACCCCAACCCAATGTATTGGATAGATCGTTGCCTGTTCCCAGAGGCAAGACTGCAACTTGTGGAATGTACTTTTCTTGTCCCTAGAATATGGAAGATATGTTTTAGATTCTTCTCTGCAGACTATTTGCTGGGTAATAATACTTCACAAAATTTATTAAGACCAAAACAGTAAGAATACAAATATAACAACTGTATGTTGTTTTGCTAAAGCTTGTGCTAATTGCTTAATCAAAACATCTCATTTTTAACTATTTGGAGCTGGCAATGTCTAATATTTATCTGCATAATAAAAAATATAAAGTAAAAATATTCCATATTAGGTTGGGCATGGTGGCTCACCCCTGTAATCTCAGCACTTTGGGAGGCCAAGGTGGGAGGATTGCTTGAGCCCAGGAGTTTGACAGCAGCCCAGGCAACATGGTGAAACCCTGTCTCTACAAAAAAACACAAAAAGTAGCCAGGCATGGTAGCGCACACTTATAGTCCCAGCAACTTTGTAGGCTGAGGTGGGAGGATGGCTTGAACCTGAGAGACGGAGGTTGCAGTTAGCTGTGTTTGCGCCACTGCACTCCAGCCTGGGTGACAGTGCGAGACTGTATCTCAAAAAAACAAACAAACAAACAAAAAACCCATATATATATATGCATAGTATATTTATCTTAGAAGTCCTTCTGTAGTAGTTCTTAAAGACTAATACCTTAATTTTCATGTCATCAACTGCATCCAGGACCCACCCTACAGTCCCATCCCCTCCACAAACAAGTACTCGAGCTGAATAATATGGAAGAAGAGTACAGAGTTGTAGGGCTTTGATAGGAGGAGTTTTAGTTACATCAAAAACCTAGAAACAAAAGAAAAAGAAAAATTATTTTTATCCAACATTTTCCTTCATCTGTAAGGATGATTTCTCTCTAGATGAGTAGAGATATAGTTAAATAACATTATTGGCTACTATGTACTGAACAATATGTCAGACACTGTGCCAGACTCTTTATATTCATTGTAGCTCACCCCTACACTGACTCTACAAAGCAAGAGTTAGCCTCATTCTATTGGGCTGCAAACTGAGGTGCAGGAAGGTTAAATTCCTTGCCTGTGACTCTCCAGGTAATTAAGTGCTGAAATACAAGGGTAGGCGTGGTAACTCACGCCCATAATCCCAGCCCTTTGGAAGGGCAAGGCAGCTGGATCACTTGACGTCAGGAGTTCGAGACCAGCCTGGCCAACATGGCGAAATCCTGTCTCTATTAAAATACAAAAATTAGCCAGTGTGGTGCTGTGTGCTTGTGATCCTAGCTACTTGGGAGGCTGAGGTAGGAAAATCACTTGAACCTGGGAGGCAGAGGTTGTAGTGAGCCAAGATCATGCCCCTGCACTACAGCTTGGGCGACAGAGCAAGACTCTGTCTCAAAAAAAAAAAAAAAAAAAATCAAAGTTATAGTTTATCTATTACACCACATTGCCTCCATCCTGTTCACATAAACCACAATGTGCTAAGTTCACCTTTAACTAGTATTGCATATCTTATACTGGCTTAAAAAAAAAATCACCAGTGCAAGTTAGTACAAATTTCTAGAAAGCAATTTTGCTATACATAGAAAATGACATAAAAATGCAAGTAACTTTGATAATCCATAACTCTGTCAATGACCCTAGAAAAATATTTCGAAAGACAAAAATGCCTAAAAATATGTATAAAAATATTCACTGTGGCATTATTTATAACACAATCATAGAGACACTGTTACCCTTCAACAGTAGGAGAGTGGATAAATAATGCTATTTCCATTCAATTATTTTAGTCATTAAATATGTAATTATGAGGACAACGCTGAAACAAGGAAAAATATTTATACCATTAAAATTAAAAAATTCAGAATGCAAATTTGTATCTATTGTTACAGTACTCTTAATGCAAATTTGTATCTAGATTATTGTTACAGTACTGTTAACATGTAAAGTAAATGCATAGATAATTAATGGAAAAAACAAGAACAAAGAAAACTGATGTATTCGTATGGAGAAATTGCAAATGATTTTCTCTGTATTTTTTTAAATTTTCTTAAGCTGTATAATATTGAAAGTGTAAAAAATACAAATTGGAAGGACAAAATCATTGCATTTCTAATTGTTACACAATAGGTTAATTTTCCTTTTTTAAATTTTTTTTGTTTTTTGGTTAATTTTTCAAAGTAAAAGTCGCTAGTTGTACATTCAATTTTAATGATCCCTTTATTTTTAAAACTGAGGTATAATTTACATATAAGATTCACCCATTTGAAGTGAACAAGCCAATAATTTTTACTAAGTTCACTGAATTGCACAGCCACCACCATCATGCAGTTTAGAACATTTTTGTTGCTTTAATAAGATCCCTCAATGTCCAATCGCAGTCACTCTCCATTTCCAGCCCTAGCCTCAGGCAACCAATAATCTATTCTCTACCTCTACAGACTTGCCTTTTCTAGACAAGTCAGATAAATGGAGTCATACAATATAAGGTCCCTTGTATCTGCCTTCTCTATGTTTTTGAGGTTCATTTATTGTAATATGTACGTATCAGTAGTTTGTTCCTTTTTGTCATTTCATGGTATTCCATTGTATGGCCTCACTACATTTTGTTTATCAGCTCATCAGCTCATGAACAGCTGGGCTGTTAATGGTTTTTGGCTATCATGAATAATGCTGCTGTGAACATTTTCATGCAAATCTTTGTGAGAAATATGTTTTCACTTAACTTGGGTAGATTCCTAGTAGAGGAATTGCTAGAAGATATAATAAATTTATGTTTAACTTTTTAAGAAACAGCCAAGATGTCTTCTAAAGAGGTTGTACCATTTTATATTCCCACCACAAGAGTTCCTGTTTCTCCACATATTTAAATGGCTGATGTTTTCATAATTATTATTCTTTTCTATGATCAGGTGGTTGGTGACTTAAAGCAATAATAACCATTCCATTTTAGGGAAAATTAAAACATTAATAAAGAAAGGAAGTTTTTTTCTTTAGTTACCTGGACTGGATTCAACAAGATCCTAAATTCTCCCAACAGTCCTTCTCCCATATTAGTTCCACTACGAGAGTTGGCCAGGATTATTAATGGCGTCCATTGCTTTCCAAGCTTAGAGGCTAGCTAAAAGAAATTGCCATGAGTGAAAAGGGTTTAGAATCTCAAAGATGAAAAACACATTTTCCATGCCTTGAGAACAATGGTGCTATAATCTGCTGAAATAAAAACAACTATACCAGTTCTCTCAATTCAATATAAAAATCAAAGAATTCTAAGAATGGAAGGGAACCTCAGAAATTAACTAATTTAAGCTCCCTTTCAATGTTTAATTCTCTTCTACATTATTCTAGATAAGTCATCCAGCATATGCTCAGACACTCACATAAGGAACTCACTAATAATGCAGCCCATTACTCTGCTACATCAAATTATTAGAAAGTTTGGACTTTAACTAGCTGAAAATCTGTCCTTCTATAACTTTCAACCATTCACAGAATAGACACTGATTTTTCTCTCTGATCTTTTACCTTGATTTTCCTTTACTGGATGTATTCTAGCGTATTTTGCAAGGTTTTATTTCTTTTTTTAAAATGGGGCACTCAGATTAAAAAATCTGGACTTCCAATAGCTCAAAGTCAAATGAAATTAATACTTTTCACAATGTAACCATTTCTTCTTCCCCTCTCCTTGTAGATGTAACCATTAATGAAGTTATTCTGTGGTTTGACTTAAGAGATTCTCCTCTCTTGTGATCTCAGGTTGAACTCAGATAAATAAGAGATTGTACATTTAAAAAAAGTGTCAAAACAATATTGTTTGAAAAATTTAAAATGTCCCTTTCCTTGCAGAAATATTGATAAAGGTGACATGTAAGACATAAAATCTTAATTTGAAAAAGGTACGATTTTAAAATAAAATAGTTTAATTATTTTGGTATATCCAATTAGAAAATAAATCTATAAATTTTTATAATGTTTCCTTAAGAGCTGCATAAAGACTGATTCAGTAAGCTACATCAATTTCATACACATATCTACATACTATAAACTGTTGTCAGCAGGTTTAATGTTCACCATTACTTGTGGGAGCATTTAATGTGCAATGTAAACTTATCTCTAGGGACCCTGTATAAAGTTCAAAATAGAAAAATATTTTTAGAACAAGGTGTGAGGAAAATCTATTTTCTTTTCACTGACAATAATCATGAATCCCAAAACTGACTGTTCATCAGAATCTTCTGAGGACCTTAAAAAAAAAAAGATGAATTCCTGGACTTACCCTATACCACTAAATCAAATATGGTAATGAAAGTACTACTCAGAAATCTGTATTTTTAAAAAGCTCCCTAAGTCATTCAGATGCAGGCAGTGATTTAGAAACCATCAATATAACATTTCCAACTTCCTTTTAGACATGAAAGAACTCAAGAGCCAAAATTTTTGACCCATCTCTAGGAACTAGGTAGGGTTTTATGGCTTACCATAATGGCATTTTATTTCCCTCCTTAGTCTTGATCTGTTATTTAAATTTATTTTATTCCTGGTACCAATTCTTCTTACATACTGTCTTAACCATCTCAAACAATGACTTAAGCAGCTTTTAAAAAATCAATCATATAAGAGAAATAAACTCTAATTACCACTTCATAATCTGTTTTTTTGTCTTTACGCATCTGATTAATGGAGGTTAAATAACTTGGTGGAATGATTAGGTTTTTGAATTCTCCAAAATCACACTTTTCATTCTTTAAACTATTTTTCATGCACTCATCATGTACTGTTTTCTGGCACCAAATGCACCTGAGGGAAGGAAGAAACAAGCGTTAACTAATTTTAAACCATAATCTCAATGATAACCCACAAAACCATCATTTTTGTTAAAAAATAAAACAGTAATTTTATCACTCTTACTTACCATAACATTTGGCAAATAAAAGAGATCTATCTGCACAGTGAAATGGAGCAATAAGGTTTGAACATATTTGGCAGTTTAACCTAATAGCATTTTTTTTTTTTTTTGAGAAAGGGTCTCACTCTGTTGCCCAGCCTGGAGTGCAGTGGTGTGATCTCAGCTCACTGCAACCTCCGTCTCCCAGGCTCAAGTGATTCTTCTGTCTCAGTCTCCCAAGTAGCTGGGATTAAGATGTGTGCCACTACCGCCCGGGTAATTTTTGTATTCTTAGTAGAGATGGGGTTTCACTATGTTGACCAGGCTGGTCTCGAATTCCAGACCTCAAATGATTCACCCACCTCGACCTCCCAAAGTGCTGGGATTGCTGGCGTGAGCCACTGTGCCTGGCTTAACAGCATTTCTTAAAATGCGGCTTGGGGGCCCCAAGATCCATTCAGGGCATCTGTGAGGTTAAAGTTTTAGTAATAACACTAAAGAGTTATTTCACCTTCATCCTCTCAAAACTGTACAGTGGAGTTTTCCAGAAGCTTTATGACATGTGCTATGACAACAGAAGCAAATATGATAATCTAGCTGAATTATAAGTGAAAGAAACGTACAAAAATTTAAAACAATGTAACTCTCCTCACTAAATTTTCATAAAAATAATTTGTTACTATTATTTTAAAAATATTTTAAAAATTTATCAGTTTTAATTTATGACATGATAAATATCAATGGATGTGATCCACATAAACAAAAGCTGATCTAAAATGATAGTTTTATATATATTTGTGCTTTGGCTGAAATGCAGGTTCATGAGGCCTGAAGCCCTTGCTGTTTAAATGCCCCACTGACATGGACCCTTGAAGAGTTCCTCAGGGACCAACTTGAAAATCTCTTAACCTGTAAATATAAGTACAACAGTGCGTTTCTTTTTGTCAGTCAATACGAAAATAATTCATATGCTTGCTTTTGAAATAGACATAAGAACATGTGCATTCAGATTTGCAACTATGTTTGGACCCAATTGGTAAAACAAGCAGAGAACAGAGCTGGTAAAGGTCCTGGGTTTCTATTATTAATTTGCTAAGTATTTAATCCACTCACAGGTAAGGCAGATCTGACTGAAGAGATAAAGAAGGCCACCAGAAAATAATGGTTATAATTAAATGAATACAAAAAAAAAAAAAAGAGGATAAACATTCTTTCACCCAGAGGTCCACTGTTGACCTTCTATTTTAAGCTGTTTTTTCCTTTTGGATATTCAGATTTGTCAAGTACTTAGCGCTGTTTTCTGGAGTCCTATTTACTGCTAAAAGAAAGAGTTCTCTGTATAATCTGTTACAGAGAAAATGAAAATAATTTGCATTATCACATTTGTTAATTTTAAACTCAACTTGAGAAACTATACTAGACTGGTTATGTGGCTGAAGCATAATATCTCTATTTATTGGTCTACCATAACTTAAAAATAGTATATCACCATCAAAAGCAATCAGAAAGGATAACCACTGAATTATTTCATAATGGTTTCCTCTGGGAAGAAAAGTAGGATTGAGGCATGGGAAAAATATTAACTTTTTCGCCTACATTTTTGTTTGTATGTATTGCTTGAGATCCTAAAAACCAGAATATATACATGAACTACTTATATAAATTTTAAAAATTATTTAAAATAATATTAGCTTATAAAAACTTAGAAATACAAAAAGGCATAAAATAAAAATCATCCAGAGAGAGTGTCACTCTTAACTTTCTGACTTATGTATTCTCAGTTTTATAGTGTATACGTCTGTTTTTCAGGTTAGAAGTATGATGTATATATATCTGGATAATGCATTTCTACACTGTATCATAAAACTTTTTTGTATAGCATTTTTTTAAAATATGGTTTGTAAAAAATGTATATTATTACATCATGTGAATATAATATAATTTATTTGACCCCGTCTCAAAAAACAAGAAAAATAAACAAAAATTAGCTTGGTGTGGTAACGTGTGCCTGTAGTCCCAGCTACTAGGGAGGCTGAGGTAGGAGGATCACTTGAACCTGGGAAAGGGAGGTTGCAGTGAGCTGAGACTGTGCTACTGCACTCCAGCCTGGGCATCAGAGTGAGATTCCATCTCAAAAAACAAAACAAAACAAAACAAAACAAAACAAAACAAAACAAAAAAACCCTGACCCCCTTTCTGTTTTTTAGAAAAAGATATTTAGTTTATTTTTGAAAATATAAATAACATGGGTAAATGAATGAGATTATTTCCTTGCAATCTTGGAAGTTACTGAATCAAAGGGCATGCATTTTCCTAAGGTTCTGGATGTTCGTCCAATATGCTTGTTACGACTGCATGAAAGTGCCCATCACATGTAACACTTACTAACACTGCTCATTAGTACTTAATTTTTCTTTGATAATTTGATAGAAAAAGGTATCCTATTGTTTTAATCTGGAAGTCTTTGATTACTAGGTAAAACTGAGTTTTTCAGTCCCCTTTTGTGAATTCATTCATGTTCTATATTCACTTTTCACTAGGTTTTAATAATTGCATGTACTTTTATTTATCTAGAATATCAACCTCTTTTCTGGCATATTTATTGCAAACATGCTTCAGTTTTCTTTAAAATTTTCTTTTTAAGCTACTTAAGTTTTTAAAATATATATATATACACATATATATTTCCGTTTGTAGTTGGCTTAAATGGTGTTTCACTTAAAAACAATTTTGTTTTTTTTTGAGATGGAGTCTCGCTCTGTCGCCCAGGCCTGGAGTGCAGTGGTGCGATCTCGGCTCACTGCAACTTCCACCTACCGGGTTCAAGTGATTCTCCTGCCTCAGCCTCCCGAGCAGCTGGGACTACATGTGCGTGCCACCATGCCCGGCTAATTTTTGTATTTTTAGTAGAGATGGGGTTTTACCATATCGGTCAGGCTGGTCTCAAAAACTCCTGACCTCATCAGTCTGCCTCGGCCTCCCAGAGTGCTGGGATTACAGGTGTAAGCCACTGAGTCCCGTGAAAAATTTTTTTTCAAGAGACACTGTCTCACTATGTTGCTCACACTGGCCTGAACTCCTGGGCTCAAGTGATCCTGCCTCAGTCTCCTGAGTAGCTAGGCTACAGGCACCTGGTTAAATGCTGTAATGCTTTAAAGTCCTTTACCATTTCCTAGATATTCACCGATAGTTATTTTTTACCCCCACACTTCAGTTTTCATAGTTACACCTTTAATTCAGTGCTTCTTAACCTTCTGGGGTTATAGATTCCATTCAGAATCTCATGAAAGTGTCAGGCTTTTCCAGAACTTTATGAACCACCATGTTAATAACCCCTGTATTGGCTGGACACAGTGGCTCATGCCTGTAATCCCAGGATTTGGGAGGCCGAGGCGGGTGGATCACTTAAGGTCAGAAGTTTTAGAGCAGCCTGAGTAACATGGTGAAACCCTGTCTCTACTGCAAATATTTGAAAAATTAGCCAGGCATGGTGGTGCACACCTGTAATCCCAGCTACTTGGGAGGCTGAGGTAGGTGAATCACTTGAGCCAGGGAGGTAGAGGTAGCCGTGAGCCGAGATCGTGTCACTGCACTCCAACCTGAGCAATAGAGTGAGACTGTCTCAAAAAAACAAAAACAAAAACAAAAAACAAACCACTGCATTAATCTACCCGTAATTAATCTGGTATATTATGAAGGGTTAACCTTCTCCCCTCCCCCAAAGAGCACTTGTCCTAACACGATTCATAAAACCATCTTTTCTATCCCCAATAATTTGTGACAGAACATTTATCATTTACTAAACTCTCATAAATTTCAGAAATAATAATAATTATTATTTTTTGAAACGGAGTTTCATTCTTGTTGCCCAGGCTGGAGTGCAATGCTGTGATCTCGGCTCACGGCAACCTCCGCCTCCTGGGTTCAAGAGATTCTCCTGCCTCAGCCTCCCGAGTAGCTGGGATTACAGGCATGTGCCACCACGCTTGGCTAATTTTGTATTTTTAGTAGAGATGGGGTTTCTCCATATTGGTCAGGCTGGTCTTGAACTCCGCCCGCCTTGGCCTCCCAAAGTGCTGGGATTACGGGCATGAGCCACTTTGCCCAGCCCAGAAAAGATTATTTTAACCAATATAATAGCTATCATAAGCCTTTGCTCCATAAAGGTATAGCTAAAATGCTTAATAGGGCCAGGCATGGTGGCTTATGCCTGTAATCCCAGCACTTTGGGAGGCCAAGATGGGAGGATTGCTTGAGCCCAGGAATTTGAGACCAGCCTGGGCAACAGGGTGATACTCCCATCTTTACAAAAAAGAAAAAAAAATTGTCAGGCATGGTGTTGCATGTCTGTAGTCCCAGGTACTTGGAAGGCTGAGGTGGGAGGGTTGCTTGAACCTGGGAGGCTGAGGCTGCAGTGAGCCATAATTATGCCACTGTCTTCCAGCCTGGGCAATATACAACAAGACCCTGTCTCAAAAAACAAAATAAAATAAAACACTTACTACTCAGTATTACATTCTTCTTTAGAAATACCATATTCAAACCTGAAGCCTATTATCTTTACATATGTTGTAGTTAGTATTTAACAACCTAGATTTCAAACTCACTGGGAAGATAAGACATTACTAACATGTGTTGATAATTCAGCTTTAGCATCATGTCACTGGGTAACAGCTTATGATCTTTTTTCTTTTTCTTTTGAAAAATTTCAAAGTTTCAGAGAAGTCAAAAGGATAGCAAAATGAATACCCTAAGCCCATCCTTCACGCTGATTCTTAATGAACATTTTCTTCCACAATATTCTTTTTCCATATAAGCTCATATTTTGCTGAATCATTTGAAAGTAAACTGCAGACAGTATGAGATCTCACCCTTCAATATTTCAGCAAATATATTCTAGAAGAATAGTTTACTTTTTAAAATATTTTACTTAAAAATATTTTTTACAGGTATGCCTACCACCTACATTCTACCATTAACATCTTTCTGTAATTGCTTTGTCACATTTCTATCCATCCATTAATCCATCTTATTTTTAGTACATTTCCAAGTAACCTGAAGACATCAGAATACTTCCCAAATACATCAGCAAATAGGCTTATCACTACTTACAATTCATGATTTGTTTTTTCCTTTTGATTTAAAATTTACAATGAAATGTACGTATATACCTCCTGAGTCTTGATAAATGAACATATGTAACTAAAACCCTTATCAAGATACAGAACATTACTCTAGAAAGTTCCTTCATATGAAAATACAGAATGGCTCATGAATTTATATGACGTTCTTGTGCAAGAGTATGACTGCTTTATTGGGGGAAAAAAAAGGTTTCACAAGGCTTATTTTCTCTAAAAAAATTACCTGTTCACAATACCTCTCTTCTTTAGTGTGCTGAAGGAGGCAGCTGAATTATACATAAAGTTGAGATGGTCATTTATGAGATTCACTAGAACAGGGTTCTGCAAACTGCAAATATGTCTGCCATCTGATTTTGTGAAACTGCAAATATGTCTGCCATCTGATTTTGTGAATGAAGTTTTACTGGAACACAGGTAAGCTCATTCATTCATGTATTGTCCATGGCTGGTTTTGCACTGCAACTATGGCAGAGTTAAGTAATTATGACAGACAAAATGGTTTGGAAAGCTGAAAATTATTTTGGCTCTTTACAGTAAGTTTGCCCACCTCTGCTCTAGAAGATGATTTGGTATCTTTCACTGTTTCAGATAAATAATGAAATGAATAAACATACGCCAATAGAATATAGAAACAAAATTTATG
The DNA here is from genome assembly GCF_000951045.1 of Mandrillus leucophaeus. Lineage (NCBI taxonomy): Eukaryota > Metazoa > Chordata > Mammalia > Primates > Cercopithecidae > Mandrillus > Mandrillus leucophaeus. Next base: position 5,421,927 of record NW_012102032.1, read on the forward strand.
ATCAAAGCTGAGACTAATTACATTGAGGCCAATGTAATTGCCTTCTGAGAGTCGGCAGCTTTGTTTTACTAATCACAGTAATTGTGTGTGGGGCGTGGGGTGGATGTAATGAATAAAAAGTCCTATAAATTAAAAAGCAATTTATTTTTCTCTTAATGAGATAGAACACTACAAGAAACAAAGGTTCATTTAATAAATATATTGAATATGTAGAAATATAACCTAATTCCCTATTTTAGTCAGAGGAGAGACAAGAAAAAGAAAAAGAAGAATAGCGAAATAAGATACCAGGTGCAGAAATACATTGTAGTGGTTGGAGGTAGAAACAGGAACACACAAAAAGAAAAAATCTACAAAGTAGACTCTAGCACAGTGTCTAGTACAAAAATAGATGCTCAGTAAGTATAATGACTGAATGAGTATAAATTAAAGGGCCTTTCTCACTTATTCTGCAGGCTTTAAACTCAGTCATCATCTCTCATTAGTGTCCTTTGAAATGCTAACTTGTCTGCAGAGTTCACTCACTTCCCTAAGAATGAGATGCAGACAGGGAAGGAGCCCTCTCCTCAGGGCTTAAAATTCAGCAAAGGACTGTCTGGTCTGTGTTTAAAGGTTCTAAGTAGCTATTTATTTTGTTTCTCGTTCCAAAGTATCTCATTCCTACAGAAGGTCACAGGAGACTGTAATGCTATATAAAATTACTGGCCAACATAAATCAGTTCAGAACATTGTAGAATATGTACAACTTTAGGATACTGTGGTCTCTTCTCCTGGGAATAATAAAATCTCCTAAATTACACAGAGACAATTTCTATTATGGGGTAAGGGGTACTCTGTAAAAATGCACTAATGAGGAAAAGAAAATTTATTATCACAAAGACTCAGTGTACTCAACGGGAGGACACAAAATTAAGACACAGAGGTGCATGTTTTTAAAGATATGTAAATATAGCAGTGGTTCTCCATCTTTAGGACCTGTAGGGCCTGTTAAAACCAAGACTGCTGATGTCCAGCCCAAGTTTCTGATTTAGTAGCTCTGGGGTTGAGCTAGGATTACCAGGAAAAAAAAAAAAAAAAGACAATGCCTAGTTAAATTTGAATTTCAGAGAAACAACAAATACTTTTTATGCTCCAAATACTGAAATGTTTTATTTTTATTTGCTAAACCTAGCAACCCTAGAATTTGCATTTCTAACAGATTTTGAAGAGATGCTGATGCTGCTGGTCTAGGGACCTTACTTTGAGAACCACTGAGATATAGGATATTATGTTATCACCAAAAAGGAAAAATCTGGGGAGGAGGGAAGGTGAGTAGATCAGGTAAGAGTTCCTGAAGGACAAGGATAGGGGATGGGTCTTTAAGGGTGCCTAGAAGCTAGCCAGAAGAATATTAAGAGAGGAAAGCTTTGAGCAAAGGGGCAGAAATGTCAGAAAATGCCTGACATTTAAGGAAATTACAAGAAGCTTGGTGTTGCTGGTGCATAAAGTTTAATGAAGGTGGTGTTAGATAAAACTGGAAAGACAGAGGCCAGAGAGTACTAGGACCTTATGTACCCTGTGAATAAGCACTTAGGGGTTTACACTGTAGAACAATCAGCTTACATGATGGGGAGCAATTTAAAGGGTTTTAGGCAGAGCAGGGACTTGATCAGATTTGCATTTTTAGAAAGATCATTTGGGTGGAGGATCAGAAGCACTATGATTATGTGTTCAAGAGTATTTGAAATACCGTTATTTATGGAAACCATTTTTAATATAATTCTGCACAGACACAGACTGCTGGAGGCTATACCAGAGAAGGGAAGGAAATAGAACAATACTTAATTCATTATGAAATTTATTTAAGGTCCCTGCTAACTTGGCTCTCACTGATGCCAGAAGGACAGCATTTAATTTTTAAAAACACCAAATAAAAATGCATGGTTACAAAACTTTGTAGTTGGCTAGAATATATTATTTTGAAAATTTATTCTTAAGCCTCTTTGATAATCTGTAAAATTATTTAAAATAAGACTTAAAAACAGGTACTGACATTATAAAAGCGTTCATGCTAATCAAATAATTTCCGCAAAAAAAAATTAAAAAAATTAAAAAGTAGCTTCCTATTTACTGCCTATTTCATTTCTTAAGCATGTTTATAGGCCTTTCTACTTGTCAGAAATAAAACTCATTACAATGATGATGCCAGACTTAAGGCTCAAAGGAGGCTAGGTGCTAGTCCGGAGCTGGAAATCCTGGAGGCCAGTCCTATTTTACCAGAGTGGACCTAACGGGCTTTAATTTTCTCAATTGTGAACTGAGTTAGAAGAGATCATTTGCAAAGCAGCATTCTCATTTACTAATTTCCAACATCAGCAAAGGACATCTTCACCTATTTTCAGACAATATTTAAGGACAAAAATGTGTTGTCTAGTGTGTGTATAAAATACATTAAAATATTCTTGGCTTAATCAAGGTCACTTATCTAAGATTCAACATGTCCTGAAAGACCAAGCGTCAAAAGGAATATTCCTTTCAGTGTTCTTTTTGAGTATATTTCGCTATGATACCAACAACTATATTAGCAAAAGATATAAAAGTGCTGCCTTGGAATGACACTTGTTTTCACTGCATGTTCACAGTACAAAACCTGTGACCCACCAGTTTTGCGGCTGAAGGGAAAAGTTAATTTGTCCATATTTCATTTTTCCTTATTTAAAATAAGGAAATAATCGATAGGAACAAACGCTAAAATCTACAGTGGCCATGAAGCAAGCACCACTTAGAAACCTCTGTATTAACGTTAGGAGCCAAGTTTTATTACCCAAAAGGGCAGGCTGGCTGAGCAGTGGAGGCTGGACGCATCATCTCAGCAAATGACTACTGCAAAGCTGTCACGCTTGCACAAACTCACGGATGTTTATTAACTTGCTTCCTCAAAACGAGTTTAGGTCATCAGCAGAGATTAAAGCAGGCCTCTACACCACTCTATGAAATCCTGACTCCCAGGGCGCATTCTGGGACAGTGAGTGTCCACGAAGACCATACCTGTAATCGCAAAGCTTGGGTTGACAGCCACACTGCTGCTTGCAAACCATACAGTAACTGCACAGGGGCACGTTGCCCCTGATCCAGTGGTGGGGCATGGCGTCCAGGACCTTGGTGTCATTCTTGAGCATAATCTCCTTGCACTGGAAGCGCCTGTCGGCCTTCTTGAGGCAGCCCTCGTCCACCCGGAGCCCGCAGCAGTCGCAGAAAGCGCCCTGCAGAATGTGCTGCGCGCACACGCAGCAGTAGGTGGGCTGGCTGAACAGGTCCGTGTCGCGCCACCCGTGCTTGCTCTTGCGGAAGATGTCTCTGCGGTGCAGCAGCCGGCGCGACCGCTGGAGGCTACACCAGAAGGTGATGAACACCGGCAGCAAGACCGAGCACAGCGTCCACAAGATCAGGTGCCCGTCCGCAAACAGGCCCTCGGAGGGCGAGCCCGGCGCCGGCCGCCTCTCCGCTTCCATCTTCTCCAAGGACGACACCTAACAAGGAAAGAAACAGGCGGTGCACCACGGGCTCGCCATCCCTTCCCTGCTCCCCTCCTGCCTTTCTGGGGCCAACCCAGGCGCCCTCAGTCCAGGTGGCTCCGCTCTCCCAAGGGCGGCACTGCGCCTCGTATCCCGGTCGCCTGGGACCTGCCGCGCCGAGAAGGCGACGTCCAGCCGTCACGCTCTAGTCCCCACTCCCCAACCCGCCCCACGTCGGGAGCGCGTCCAGGAGCCGAAGGCGG
>NW_012102032.1:5427063-5466057 GCF_000951045.1 Mandrillus leucophaeus
CCGGCTGGAGTGCTACCGGCCCCACACGGACCTGAGCCGCGACCACGCGGGCTGCAGCCTGCAACACATCAGGGACCCGGAGAACGCGGACGCGAAAGCGCCGCCGCTCAGCACTCCCGAAGAAACACGGAGTCCGCAGAGGCACAGGCGCCGCCCCAGCGCGCACAGCTCCACTCAGCGGCTTCCTTCCTACAACACACGTAGGAATGGGAGCCGAGGACTTGATGCTTGAGGACTTCCTCTAGCATAAAAGATGGAAAGAAAACACACACAGAAGCAAGGGACCAAAGGAACAGAAAAGAAGCAGAGATCATAGGAGAACTGCGAATAAATACCTGATAATATCTTCCAAAGGATTAGAGAAGACATAACATTCATTAAGAATGCACAGATAGATGTGTATATATATACGTGTATGTGTGTATGTATATGTGTGTATATATATGCTTATGTGTGTGCGTATACGTGTATTAACTGTAGAAGATAAAGGTAGACACTAGTAAAAGTGGTAAGAGCAGATTTACAATGTACTATTGTAATAGGGAAGAAGGTACCTCGTGAACAGGACTGAACTTTGTGCAGAAGTGACGGTGTTTCAGAGGAGGAGAGAAGGGAGTATGAAGGGGATGAGCAGGAACTCAGTAGTCAGGAAAGTGAAACTTGTGAAAGGTGGGTCAATGTAGATACGGTTAGGCGACAGTGCCTATTAGATGACTGTTAGGGAGTCAGGGTCCTATCCTCCCACGGGAACTGGGAGATAGGCCCTTTGTTCCTGGTGATTGCATGTTGGAGGAATGGCTTTCAGGTTCTTGAGAAGGACACTCCTGATGTGTAGGAGACATTACATCCCAGAGAGAGGAAGGATTCACAATTATTTAGTTTTTTTTTTTTGTTGTTAACTCTTTAAGAAAGGGACATCAGGGGCTGCTTGTAAGGTGTTGCCAATAGCGAACAGTGAGTTCTTTTGGCAGCTTTCCAAGGCAGACACTTTAGGGGGTCTGGGGTCATCCTATGGATGCAGCTTTGAGTAGTTAAAAATTGTGTGTTTAGGCCGCGTGCGGTGGCTCACGCTTGTAATCCCAGCACTTTGGGAGGCCAAAGCAGGTGGATCACGAGGTCAGGAATTCAAGATCAGCCTGGCTAAGATGGTGAAACCCCGTCTCTACCAAAAATAGAAAAAATTAGCTGGGCGTGGTGATGGGCGCCTGTAATTCCATCTACTCGGGAGGCTGAGGCAGAGAATTGCTTAACCCGGGAGGCGGAGGTTGCAGTGAGGCGAGATCACACCACTGTACTCCAGCCTGGGCGACAGAGCGAAACTCCCATCTCAAAAAAAAAAAAGAAAAGAAAAAGAAACAAACTATGTGTTTAAGCCTTTTAATATGGGCGAAGAATGAACCATACCCTTTTTTGCTGAAGTCTGTAGATTTCATAGGCCGAGGTGGAGGCCTAGTTGAAAAGGGGGCTCAGGGAAGCCTGGCTAGAGCTTGGTCAAGGAGGGGATCTTCATCAGTCTGTATGTATATACACCGCATGTGGACATGCATAGACACATGTATAGTGGAGGCTGTCTTACGAGGATTCAGCACAACTCAAGTCCCCTAATGGGAACAGACTTGGGGAGGTCACTCTTGAGGCTTTTTGTGGTATTGTGGCTACTGGGAGACCTGAGGAGGGTTCTGGCCACTAGCAGACTCATTTCATTCACCCCTTGGAATCTGCTCAGGCCTTGGACTTCAGTATAATAGTAACTTCACCCCCCAATGATCCTCCATGTTCCTTGCTGATGCTGTGATTGCTCCTCCAAGTTCTCCACCTATGTCCATCTGAGCACTTGGTATTTCTACTCTAGTGTAAGAAGGTCCTGGTCCCAAGTCTCCTCCCAAACATTTATTCCAATTGATCATCCAGATGCCCCTCCTTTGCCATCCCTCTTTGTTCCAGCAAAGAACACCACCCCTCAGGGAGATACAGTGGACTCCTTGTCCTCATCCTGACTCCCCTTTTCTCTGGTACTCACAGGCCTCGGTGAGTCTCTCGGTCTCTGGCTGCAGCACAGGTCCTGGACTTGAGCGCATCTCTCCATCCCCACCTCCACTACTCCCCTGGTCCAACTGTCGCCATTCTCACCCTCGAATCACTGTCACAGCCTCCCAGCTTGTATCCCTGCTTTACCATGATCCCTGCAGGCTGCCTCTGAACTCTTACATTGAAATGAAACTCTTACTGTGGGGAGAACCCCTCCATCCTCAGACCCCTGGTACCCTTCACTCACTTCCCACTCTGGCCATCGTTCAGTGAGTTCAGGCCACTCTGGCCTCTGCATGGTCCTCACGCCCACCAGACTTGTGCCCCCTTCAGGGCTATTGTCAGTTCCACCCCCTTTTCCTACAGAGTTCTCCATGTCTTCATTCTTCAGGTGCTCCCTCCCGACAGAGGCCTTGCTGACCACCCCTGCCAAGATTGCCCCACTCTCCCACGTGTCACTCCCCTCCCTGCCCTCTTGATTTTTCTCCATAAAACTGGCACTTCCTTACATGCTGTGTTGTGTGTTTAATTATATTGTTTAATTATATCTGCCTTCCTTAAACGAGAGCAACATGAAGACAGGGACTTTCTTTTTTTTTTTTTTTTGAGACGGAGTCTCGCTCTCTAGCCCAGGCTGGAGTGCAGTGGCCGGATCTCAGCTCACTGCAAGCTCCGCCTCCCGGGTTCACGCCATTCTCCGGCCTCAGCCTCCCGAGTAGCTGGGACTACAGGCGCCCGCCACCTCGCCCGGCTAGTTTTTTGTATTTCTTAGTAGAGACGGGGTTTCACCATGTTAGCCAGGATGGTCTCGATCTCCTGACCTCGTGATCCACCCGTCTCGGCCTCCCAAAGTGCTGGGATTACAGGCTTGAGCCACCGCGCCCGGCCGAAGACAGGGACTTTCTAATCTTCATTGCTATCTCCAACCAAAGCACTTGTTTTTTTGTTTGTTTGTTTTTTGAGATGGAGTCTCGCTTTGTCTACCAGGCTGGAGTGCAGTGGCACGATCTAGGCTCACTGAAACCTCTGCTGCCCGGGTTGAAGCGATTCTCTTGCCTCAGCTTCTCAAGTAGCTGGGATTACAGGTGCCTGCCACCATACACAGCTAATTTTTGTATTTTTAGTAGAGACAGGGTTTCACCATGTTTGCCATGCTGCTCTTGAACTGCTGACCTCAGGTGATCCACCTACTTCAGCTTCCCAAAGTGCTGGGGTTAGAGGTGTGAGCCACTGCACCTGGCCAAACCAAAGCACGTCTGCTGCTGCTGTCCCTGTCATTGATCTATGTGACTTCCCCTCCACCACAGTTATTCAAAAATGTCTCTTGCTGCTTCCCTTCTACCAGGATAACACCCATCTGTGCTCACTGCCTAAGGAGGGGACATCAATGGTGTCTAAGTATACTAACTGTGGGAACCTTGGTTTAATTTTGTGAGAGAGAAGTCCCTTACAGCCTCCTCAGTTTTCCAGTGAGAAATGTTTTTGGTGATTTTGAGAGGAGATGGGGAAGAGTGATGTGGGGTTCCCCAATGTTGTCCCAGGGGATTTCTTAGAAATTTCTCCCTACATCACTCTTGTAGTGAAATAAAAGCATTTCCATGCAATTTATCAATTTTGTTTTTTGAAAAATACCCGCTATTTGAATCTAAATATTATAGAAATTTCTCTTTAAACATTCCCTTTTACTTTATCCCAAAATAAATTTCCCTTTGCTTAAAATCTTTCTTTTTTTATTTTTCGAGACAGAGTCTCACTCTGTTGCCCAGGCTGGAGTGCAGTGGTGCTATCTCGGCTCAATGCAAGCTCCGCCTCCCAGGTTCATGCCATTCTCCTGCCTCAGCCTCCTGAGTAGCTGGAACTACAGGCGCCCACCACCCACGCCCGGCTAATTTTTTTTTGTATTTTTAGTAGAGACGGGGTTTCGCTGTGTTAGCCAGGATGGTCCTGATATCCTGACGTTATGATCTGCCCGCCTTGGCTTCCCAAGGTGCTGGGATTGCAGGTGTGAGCCACCATGCCCGGCCAAATATTTCAACAAATACATACGCCAAAAAATGATGCTTTAACTTATGAGTTAAAACTGTTGGGACTATAACTCTAGAAAAAATATTGCAGTTGAGTACTGAAAGTCTTTATTGATAAATGAAATCTGTTTTCAAAGTATAATACAATAATTTTGTAGAGGATAAAATAGAAATTGTTCTCGTAGGAGACTAATACATAAATAATATTTACAGAGCATTGTCTTGAGAAATGCAGTTTGATGATGTTTCAGTTTGAGCAAAAGATGAGGCTCTCATTATGGCATTTCTTTTGCTGCTAATGAGAGAGAATCCAGACTTTGCTGATGTGCTCCAGGATCTCCTGTATTGTTTAGATTTGGAGGAATTGACCATGAAGGAGCTGGCTGCGGCGTTAGGAGGGGAAGGTGGAAACTTCAATGCAGGAAGGGACTCCCCTGGATCCACTGGCCTCAGGGACCCTCGGATGGAGTTAATATGGGAGAACCTAGCCTGGCAGCTCTGGAGGCCTGAGTGGAAGGGAGAGAACAGTGCTGCCCTAAGACCCAGGCCCTCCTGGGGAAGGGAGCAGCAGGGCTTGGCTCTTGGCTGCCTGGCTGGTGTGGAAAAGCTCCTAGTGACGGGGTGACTCCCATGGCCTCTTCCAGGGACTCCAGCATTGATAACATCTCTGCCAGCCCTTCTTGTTGCTTGGAGAGTCTGGATCGCTCTTCTTTTTTCTCCTCTTCTTCTTTAAACCTCTCTTCTTTCAGTTCTTGAACCAGGTTTGTGATTTTTTAAATTTTTTATGTATTTTATTTTATTTTATTTTTTGAGATGGAGTCTTGCTCTTGTCGCCCGGGCTGGAGTGTAATGGTGCGATCTCAGCTCACTGCAACCACCACCTCCCAGGTTCAAGCAATTCTCCTGCTTCAGCCTGCTGAGTAGCTGGGATTACAGGCACCTGCCACCGTGCCTGGCTAATTTTTGTATTTTTAGTAGAGATGGGTTTCACCATGCTGGCCAGTCTGGTCTCGAACTCCTGACTCAGGTGATCTGTCCACCTCGGCCTCCCAAACTGTTGAGATCACAGGCATGAGCAGCTCTGCCCTGCTAGGATGTGCATTTCTGTATCAGCATTGCGTTGGTGCTGTTCACCTTGTAAGCATCTACAAAACTGGGGATGTTTAAATACTTTTTTGTACCCGACATCCTCTAAATATCCCTCAATCTCTGCAGTGTTTTTTTGTTTTCTTTTTTTTTTTTTTGCATCACTGTGCTTGCCCGTGAGTTGGCGTTTCTCCTCAATGTGTGAATCCAGTGTTTCTGCAAGCTGCTTTTCATACTGCTTTTCATATGTTACATGGAGTCGATTCCTAACAGGTTGACTAAGGAAATGAAAGCCACGAAAGTTAGGATAGTAGTTCCCTCTGATGGGGGAGAAGGTGTACCAAACAACTGGGCACACCAGAGCTCCCAGTGTTCAATATGTTAACATGGGTGGTGGGTACACAGGTGTTTGTTTTATTGTTATTTTAAAAACTGTGTGTATATGTTTTACAAACTCTTCTGTATGTGTGACAGATTTCAAAATATAAACATTAAAAAGTTTGAATAAAGAATTACCTAGGGATCTTGTTAAGAAGGCAGATTCCTAGCTCCATTTCATATTCTGATTCCAGAGACCTGGTCAATACCACAGAATCCACATTTTTTTTTTTTTTTTTTGAGACGGAGTTTTGCTCTTGTGGCCCAGGCTGGAGTGCAGTGGTGTGATCTCGGCTCACCACAACCTCCACCTCCCGGGTTCAAGTGATTCTCCTACCTCAGCCTCCCGAGTAGATGGGATTACATGCATGCGCTACCATGTCCAGCTAATTTTGTATTTTTAGCAGAGATGGGGTTTCTCCATAGTGGTCAGGCTGGTCTAGAACTCCTGACCTCAGGTGATCCGCCCACCTTGGCCTCCCAAAGTGCAGGGATTACATGCGTTAGCCGTCGTGCCTGGCTTTTCTTATTTATTTTTTGAGATGGAGTCTTGCTCCGTTCCCAGGCTGGAGTGCAGGTACACCCAGCTAATTTTTGTATTTTTAGTAGAGATGGGGTTTCACCATATTGGCCGGGGTGATCTAGAACTCCTGACCTTGCGATCTTCCCGCCTTGGCCTCCCAAAGTGCTGGGATTACAGGCATGAGCCACCGCACCTGGCCCAGCATCTACATTTTTAAATGATGCTAATGCAGGTGGTTTGAAAACCAGTCTGAGGTGTGTCATATACTCCATGCCCACGTTACATGGAGTCCATTCCTAGCACATTGACTAAGTCTAAATAAAACTAAGACCCATCACAGCCTGTGAGGTGTGGATACAGCAGTGTCTTCCCATGGAGGCTGAAGAAAGTGACTTGAGGACTTGGGTCATGGGGTGGCAGCCCCACCATCTATCTCCTCATCCAGCTTCCCAGGGTTCAGTCCAGAGTACAGCTCCACAGAGGATTGCAGCCCCTCCATGACACTGCAGTCCCGCACAGCCAATGATGGGACTGAGATCACTGTGTTTTAACTTGGTCAACCAAGTCAGCTTCAACTGAAATTAAACCATTAAAGAGAGACTTTGTCTTATTCTGCTACTTCTCTGAGAACCTTGCCCTGGAAATCGTGTTAAAATGCAGATTCTGATTTCCTTTCTCAGGGAAGAGGCCTGATAACCTGCATTTCTAAGAAGCTCCAAGATGTTGCTGCTAGTTCCAGGACCACACTTTTGAATTTGGAGGCTGAAGTATTTAAGAGTCTGTATTGTGAAAATGGAGGGGCAGTGTAATGAAGTGGGAGGAGTGTTAGATGGGATTGTGAGGCCTGGGAACAGAATGGGGACCTCAGACATCTGTGTCCCCTTATGCTTGTCACTTCACTTCCTTGGATTCAGGTTAGATGAGATCTCTAAAATACAACTTCTTCTTTGGTAGCCTGCACAGTTTGTGAAAGTGTCGTCGTCTTCTATGAATCCTAGCTGATGCAGAACCCTTAAATTAGTTTAGATTTGAAGATATAACAAAATAATATACTTTAAAAAAGTGACAGACTGGGCACGGTGGCTCACACCTGTAATCCCAGTACTTTGGGAGACTGAGGCAGGTGGATCCCTTGAGGCCAGGAGTTCGAGACCAGCCTGGCCAACAGGGTGAAACCCCATCTCCACTAAAAATAAAAAATTAGGTGGGCGTGGTGGTGCGTGCCTGTAATCCTAGCTACTCAGGAACCTGAGGCAGGAGAATCGCATAAGTCCAGGAGGTGGAGGTTGCAGTGAGCCGAGATTGTTCTGCTGCACTCCAGTCTGGGTGACAGAGTGAGACTCCGTCATACACACACACACACACACACACACACACACACACACACACTGACAGGTTTTCCCCCATCCCCATTATAGAGTATTTGAAAAAGTAAAAAGGAAAGTAAAAAGGAAGAAAAGAATCACCATCTCTCACTCCAAAGTCACCCTATGTTTGAACATTTTGGTCTATTCCATTATTTTCTGTGGAAACTGATTTACTTTTTTGTATGCGTACTTTTGATGATGTAGTAGATATAGTTTCTGTGTGGCTCCTATTTAGCATTACAAAGTAACTTTTATATGTTATTAAAAAGTCTTATTTAATGGCTACATTATACTCCATTCTATGAACACAGCTTACAGTGTGTATAGCCTTACTTTTGTTGTAGCTATTTCTAATATTTTGCTATTATAAATAATTCCTCTGTTTAGGGTTATTTCCTTAGATTCTCACATTTAAAGAATTTGAAAAGTTCAAGGCTTATGGGAAAGCTTTTAAGAATAATAGTCTCTCTTTGCTAAGTAAGCTTTTATCTGGAAAATTTACCTGTGTAGGGACAGATTAATGGAAATTACCACACCTGAGGAGATACACTCTTAATTCACTAAAAGCAATAATAATAATATTTGTGGCCAACCTGTGTTGATAAGTTAGTAGGTCTGAGGCACTGTGCTAAGTTTATCATCCTTATTTTACAGATGAAGAAAACCTGCTTGATATCATACAGTCAGGAGTCAACTGAGTTGCGGCTTTGAACATAGGTTTATCTGATGCCAAAGTTTGTGATGCTCTTCAACTATTTAGGGTACCTCAGAGTGTGGATTTTGAATCACCTGTATCAGCATCATTTAAGAATATGGATTCTGTGGTGCTGACTAGGTCTCTGAAGTCAGAATATGAAGTGGAGCTGGGAATCTACCTTCTTAACAAGTTCCCTAGGTAATTCTTTATTCAAACGTTTTTTGTTTATATTTTGAAATGTGCCACACATGCAGAAGAGTTTATAAAACACATATACACAGTTTCAAAAGTAATAGTAAAATCCACTACCCAGGTTAACATATTGAAGATTCGAGAGCTTTTGTGTGCTCACTTGTTTGATACACCTTCTCCCCCATCAGAGGGAACTACTCTTGTAACTTTTGTGGCCTTCATTTCTTTGCTTTTCTTTATAGATCCCTAAGGGTATCCCTGAATGATACAGTTTTGTTTGAAAGACTGAAAAGCCCAAACCTGGCACTTTTGGGAAATAGCAGTAAATCATTGATATGTGAAGGTTCCCAGCAGGAGGTAAGCTGAGCGGTGTCTTTGGGACAGAGTATGGATTCAGCTTCCTTGAAAAGATTCCACCTGGGAAAGTCAGTGGGCAAGGTCTTGGAAAGATTGTTAATCACAGTGAGGGCATCTGAGCAGGGCTGTGGTTTGAACAGCTGGCAAAAATATGGCTGAAAAGGAAGGAGGCTGGTTTTTATCTTTGCAGCTCAGCTCACTAGGACTTCCCTCGAGTTCTCAGAAGAAGATTAACAAAGAATGCCTCTCAGGGAGACATGAGTATCTTCAGCTAATCCATGCAATGGGGCATGGGAATGGGGACATGGGAGAACAGGGAGCCCATCAGCTCCTGATTCTTGTCTTAATCCATTTTCTGTTGCTATAGCAGAATACCTGAGATTTGGAAATTTAGAAAGAAAAGTGGTTCCTCTGGCTTATAGCTGTGGAGGCTGGGAAGTCTAAGGGCGTGGTAGCCTCTGGTGAGGGCTTTTGCTCTGTGTCATAACATGAACAAAAAGCCGAAGGGCAAGCCAGTGTGTGCAAGAGAGACCACAAGAGTGAGCCAAGCTCAATTTTATAACAACCCGCTTTCAGGAGAACTAACTCACTTCTGTAAGAACTAATTCACTCTCAAGAGAACAAACTCACTCCGCAAATAACAGCCTTATCCATTCAGAAGGTTAGTGCTCCCATGACCTAGTCACCTCTTAAAGGCCCCAGCTCCCAATACCATCAGTGGCAATAAAATTTCGACATGAGTTTTGGCAGGGACACTCAGATCATAGCAGTCATTAAGATAAAGTACAAATAAGCTTCCGTATCAGGCTCAACAGTAATATGCATTTAAGTTTCCTCCATGTCTTTTCATGGCCTGATAGCTCATTTTTTTTTTTTTTAAGTGCTGAATAATATTCCATTGTCTGGATGTGCCACAGTTTATTTATCCATTCACCTCCAGAAGAACATCTTGGTTGCTTCCAAGTTTTGCCAACTATGAATAAAACTGTTACAAACATCTGTGTGCAGGTTTTTGTGTGGACATGAGTTTTCATCTCATTTGGGTAAATGTCCTGTCTTTTAAAAATATGTTTTTCTCTCTTGTGTTTTTAAAACTTTCCTTCTTTTTGCTCTATTTTTCTAAAATATTTCCTTAGCTTTTTTCTTGACTCTACTGAGTTTTAAATTTCTGCTATTATGGTTTTTCATTTCTAAGAAGTATTTTGGTTAATTTGTTTTCTGAACATTCCTTTTTTACAGCATCTTATTCACGTTCCACAAAAGCAAAACTTTGGTCTCTTAGAGAATATTATGTTATTTATTCATTTTCTCCAATTGCATGGTGTCTGATTGCCCCAAGTTGGTCTTTCTTTTATCTTTTTTTGTCTTTACCTTTCATGTCAGAGGCTTTCTAGATGTCTCTTGAACCTCAGGTGATTCTAATGCACCTAATGGTCTGAGAAGCACTGCTAGAGTCTCCTAACCTCTCTGAAGCTTAATCATCCTAACGGAGATCCCACCAAGAAAAATGACACAATTCAGTATTTTTCCCCAGAACTAGAGCTTTTCTCTTCCAATTAGAGGCCTAGCACTTTCCCTGAATGAAATGTCTTATGACAGTAGCCTTAGAAGTGGTTTTATAAATTATTTTGTGCATGGTTCACTCGCCTAGTATGTTTTTTCGTACCCATCTTACGTTCTTCTGCCTGTGCCAATGCTCCTTTGTCCCTGTTTAGGTTGGAGAGAGGCCTGACACTGGCCATCGGGAACATGATGCTGACCTTGGCTGTCCTCACCTGCTGGGCAGACATAGTTGAGGCCAACATCCTGGACCCAGAGTAGAAATTATAGTCCACTTGTGGAGGCATGCAGCAGGCCGGAAGGGCCCTGTCCAAGACCAAAACATCTTACCATTGTATTGCTGCTGCAAACAGGAAGGGGTGTATGCCTGTACAAGTGCCGAGGATATGTAAAGGGAAGCCAGGGCCTGCGGTGTTGGCACAGGGGGCAAGTCAACTCACATTAGAAATGAACCATATTTTCTTTTCTAATAAATATATATTTTTATTTCAACAATATATAAAGTTGTGTATCTTAATATGTGTAATTAATCTATCTTTAGTCATTCAAAACATTTTTACAAAATAGGGTGCATATGCAGAGATTTGGCATAGAGAAGGATGAGAAAGAAAAACAATGATTTCCAAGTAGTAGACTTTTACTATGTGTCATGAACTTTACACATATCTCTTTTAAATATTAACTTTATGAGGTGAATTTTATTATAATTCTTTTTTTAATATAAGTGAGAAAATAGTGATTTGGAAAGTTAAGAAATTTCTCCAATGTCACCCAACTCCAAGGTAACACAAGTAATAAGTTTGAGAATCAGCATTCAAGGCCAGGTCTGTTGATGACTCTGCTGCCCACAGTCATAACCATTATACCACACTGCCTACACAGTAGACTCTCAGTCACTTTTGAATGAATGTTCTGGCAGGACCCTATTATTAACTTAGATGCAATAGCACTCAGATTTGGACACACCAACCTTCCCACTAGAATCCCCTGTATCAGTTAGCTATTGTCAGAGTAATGCTATGTAACAAACCACTCCTATTCTCAGTGGCTTAAAATAACCGTCATTTATTCTCGGGGATCTGCGGGTGATGTGGCTCTGCTTCAGGCTGTGGTAGCTGGAAGTCAGCTGAACTAGGCTGGGCTGGGTTGAATGGGTATCTTTTAAGCTACAGATCTTCATAAACTTGGCTCCTTTCTTAGTTACTTTGCATGTAAGCTAATTCTGAGACTCAGCTTGAAGGGGCGGTAGCCAACCAGGAAGGTCTTTTTGTAGCAATGGCAGACATGCCAGAGGGCACACTTAACTGCACAAACCATTTCACACCCTTGTTAGTGTCATGTCTGCCACCATCCCACTGCCCAAAATGTCATTTGGTTCAGTCCAAAGTCAAGGCACGGGCTGCAAAGTCATGTGTCAGACAGCATAAATTTGGGGTGCTGGTGAAGAATGGATGCTAATAATTCAACCTTCCACAGCTGCCCAAACCAAACGTGCCTGCACAGTGTGCCTATAAATAAATGTTTACAGGGAAGCAAAGTGACGAGGTCTAACATATTTTCTATGTCTATTTCATGAAGATCATCTGCATAGAGAATGAATTGAAGGAACAGGGAGGGAAGCTGAGATGCCAGTTGGGAGCCTGGTGCTAGGTGAGAGATAACAGTGGCCTAGATGTGGGTGGTGACAATAGAGATGGCAGGATCTAGACCTATAAACACCACACACAGCTTATGGAGTTACTATCATTGCTTTAAAGTTACTATCACTACTTTAAAAATACTGTAGTCTAGTTTACCAACTAGACTATAAATTCCATATTTTTACAATCTACATACAATTCTTTACAATGTATATGTGAGGTAGACAGTAAAAAAGATGAAAGCAACTATGGAAAGGACTGTTAGAATTTATTTAATTGACCCTGGGCCTAAAGGATGTGGACACATTGTAACTCTCTTGATGGGGACAGATTTGGCATTTTTCTATACTTAAAAAAATGTTCCTTTGGGAGGCCAAGGTGGTAGGATTACTTGAGCCCAGGAGTTCAAGACCAGCCTGGGCAACATAGCAAGACCCTGTTTCTAAAAAAATCAATCACTCAATCAATCAATCAAAATAATTAGCTGGGCGTGGTAGTGCACACTTGTAGTTCCAGCTATTTGAGAAACTGAAGCAGGAAGATCTTTGGAACCCAGAAGGATGAGGCTGCAGTGAGCTATGCTTGTGCCACTGCCCTCTAGCCTGGGCGACAGAGTGAGATCCTCTCTCAAAAAACAAAAACAAAACAAAGTTCTCTTGTCTCTAAAGTTTCTTTAGTTCAGTGTGATGACATGTAGAACTCTAGAATGTTGGGTTTGTCATTTGTCAATGACCCTTAAATATCCATGTAATGGGACAGTTCCTTGCAAAAAAAAAAAAAGGAAACTCACCCAAACAAAAAGTTGTGTTTGCATGTTGTGAATATGGGTGGTAGCATTCTTCCTTTACAGGCTTTTAAATGTTGTCAAGTAGGTAACACAGCAGGTCCTCAAATAACATTGTTTCCTTCAACGTTGTTTCATTACAATGTTGATGAGAAAAAAAATTAATTCCAGCCCCGGGCCTGACTGTGTGGAGTTTGATAAGTGGGTAAATATTAATAACTATCTTACTCGTTTTTATTAATCTTTCTTAAATACATGTATAGCCTTCAATGTTTGATATTAGAAATGTTTTTGGTCCTTATTTAGAAGTTTGGTGATGTTTTGTGACCAGAAGTATGCCATAGGAAGTCACCTCTTGTGCATATCAATTAGCTTATGGTAAAATTGGTTTATTCTGGACCATTTGGCTTAAAGTCGCAGTTTCCAAGAATTTATCAGCAATGATGTTGTGAGGATTTACGGTACCGCTTTCCTAGGCCACAACATCTGATGAATGCCTTCAAGTAGTACATTAATTAAAATAAAAATAGGGAAATAGTTTTAGGTGCAGCAGCACCCTCTCTCTCCACCTCCAGTGATTCTCTGGAGCCGCTGGCAACTTGTTGAATAATTAACCTTGGTGGCCTTGAGCTCTTTCCCCGATCTTAGTTGTCCCTGGTTCCACTCTCTGCTCTGCCACCTTGTGGATTTATTGGGAATTGCGTCTTCTCCTGGGAGCCTTGCCGACTCACCTAGTAATCCCGCTGGGCTTTTCCTGAGCGGGGGATGGGGTTTAGAAGAGAAATCTCATCGCTGTAGTGACACTCAACAATAAGACACTTTGCTCTTTCGATCTTTCTATATTCTTCCCCCTCTGGCTTCTTTTGGAACAATATCCAGAGGCCAAGCTGAAGGGCATTTGATGGCCTTGCCAGTATCACACCTGAACGGCCCTCCGCACCTGAGACTTTGCGGCAGCCTCCCAGGGTGTGATACAGGCCCCGACTGTCCAGTCTCACCACCCCAGTCCACCAGAGGTTTCCTTATGCTTTAAAAATTATAAAAATAATACAAGCTTGCTTAGAGCTTACCAGTGAAGGAGACAGATTTTTAAAAAGTAAACAAATAAATGCAATATGTATACATTATGGTGAATGCTGTGAGATGGAGAGTAGTGGTGGTGGTGGGGGCAGAGAACTTTTTATTAAGAAGGCTGGTAAGGGCAGGCTTTCCTGAGTAGGAGAAATTTCAAATTGAAACCTGAAGGATGAGATGGATCCAGTTATTAAAAGAGAGAAAAAACACATGCAAAGCTCCTGAGGTGGGAGTGGGCTTGTTAAGCTGAAAGTGAGTGAGTGTGGCCAGATGGCAGTGAGCAGGAGGGGAGTGGTTGGAGTAAGGTTGGAAAGGGCATTAGGCACAAATAACACAGGGTCCTGTCGTGCTTGGTAGGGATTTTAATTTTATTCTGACTTTCGTGGGAAGATGAGGAAAGATTCTTATGCAGGGAAGCGACGAGGTCTGACTGATACTTTCTATTTCATCCTTGCTGCTGCCTGGGGAACGGATTGAAGTGAACCGGGAGGGAAACTAGAATCCCATTTGGGAGCCTGATGCCAGAAGCTGGGTGAGGGAAACAGTGGCCTAGACTTCGGTGGTGGCAATAGAGACGGAAGGATCTAGACGCATGTTGTCTAATATGGTAGCACTAGCCACATGTGGCTACCGAGCACTTGAAATGTGTAAGTGTAAAATCTACACCAGATCTTGGAGGTTTAGTATAAAAAAAAAGATATGAAATCTCTCATTGATAACTTGTTTATATTGATTATGTGTTAAAATAATAATATTTTGGATATTTCATCATGTTAAAATATAATATGAAAATATTTAACCTTTTTACTTAAAAAAAGTGGCTACTGAAAAAATTTAAATTGCATATGTTGTTTGCATCTGTGGCTCTCTATGTTTTTATTGGACAGTGCTGATATAGATAAAAGTTGCAAAATTTAAAAAAGTACTTTTTTTTTTTGAGACAAGGTCTTGTTCTGTTGTCCAGACTTGAGTATAGTGGCATAATCACAGCTCACTGCAAGCTTGAACTTCTGGGCTCGAGTGATCCCCTGGCCTTGGAATCCCAAAGTGTTAAGATTGTAGGTGTGAGCCACTATGCCTGGCCAAAAAAATACTTTTATTGTAAATTTACATTGGATACCTTAGAAATTTATAGCTAAGTATAGATTTTTTTTTTCTGGTCCACAGAAGATATTTATTTGATATAATAAAATAGTGTTCTATCCAACCACAAAGAGTAAAAGGAGTGAAAAATTTGAATATACACATACAAAACTCAAGCTGTTTAACGTGACAATTTTTTTTAAAAAATAATGCTCCTAGCTGTGTGTGTTGGCTCATGTCTGTAATTCAAGCATTTTTGGAGGCCAAGGTAGGAGAATCGCTTGAGCTCAAGAGTTTGAGACCAGCCTGGGCAGCATGGCAAAACTCATCTCTATGAACATATACAAAAATTAGCTGGGCATGGTGGCACATGCCTATAGTCCCAGCTACTAGTGAGGCTGAGGTAGGAAGATCTCTTGAGCCTGGGAGGTTGAGGCTGTGCTGAGCTAAGTTCGTGCACTCCAGCCTAGGTGACAGAGGGAGACTCTGTCTCAAAAAAAAAAAAAAAAAAAAAGCTTCTAAAATTCCTTAGTTAGTGAAAATTATGTGAAAACAGAAGGATGTTAATAGCAGCAGAGTGAATGAAATCAAATATCAAATTTTGAGCAAATGGGTCAGGTGCAGTTCTTTCTTGCCTGTAATTCCAGCATTTTGGGAGACTGACGCAGGAGGATCACTTGAGCCTGTGAGTTTGAGACCGGCCTGGCTAACATAGTGAGCCCCCATCTCTGCAAAAAAGAAAAAACATCAGCTGGGCATAGAGATGCACACTTGTAGTCCCAGCTCCTCAGGAGGCTGAGATGTGAGATCGTGAGCTCAGGAGGTTGAGGCTGTAGTGGGCTGTGAATGGACCATCGCACTTCTGCCTGGGCAATAGAATGAGACCCTCTCTCAAAAAAAAAAAAATTTTTTTTTTTTTTTTTTGAGCAAATGAACATGTGAGACAACTTTGCTAACACTGCATTTTTTTTTTTTTTTAATTTACCATCTGCTCAAAATATCTTTATGCGAACTGTGTGGGCAGCACATTCAGGTTTAATATCAGTTACACATTAGCATAAATTTGGAGAAATACACATAGGGTATTGTTTTCTTTTGAGCTGGCAAAGTGACCACAGAAACATCAGATCATCTCTCTGAATACCGAATTTTATCCAAATAAATGTCACATGCCTTCCAGACATATTTTAATCACGTATTTAATTTCTTAGGCTGAGAGCAGTGTCTCATGCCTATAATTACAGCACTTTGGGAGGCTGAGGCAGGAGGATCACTTGAGCCTAGGAGTTTGAAAACATTCTGGTCAACATAATGAGACCCTGTCTCTACAAAATAAAAAAATAAAAAGTTAGTTGAGTGTCGTAGTGTGTGCCTGTAGTCCCACCTACTCGGGAGGCTGAGGTGGGAGGATTGCTTGAGTCTGGGAGTTAGAGGCTGCAGTGAACCTCTGCACTCCAGCCTGGAGTGAGACCCAAAGTGAGACCCCTATCCCAAAACCAAACCAAACCAAACCAAAGCAAATCAAAACAAGAAACTTTCTTCATGTGATATTTATAGATGATTTGAATTTGAAATGACTTCAGCTTCTTAAACTTTTGTTGTCTTTTTAAAAATACCCTTGAATCTGGCTAGTTCCGGTCTTATGACAGCATGTTGCGTGAGGCCCTGTAAAACATGAGGAGTTGTCCCTGAGGTTATAGGGCTTCTTAGGAAGAACACATGTTCTAGGTTTGAAGACAGAAGACTTAGACTCTACCTTGGCATCCATAATGTGTGAACTTGAACTTGATTTAACATCTCTGAATCTCACTTTTCTCATTTGTAAAATGGAAATGGATGATGAACAGTACTAGCTGCCATGAAGGTCATAGCTTTCCCCTCATCCTTTAGCACACCCCACAAGGTAGGTGCTCTTATCTCCTTTTGACAGGGTAGGAAACTGAAGTTCAGAAAGGGTAAGTCACTTACCTAAGGTTACATTGCTAGAAAAAATTGAAGCTAGCATTTGAACTCTATTTTTCTGTCTCCAAAGTCAGCTGAAAATTGTTTTCCCCCACTCATCATGCCCCTTGCTAATTTCCTGCCTACCTCTGAGATTATTGGGAAGATCAAATTAGACTGGTGAATGGGCTTTGGAAAAATGTCATAAAAGATACAAATGTGTAATAGATCATGAATTCTCAATGACACAGGAGTATAAACGGAAACTCCAGAGAAACACTCACAAACGTCTGTCTGGTGCTTATCTGTCTGTTTAAATGAAGTGAATATCACATGTTGCTTTTTCAATTTCAAACTCTGAAAGTCATATTACAGAGTAACAATTTCCTTCCTCAAGATAAAAATTTACAGGAATTCAGAGGAAAATATTTCAGTGGTCATTACTAAAACGCTCAGAGTCAGATACATTCAGCATCATACCGTAAGTCCCGTTAGTCAAAGCATAAACAAGTGCAGAACCTGGCGGGGCTTCCTTCAAGTTGGTTGAGTCCATCTGGGAGGATTCACTCAGCAAGAGGCAGAGGAACCAAGGCAGGATGAAGACATTGCCTGTGCTCGTGCTGTCTCTTACCTTACTGACTGTCTTCTCAGGTGAGCACTGACTCCAAAAACAGTCTATTTCTATGCTGACATGATAAATAATAGTCTATTTAACAGTTAATTTTTAAAATTTTAAATAATATATAGGGTATATAGATATTTCAATGCTTTTTCTTTTCTTTTTTTTTCCATAAGAGCCGGCTTCCAGAATTTTTATCATTAAAGTTACATTATATATTTTAAAAAAAAATCTTGAAATGTATTTGAGCACTAATTCTCAAAAATGCTGATAAATCTTCAGCTTCTGATAGCTTATTTTAGAGTTTATATGAGATCACCAAAATTTGATATATTTTTATTATGATAATGTCTTTTAAAATTTGCAAGTAATTATCAAAGCACTTTTGTACTATCTCCTTTGAGGGGTTGTGATGATCAAGTTTAACATAGTCTTCTTATCACTGGGCATCTTCCAGTAATGACTTTAAACTTGATTTAGTGTATTGAGGATTAAAAAAACTTCCATGAAAGCAAGCCTAAGAGACACAGAGCAGTGAACTGAAGATCCATTAAAATAATCCTCCGTTTTAAAGAGATGGACCATTGCAATCAGTAAATATGTTTAGGTTGTGCAACTTTTGCTCTGAGTTAACTATGTTCGAAACAATTCAAAATTGCTTCCTGAGCCCTCTGGAATGCTGCGTCCTTTGGGACAGGTCCCCGGGAAAGAACTTTCGTGTTTTAACCAAAATTGAACTTGCAAATCTTTTGCCTTGGACTGCTGAGATGGCTCATGAACTCCTGAACCTGAGCGTCCTTAAGGCACCTTCCCAACTTTTCCAGAGACCTCCCCGATTTTGACGGAGAAGCAGGCCAAACAGCTCCTAAGATCTCGGCGACAGGATAGACCAAGCAAACCTGGATTCCCCGACGAGCCAATGCGGGTAAGTGCTTGGCTCTGGCGGTTTTAAAGAAAATGTGATCATTTGAATGCGATTCATTATGAAACTAGGTGTTGGTCCCAGCATGGGCTGCTAATTGGGGGTTCGGTTAGAGTTTCAGGTATAAGATACATGCAATCTCAATCTTTTACCTATGCATTTTCTCCTCTGGAGGTGCCAGCCTGACTCACCTGTTGTGAACAGGGTAACTTAAAATAGAAATAATGGGGCCAACGGTGGGAGTTCCAGAATCTGGAGAGGGCTGCTGAATGTCACCCCTGTCCTG
This sequence comes from Mandrillus leucophaeus, assembly GCF_000951045.1. NCBI lineage: Eukaryota > Metazoa > Chordata > Mammalia > Primates > Cercopithecidae > Mandrillus > Mandrillus leucophaeus. The sequence continues at coordinate 5,445,625 of NW_012102032.1, forward strand.
CTTGCTGGGGAGCTGTTCCCTTTAGCCAATGCTAAGCCCATCTCCTGCCTCTTCCCTTAGGCCCTGGGGCAGGCTGGACCAGCATCCTTGGTCAATGATGGTCTCTCCAGGCAGGGAGAATCTCTGTCCCAGCTGCCCGAGGAGTTCTGCTCTGATCTCATCTCTCTGATTTTGGTCTCTGGCCTTACTTCTGCCCTGTGGGGTCATGATATCCACTTGCCTAGTCTTTCTGAGCCAGGCTTTCTGTGAGTAGATGTTACTAGACCCTGCTAGCTGGCCCCGGACCCAATTCAGGCCTGGCTTGTTTCCTCCTGTTGCTAAAATGATAGTGACTTTGGTGGCTAAAATGCCACGCAATGAAGGGAAGTAGCAGTGACCCAGCAAAGTTAGAATGTCTGGGAAGCCATGTCTGTCAGGCTGGTCTCCCATCCTGGCCCCTTCCTCTGGTCACGATGCTTATCCTGTCTTCCCTGAATCTCCATATTGAGGCTCAGAAAGAGCTGCAGTAGCATTTGCCTTCATTCACTGCAAAATCTCATGCATAATTTGATTATTTCGTTTAAAGGTTCTTATTAAGATATAGTATTGCACAGTGATGAAGAGTGCTGACTCTGGGGTCAGACTGGGTTTGAATCTCCCTGTTTTCTAACTGGGTAAGTTTGGGGAAGTTTCTTCACATTTTTGTAGCTCAGTACTCTCATCTATAAAATGGGGATAATAAATACAATTGCTGATATTACTATAATATTATTATAAATAATGTAAAATAATTATTTTATGATGATAAAACAAAGTACTTCTTAGGAAAGCACTTAGAAAGTGCTCAGCAAATGGTAAGTACTCCTCTGAGTATTAAGTACCAGGTACCTGCTAGGTTCTGGGGCTGTAGGTTTCTGCTCAAAGTCTGTGGTGGAGACAGAAGTAAGCAAATGGCTGCTATGCAGTATGATTTAAGAACAGATGACTTCAGGCTGTTGGGGATAGATGTGGCTTTTAATTTTTTTTTTTTTTTTTGTAGAATAAGAGGTAGCTCAGAATATTTAAGTGCAAGGTTGGAGGGGACTGGGAGGTGGGCAGGGCAAGATCGAGACAGGTTTGAGTACCTTGAGTTTTATCTTGTGTCTAGTAGAGAACAACTGAAGGATTTTTCAAGTGGGGGGAGTACAGATCTGGGTGTTAGAGAGTTTGAGACAATGAGAGAAGAGGCCCATGATTAAAGTCTGGGGTCACCAACACTCAGAGGTGAGCAGAGGAAGAGGAACCCTGAAAGGGCTGAGAAGGATTGCAGAGAGATAGAGAAGCCAAGAGAGTGGGGGTGACAGAGCAAGGTGGGGGAGGCATAGGAGGAGGGGGTGGGGTGAAGGAGGGGCAGCATGTGCACAACTGTGATGGGGAGGAGGATGCCTGGAGGGAGGGATCCTGTCGGGGAGCTCTGGCTGGCCCCCTGTGCTTTGGCAAGATGCCTGGAGCAGCCATTCTGCAGCTCTTCCTCAGGGACCTGGCAGGGGCTGGGGGAGCTGGTTGAAGGGTCCTCAAAGCAGTGGCTCCTGCTCAAGGTGCTCGAGAGGCAGCTCTAATGACTCCCACATCTGCCCCCTGACATTTTCTGTGCCAGCATCTGCACCTGGCTCTTTTGAACTCTGTCTGTGGAATAACAGTCTTTGTCCTAACTGAGTCATTGTAGGTGTGGGTGAACAGGTGGGTTTGAACTGTTGCAGCCCAGCTCCCTGCCCCCCACCCTTCCTGCACCCTGTCCATATGCCAGCCTACATGCCAGGCTAGACTCTGGCCCTAAAACCCTATTTTGCGTGGTCCTTCCCCTGCTCAAAAACTTCTGAAAGCCCCTTCTCTGTTTGCCTTTTCCCACTTGTGGTCGTCACTTCCCTTAATCCTTGACAGCCCTCTGCTTGCTTCCAACTTTGCAATTTTACTGAATATCTGGCTTTTTCTGGTTTGTTTTGCTCATCTTTTATGGGCTTGACCACCACCTGCTCCTCTTAACTGCCTTGAACCTATCTGATTAGTTTCCATGTAACTCCTTCTTGCTTCAGAACTTGTTGCTGAGCCACCATCCCGTCCTCCATGTCCCTCCCAGAGACACTTGATCCAATATTCAGAATCCTCAGGCACTCAGTCCAGTGTGGAAAAGTGGTCATAGGTTTTACAGTTGAAATGTGAAACAAACATGCAGTCAATTATTGGGTGGCTTGTCTATACTAGTAGTTCTCAGCCATGGGTAATTATGCCTCCTCATCCCCAGGGACATTTGACAATATCTGAAGACATTTTTGGTTGTTACACCTGTGTGGAGCATTGCTTTTGGCACCCAGTGGGTCCAGGCCAAGGATGCTGCTAAACACTGTACACAGGGCACAGGGCAGCCTCCACAACCCAGAATTATCTGGCCCAAAATGTCAATAGTGCCAAAGGAGAGGAACCAAGTCTACACACTGCCAAGTAAACTTTTTCTTGTTTACTCTCTGTCACGCTGTGTGTGTCTCTCTCTGTCTTTCTCTATAATTGCACTCACTTGAACACACACAGAACTGGCTGAATCAACAAATAGTTTCTGGTATCATATTTTTTCTAGAAATGTGTTTCTTAACTTTGGTTACATTCTGGAACCACCTGGGGAATTTAAATTCTGATGCCTGGGTCCCACTCCCAGAGGGGTGGCCTGGGGTGAGACCTAGGTATGGGGGATGGGGCCAAAGCCCCAGTGATGCCAACCTGCAGTTGAGACTGAGAACCACTGGGCTAGGCCATCTGGGAGAAATCGGCCACGTGTGTACCAGTTCCTGTGGTCTAGTTGGGAACATAAAAGCATTTAGAAAGCTGTTAAATGTTGAAGTGAGCGGTATGGAGAGTATCTTAGTTGTTTAGACAAAAAGAGAGATGAGAGGGTCAAGTGGTGGGTGCTGATCAAGATGTGCACTTAATTAGATTTTATATTGACTGTGCCCTACTAAGCACCGGGGACTGAGGATGCAAGATAAACCAGACATTCTTCCTTATGCAAGGTGCCCACTGTGTGGAGGTGGAGCCAGAGAGCTCCAGCCTGATTTGGGCTCACTAACAAGGTTATGTGGTACAATGAACTGTGGCTCTGCAAGCAGAGAGTCTCGAGCTCTAACTGGAAGGAAAGGGGAGGCTGGGAAGGCTTCCCAGAGGAGGTGACCCCCAGCTGTGGCTTGAAGGATGACTAGGAGTTCTCAGGCAGTGCAGGGGGTAGGGATGAGGCGGGAAGAACATTCCACCCAGTGCACTTCCAGGCCATATTCTGCCGCTAACTAGTTGTGGACTTTGGGTAAGTCACTCCCTCTTTTGGAAGCCTAGTTTTTTCATCTGTAAAATGCAGAGTTTGGCTGGAATCTGGCCTAGATTCCAGAATGTCTAATTTCAGGTCTCATATTGTAGGGCTCTGGATAGAACCTTGGGGCTGACACAGGTTTCTTGGTGCCAGTCTGCAATGTGGCAGAAGAGCCAGAGGCAGCAGGATACCAACCCGAGTGAGGAGTCAGGCAGTTTATTTTGAGGCCCCTGGAGGGGTGTCCCTAGAAACCACAGGCCTCTCACCTCATGTTGGCCCTGCTGCCGGGAGTATTCCACATCCTCGACTTACTTATTTGACCCACTCATGCCTCTTGGGTCTCCTTGTTGACGTCTTCTTTTATGGATTTACTGAAAGCAAAATTAATAATGCCAGTCACTGGCACGTAAAAAGAGGTAATTTACTGCATTTAACTGTGACTGTAAAAATGATCCTGGCCCTGCACTCCCAGTTGGAGCATAAGAGGCAGTGGCCTCAGGTTTGTCCTCGGGTGGTGAGGAGCCGAAGAGGCTGGACCTCTGGCCAGGGGAGGTCAGAGGCTGGCACTAGAGTTGCTGTACGGGCCCACATCTTTGTAGCCTGGGAAGGAGGGAGTTCAGAGGCTCAGGCCTTTGCCTCCTAGGAGCCAGCCCTTCTGGCTCTTTGCCTTTTGCCAAGACCTCCTCACCCTCCCTGTTTCTGAGTGTAGGCCAAGAACAGCTGCGCACAGATGTCCCTTTGCTCGGGAAGAGGGTGGGATGGATGCACCATGCTGTGAATTTGGCTGCCAGTATTGTGTCTGTGTATGTGCGTGTGAATGTGTGTGAGAGGTGTGTGTGAGGGATGTGTGAGGGGTGTGTAAATGTGTGAGGGGTGTGTGTGAGGGGTTTGTGCGTGTGAGGGGTTTGTGTGTGTGAGGGGTGTGTGTGTGAGGGTGTGTGTATTCAAATATGAGAATTGTATGAGGGGTATATGTGTCAGGAGTATGTGAAGATGTGGGAGGGTGCATGAGGGGTGTGGGAGAGGGATGCATGTGTGTGAGGATGTATGTGAGGGGTGCGGCGGTGTGTGTGAGGGTGTGTGTGAGGGTGTGTGTGAGGGGTGTGTGCAAGGAGTGTGTGTGAGGTAGGGGTGTGTGAGGGGTGTGCGTGAGGGGTCTGTGCAAGGAGTGTGAGGTTGTGTGTGAGAAGTGTGAGGGGTGTGTGTGAAGGATGTGTGTGTAAGGGTGTATGAGGGATGTCTGAGGGGTGTGTGTGAGGGTGTGGGGAGTATGTGTGAGGGGTGTGTGAAGGTGTGTGTGAGGGTGTGTGTAAGGGGTGTGTGTGAGGGGTCTGAGAGGTGTGTGAGGGTGCATGTGTGTGTGAGAGTACATGTGTAAGGGGTGTGTGAGTGTGTGAGGGTGTATGTGTAAGGAGTGTGTGAGTGTGTGAGGGGTCTGTGTGTGAGGTGTGTGTGTGTAGAAGGGTGTGTGTGAGGGTGTGTGTGTGAGGGTGTGTATGTGGGGTGTGCGTGAGGGGTCTGTGTGTGAGGGGTGTATGTGAGTGCATGTAGAGGGGTATGTGAGGGTGTATGTGTGAGGAGTGTGTGAATGTGTGTAAGGGGTGTGTGAGGGGTGTGTGTGAGGGGTCTGTGGGTGAGAGTGTGTATAAGGGGTGTGTGTGTGAGGTTGTGTGTGAGGAGTGTGTGTGAGGGATCTGTGGATGAGGGTGTGTATGAGGAGTGTGTGTGAGATTGTGTGTGAGGGGTGTGTGTGAGGCTGTGTATGTGTGAGGGTGTGTGTGAGGGGTGTGTGTGAGGGTGTATGTGTGAGGCGTGTGTGAGGGTTTGTGTTTGTGTGTTTTGAAAAGGCCTTGCTGAGTATTTTTTCAGAAGGTCTGAGTTCCAGCCCCCTCTTCTACTCTCACCTCGACTTGAGGACCTCGGTTGTGTGGAGTGATGGCAGATGGCATCACCAGCTGTTGTTGTGAGGCTGGGTTGGAAGATCCTTGGATGCCACAGCAGAGTTGGGTTTCTGTACACAGTGGGGAACTGTGCAGGGATTTCAAGCAGGGGAATGATGTGATTAGATCTTGTTTCCAGGGGCCCTTTAGAAGTTCAGGACGCAGCCTCTTAAATGCTTGCCTTTAGATGCTGTCATACCTGGGAAATAGGAAGTGACGTTTTGGATGCACTATTGCACCTTCTTGCCATGGTACCCAGCAGACAAACAAGTGGACTTGGGCAAATGAGTAGAGTTAGTGATCATTGGAGAATGCATGTGCCCTTGAGAACAGACCCACACACCCTCACACACAACCCTCCACACTCTAAATTACCAGGAGATGACTGGTCAGGTTATTTTATTTTGCTTCTCCGTGTTAAGGGACTGTGCAAAAGAAAACACTTTCAGAGAGGGAAGAGGCCACTGATGAGGGTAAACAAATGGTGCTTTAGGGGAGGTGTTAAGAATTCAAAATGAAAACAAGTATGAAGATTTGCAGAAGTCTCTCCCCATGAAGATCTACTGAGCCATGTTTATAAACTTAACACTTGGCTTAAATATTGGCAGAGGTTGGCTTCTGTGGATTTATAGGCATTTTGGAAACAGGTTGAGACAAGCTGTGCCTGTGCACACAAAGGGCTAGACTGTTTGACATAGATCCTGCTGATTCACTGCAACAAGCTGTTCTTTTCCGACTTGGTGGTGGGAAGGACAAAGTGCTTTTGAGAAGATTGCTGGGTAACCCTGTACTGTAGGGAGGGCCAGTATTCAATTCAGAGGAGCACGGACACCTTGTGGGGACCCTAGATGGACGAAGACGAGGCCCAGAGGGGATGGAGAGGGAGATCAGAGGGAGACAGATGGCTCTGGGTAAGAGAGAAGGAGGGATTTTGAGTGTATGAAGGCAGCGAATAGAGGTAGCGTATGAAGTAGAAGGTGGGAAGGTAGAACCCAAGGAGGGCAAACCACTGAAATTCCCAGCAGCAGGAATAACTGATACATTTATTTTATGGTAACTCTCAACACTGAGTTTAAAGTTGATTTCTGCTCTGTGCTGTTATTACCCACTGCTACCCGCAAACCTTAGGACAAGTCCGCTACATACAGAAACTTTGTGTTAGTAGTTCCTTGAGGGAATGGTGGATGGCAGGGGGGTATTGTATGGGTGGTGGGGGCTGATGAGAGCAAGGGATTGCCTAGAATGTGGAAGTTGCAGGGGTAGAGAAATTGGTTATGAGAATAATTCAGAATAAACTTGACCCCACATTTTCAGAGATTTTGGAGAGTAGGGTTCTAGACTTCACAGGAATGGGATGAACACTCTCCGAAGGCTGGAACTAATTTGCTTGGGGACATCGCTTTTGGAGGCACGTAGGTTTCAGCTGAATTGACTTGCTACTATTTATTTATTTATTTTTGAGACAGGATCTCACTGTGTTGCCCAGGCTGGAGTGCAGTGGTGCAATCATGGCTCACTGCAGTCTCGGCCTCCTGGGCTCAAGCGATTCTCTTGACTTTCTACTTTAGACAAAGTGGCCCCATCATGTTAGAGAGCTCATGGTATAATGAAGGCTCAAGATCCTGACAGAGAAAAAACATCTGCTTGGGGAGAAATTAATGAAGATCAGGCTGTGCGAAAAGAAGGGCTAGGTTTGGGTTTAGAGGGAAGAAGGTGGAAAAATATTCTGAGCTTTCCTTGAAGGTTTCCTTAGTGATGAATGTGCTTATGTTGATTTTCAGGATTGTAGTCTAAACTCTTGCTGTTCAAAATATGATCCCCAGCTGGGCTGCACGGGCCTTATCTGGGATCCCGTCAGACATGCAGACCCAGGCTCCTCTCCACACTTCCTGAAGGCAAATCTGTGCCTTGCTAACCCCCAGGTGATCCCTGTTCACCCTGGAGAACTGCAAAGGTGGTCCATCTCTGCTCCTGGTGTCCTGGGACTGGGAACAAGTGCATGTTAGTTTTTGACACAATTGATCTCTCTTTCTTCCTTTTGGGCACTCTGCTCACTTGGTTTCCACTTTCCCAGCATGCCTCGCCCAAGCTTCTCATTCCACTTGGTGGCTCCTGCTGCTAGGTTTCCTTTACTGGATTCTTGGCCTCTGACAGTTGTTTAAATGTCAGGGGGTCCCAGGGCTCTGCCCTCCATGTGGCTTTAAAGCTCACCTCCCTGCTGATGCTGCACACTTCTATCTCTAGCCTGACTTCTTCCCAGTCATTTACATGACTGTCCACTCCATACCACTGTTTGTACTGGAATATTTAACAAGCATTTCAGATCTAACAGCCCCAAACAAAATTCCCTGTTTTACCCTCATAATGACTGCTGCCTTAGCGTTCCACATTGGGCTAATGGGACCACCTCCAAATCCAGAACCTGACTACTTCTCACCCTCCACCGCCACCTCCACCACAATTATTTGTAGAGTGGACTAAGCAATAATCTTGTCATGGTCTCCCTACTTCCTGTCTTGCTCTCAGTGGAGCAGTCAGAGTTATTTCTTAAAGTGTAAACAAGATCATGACCCTCTCCTGCACAAAACCTGCCAATGACTTCCTGTCTTACTCTGAATAAAATTCACAGTCCTGGTCAGGTGGGGTGGCATGCACCTGTAGTTCCAGCTACTCAGGAGAGGCTGAGGTGGGAGATCGATTGAGCCCAGGAGTTCAAGGCTGAAGTGAGCTATGATTGCTGCACTCCAACCTGGGTAACAGAGTAAAATTCTGCCTTCCTGGGACTCACACCCAAAACAATACTATATGATGCAATATTTACATAGGTACATCGATATGCATGTAAATTTCTAAAAGAAGGTCTAGAGAGGTAATCAGTTGACTTTTAACTGTATCATCTCATTTAGGAGACTAGGATTAAAGGTAGTGATTTGATGTTTGAATTGTATACTAGAGTAATTACTTGTATAATTAAAAATATTTAAACCTTTCACATATACTATTGAAAAATTGGAAGCCAAGAAAGAGTCAAAAGAATGAAAGAAAATCAATTGTAGGCCGGGTGCGGTGGCTCACGCCTGTAAACCTAGCACTTTGGGAGGCCGAGGCAGCCAGATCACGAGGTCAGGAGATTGAGACCATCCCAGCTAACACAGTGAAACCCCGTCTCTACTAAAAATACAAAAAACTAGCTGGGCGTGGTGGTGGGTAACTGTAGTCCCAGCTACTTGGGAGGCTGAGGCAGGAGAATGGCGTGAACCCGGGAGGTGGAGCTTGCAGTGAACCGAGATTGCGCCACTGCACTCCAGCCTGGGCGACAGAGCAAGACTCCCTCTCAAAAAAAAAAAAAAAAAAAAAAAAAGGAAAATCAACTGTAGTCCTGCCCCTTCTCCCCAAAGACAGGCATGTAAAAAATGTGTTTCTTTTTAGTCTTCGTATATATTTTTTAAAAAGTATCTACAATTTTCTGTCCTGTTTTTTCCCTTAATATTAACATACACATGTCCTTGTACTATTATAAGCTATATGTAACCATAATGTTACTGAATTATCCTCTTTTGTTAGATAGTTGGATCATTTCCAATATTTTTCTGTTATAAACAACACTCAGGACGTTTTTGTGCATAAAGTACTTTTAATATTTTAAAGTATTTTCTATGGGTATATTCCCAGAAAATGAATTACTAGGTCCAAGAATCAGAGTATTTTAAAAACTTTTAGTATATATTACTGAATTATTTTCCAAAAGACTTTAAACAATTCATGTTATGTTTAGTATTCAATGTAACTGTCTTCTGAGACAGTATTCTAGTAGAGGTTTTAAGGTAAAGATATGATGGGAACATGATTATTGTATCTTGAATTGGAGACCAGTGGGCTGTTGCTGGGGCAGGGGGAGTGGGTGCAGGCAGGGAGGAGTAGGGATAAAAAATAACCTGTAGGGTTTTGTATAGGCAGCTTAGTGCCATTCGTTGGCATTGGAAATCCATGACTAGAAACAATGTATGTGGGATGATGGTGTGTTGCAAGTTCTCCTCCCATGGCATCTGCTTTTGTAGTTGTATCTTCTGCTCTTGTTTACCTGGTTAACTCTCATTCATCCCCAGAAACTCACCTTAAATGATGTCGTTTTTGAGAGCCTTCTTGGTGCCTCCCCCTAGTAAATCAGAACATCCCACTAGCATAGCACTTGCAGCACAAGGTTGCTGTTTTTGACTCTTCAGTGTCTCTCTACTAGACTGTTCTAAATTACTTGAGGAGATGGACTAGTTGTTTCACTTCTGGGTCCCCACCACCAAGCACAGTACAGTATTGGCATTTACTAAATGATTGTTACTTCTTTCCATTCCCTTCTTTGCTTCTCTCCAGGGTAGAAATTTTGTGGGATATAGCTCTGCTGTAAAACCCGAAGGTTATTCCAAAAAAAATTTTCTATTGCCTCACTTAGACTCATTAAATTTCTCTTAATCTACTCAAATTTTAGGGAAGAGATTGTTTGCCAATTGCTCGATTGACCTGTGGAAATTCTTTAAAAAGATGACATTCAAGCTTAAATTATTTCTTTTGTGATTATATTTGTAAGTGCTTGTGAAACCTGGGAATACACTTTCCTAGGAAGTATTCCATTTTGGCCTATGATCCTTTAAGGAATGTTCTTGTTTGGCAAGCATAAATCATATTAGCTTTGTTATAAGTAGACTTTGTAAAATATACTTTCATGTTTAGCTCTTTGACAAATGTGTGTAGTAACTCCATTACCCTTTTGTTCCCCATTGCCTCAAAGGCCAGTTTGGAGTGACCGAGGTGTAAATTGCCCACAGCACTGTTCTGCCTTCCTTCAGGGCTGAGCCTTCAGTGTTCCAGTGCAGTTAAGTTCTGAGCCACCATTCTATCTATGGGATTACCTTGCTTGTACTAATGAGCAAAATAATTTTTCCAAATGCTGATGGATCTTTAATTCTGCAAAAATGTCACGGGAAGGATTTTGCCTTCTTGGAAAAAGGCCCTGCCTCAATAGAATAACTGTCCACTTTATGATTCTCAGCATAGGTCAAGTTCTGGTGGGTATTAAAGAATGTTTTATTTACAAACGTATAAAAGAATGTTTTATTTTTATTTTCATACTGTGAGTGTGTGGTGGGGAAGGATACAATGACTGCTAATAGAATTGGGTACCACTGCCTGGATTCCTGCTAAGGCGCCAGTCATTTTACCTACCACTGCCTTGGCACATCAGTGAAAATGCCAATACAGCAAGAAGACAAGTTCGTTATCACACCAGTCCAGAGCCATAATAAAGGACTACTTTTAATTTCTGCTCTAGTTACTGAGAAATATTTAAATCATTACAGTTGGCATTTGACATGGAACACAGATATTGGTTTTGTTTTGCTTTAATTTACACCCCCCCCACTTGGAGAAAGGAATCTGAAGAAATTAAAACTTATTTTCCATATACCTCTTCTTCCTTGCTCCAGGAACATTTGAGATTATCACTAATGTCGGGTCATTTCTAACTCAGGCAGTGCAATTGTTGAATTTGTGGTTTTCAGGAGATTTGCAATTTGCCTTTTGATTTGACTAATGATTGCTTTTTAGGCATTTGTGGCATATTCATTTTCCTAACATTTTAAGTAAATTGTGAAATGTCATGGAAACCAGTGCTGATTTCTTTCTTGTTCTCTATGTGTGTGTGTTTTGGTGGTTTTTCTTCAGTGATGATTTCAGTTGGTGTTTAGGAGTGTGAAATATATATTACTTTTTGATGCTTTTAATGTACATTTGGCCTAGGCTGTTATAATGAGCAGATTGACACAGATGTCAAGACATTTCCAAGGAGGATTTAGCAAGATTATGGGGAAAGAACAGTTATTTTATTTATTCATTTGCTCCTTTATACATTTTTCCACTGAGCTTTGTTGTGGTCCTACTGCGTGCCAAGCACTAAGTCATAGACCAGATATACTTTGGTCACTGCCATAAAAAAACTGGTTGGATATTTGACTGAGAGGGACAGAGATTAAATGAGTAAAGATGCAAATGAGTATATAATTATAAAAGGTGCTGTGTATCAGTAGTGACATTCGTTAATATCACCAGTGATCTCATTATAAATGTCTTTAAGTATTGGGAAGTTGCCAGCCTCCTGTAGCAGATGCAAGTTTTCAAAAATCCGGTTTCCTCTGGGAAGCTCAATTTAATAAATACTGTAAATTGTTTTCCTTGAGGTGACAGGCTTACTTCATTCATTGTCAAGATGTCTGCCCAATGTGCACATAAAACATGCATAGCCAGTTCAACACCAGCAATTGCACATGTGCTTTTCCTTGTGAAAATCATTGCACTTTGTCATACAGCAGAAGTACTGCCTGCATATGCCCATTTGGGTTGCTGTATACTGTTTCACCAGGGCATTCTTCAGGGCAACTGGCATTTTAAGAATGTTTTATTTTTATTTTCGTAGTGTGAGTGTGTGGTGGGGAAGGATACGATGACCGCTAATAGAATTGGGTACCACTGCCTGGATTCCTGCTAACGTGCCAGTCATTTTACCTACCACTGCCTTGGCACATCAGTGAAAATGCCAATACAGCAAGAAGATAAATAATGTCTGAGTGTTATTCTAAAAATTATTTGGCCTTATGGGCCCCTGAGGGGAGCACAGATCACGCTTTGAAGAATGATGCTGTAGTCTTTTCTTCAACAAGCCTTTACGGAAAGTTTCCTGTGTACCAGTTCCTGGGAAAGATGCTCTCCTTCACAACCTTGGTGTGTACTCAGATCTTTGTTATCTAATAGTAACCAAAGTTAACAGCTAGCATTTAATGCGTTCCTACTACATTCCAGGAATGGTGTGCCAGGCCCCTGGAGTATTGGGGTCCCAGCAGGAGATGGGGTACCTGAAGAGTGTTTAATAAAGAGACTTTTTACAAAGGCGTGGGCAGGATTAAGGTTAACCAACAAGAAATGATAAAGGATCAGGGTTAACAGTCTCTAGACCATGAAGGAGTAAGGGAGGCAGATGGTTCCCGGAGCTGGAGAGGACAGCCTCCTAGGAGCTGTGGCCTTCAGGAGAGGGATGCAGCCAATTGCTGGGGTGAACTGTGGAAATTCTTTAAAAAGATGACATTCAAGCTTAAATGATTTCTTTTGTGATTGTATTTATGCTTGGTGTGGCTGTGACTCCTTGGGGAGGAACTAGGGGATTGAATACTCTGACCTCTCCCTCCTCCTACCCTCTAATCTGTTCTGGTACCTCCCACTGATGAAACCCAACCAGAAGCCACAGGCCAAGGGAGTCTATGCCGACAATTAATCTGGGTCCCACAGCCAGATGAAAAGGGGGAGAGAATGGACCTAGAGGGACAAATGCAGGCTACTTATTTGGCACAAAACTTTATTTGCACCATTTCATTTAATATCTAACCCAAGGAAGCAAGTTAACTACCTTAAGGAAGCAAGTGCTAGTGCAATCCCCGTCTTGCAGATGAACAAATTGAGGCTGGAGAGGTAAAGCAATAATGACAGAGTCCAGGTTTGAAGGAGACTGAGACTCTTAGCCTCTATTCCTCCCTGTCTGGCCAACAGGCCAGCAAGAAGCAGGCAGCAGGGGTTCCTTCAGTGTGCTGCTTCCACAGAATAGTTGAACAAGTAAAGTTATGTGCTGGGAACTTGTTGTTCCTTATTTACAAGACTGCACACGGCCTTCCTGTTCCTCCCAATTACTATTCTTCTGGCCAAAGACTCCCTGGATAGGAAAGGAGCTCAGCCCAAAATCTGCAAAAATGTTCAGAAAGCAGCCAGGGAATCATTGTTGGATCCTACAAGGAGCCCTCTCACCATCTGCCTTCTACCCCAGCTGACCCAGAGACTTCCTGCCAGAACACTGAGTGTATTTTGATGAGTTAAATGAGAACAACAACCATAACCAAAACAAATCCAAACTGCATGGGTCCTGGGGGAAAGAAAAAAATCAGAAAAGTTGGACACTTCATAATTCCTTCCTTTGCACATTCTTTTTTTTTTTTTTCTTTTTAAATGACTACATTTGATATAGAATGCAGATTTCCTAGAGGGTGTTCTAAAAACTTAAAAACTTAGAGTTCTAAAGTGGACCCTTCGTTAAAGCCTTCTTAATGCCATAGGAAGGTTTCCATGATTTAGAATTTTTATGATATTGATACATGCCAAAAACAATTTAATCACATCACAAGTACGACTGAGTATGTCTACTCTTTCTTAAGGTGAAATGCCACTTCTCTGATTATTCTTCTGCAGTTTGTATGGACCCGTTCTATGCATACTTTGCAATGGTTCACATCCTATAATTACAGCACCAACATTTCCTTCAGGACAATATCAAAAACACACTCCAAGCTAAAAATCATTCCCTTCTCTATCCATTCTCTTTTGGAAGGAACAAAAAATAACATCAAGTTTTTTGTTTTTGTTTTGAGTTTTGCTTGAGTCTTGCTCTGTTGCCTGCTCTGGAGTGCAGTGGCATCATCATAGTTCACTGAAGCCTCAAACTCCTGGGCTTAAGTAATCCTCTCGCCTTAGCCTCCTGAGTAGCAAGGACTACAGGTGTGCACCACCATACCCAGCTGGAACATCAAATTTTGATACCAATATATGAGCCAACCCACCTACCACCTCCACTAAACAATATGAGGCAGGCCAATAAAGTCCCCACTCTCAGGGAGCGCTCACTGCCACACAGAATGACCAGGGAGGGCTACGCTGGGAAAAGTCTATGGAGCTTTGGGGACCCAGAGAAGTGGGGTCACGGGGAATCTGAGAAGGTTTCCTAGAGGAAGTAACATCTAAGCTGAGGCCTGAAAAGTCAGGTAAGGATGAGATGGGAAAATAAGAAGGTACAGGGGTGTTCTAGGCAGAGCAAACAACAGGTGCTTTGGAAGCCTTAGAAAGAACAGCAAGCATGGCCCGTTCAGGGAAAGATGGAGAACAAAGCTCAAGTGTATTTATGGTGAGTGAAGAGGCTCAGGAGATGGGTATAGCTGGGTCATGGAAAGCCCTTAGCCACATTAAGGAATCAGAACTTTCTCCTGAGCCCTGTGGGAGGCATGCAGGCATTTTAAGTGAAGAAGCAATGTGGGTGAATTAAAAAAATGTATCACCCTGTGACTGGGCGCGGTGGCTCACGCCTGTAGTCCCAGCACTTTGGGAGGCCGAGGCAGGTGGATCACGAGGTCAGGAGATCAAGACCATCCTGGCTAACACGGTGAAACCTCATCTCTACTAAAAATTCAAAAAATTAGCCGGGTGTGGTGGCGGGTGCCTGTAGTCCCAGCTACTCAGGAAGCTGAGGCAAGAGAATGGCGTGAACCCAGGAGGTGGAGCTTGCAGTAAGCCGAGATGGTGCCACTGCACTCCAGCCTGGATGACAGGGCGAGACTCCATCTAAAAAAAAAAAGAAAAAAAAAATCACTTTGCAACAGGATATGGAAAAATCAAGAGGGATTTTTCAGCCTTTTTTTATAACTTTCTTTTTTTTTTACGTGACTTTAAGAAAGTAATATGTATCACTGTTGTGATAAAAATAAAAACCAATAAAGCTATTTTTGTTTTTTATATTTTAAAAACCCATTCTGACAAAAGACTTGAATGGACATCTACTGAAGAAGATATACAGATGGCAAGTAAGCATGTGAAACATCATACGTCATTAGGGAAATGCAACTTAAAACAGCAGTGAGATGCCACTATACACCTATTAGAATGGCCAAAATCCGGAACACGGACAACACCAAATGCTGGTGAGGATGTGAAGCAACAGAACTCTCACTCATTGCTGGTGGAAATGCAAAGCGATGCAGCTACTTTGGAAGACAGTTTGACAGTTTCTTACAAAACCAGACCTACTCTTAACATACTATTCAATAATCACACTCCCTGGTGTTTACCCAAAGGAGTTGAAAACTTAGATCCACACAAAACCTGCACTCACATGTTTGTAGCAGTTTTATGCATAATTACTCCAACTTGGAAGCAACCAAGATGTCCTGATGAGTGCATAAATGAACTATGGTACATCCAGATAATGGAATATTATTCAACCCTAAAACAAAATGAGCTATCAAGCCATAGAAAGACATGGAATTAAACTTCAATGCATATTACTAAAGAAAAGAAACCAATCTGAAAATTCGATTACATGTTCTTTGATTCTAACTACATGACATTCTGGGAAAGGCAAAACTATAGAGACAGTATAAAGATCAGTGGTTGCCAGGGGTTGGGCAGATGAACAGGCAGAGCAAAGCAGATTTTTAGGGCAGTGAAACTGTTCCGTGTGATATTGCTGATATTGCAATGGTAGTGCTAGGGTTTGTATGTGGTTTGTTTGGCCCCACCAAGTCTCATGTTGAAATTTGATCCCCAGTGTTGGAGGTGGGGCCTTGTGGGAGGTGTTTGAGTCATGGAGGTGGATCCCTCATGAATGGTGGTAATGAGGGAGTTTTCACTCTTAGTTCCCATGAGAAGATTGTTGCAAAGAGCCTGGCACCTCCTCTCTTTCTTGCCTCCTGTCTCACCATGTGATCTGCATATATCGGCTCCCCTTCACCTTCTGCCATGAGTGGAAGCTTCCTAAGGTCCTTATCAGAAGCAGATGTAGGTGCCATGCTTTTATTTTTATTTTTATTTATTTATTTATTTTTGAGACAAAAGCTCGCACTGTCGCCCAGGCTGGAGTGCCATGGTGCGATCTCAGCTCACTGAAACCTCCACCTCCTGGGCTCGAGAGATCCTCCCACCTCAGCCTCATGAGTAGCTGGGACTACAGGCATGCATCACCACACCTGGCTAATTTTTTTTTGTATTTTTGGTAGAGACAGGGTTTCACCCTGTTGCCCAGGCTTGTCTCGAACTCCAGAGCTCGAGCGATCTGCCCACCTTGGCCTCCCAAATTGCTGGGATTATAGACGTGAGCCATGGTGCCCAACTGCCATGCTTTTGTGTAATACCAAGAGTGAGCCCTAATGTCAACTATGGACTGGTGATGGTGATGTGTCAATGCAGGTGCATCAACTGTAACAAATATCCCATGCTGGTGGAGGATGTTGGTAGTGGGGAAGGCTGTGCCTGTATGAAGACAGGGGATATATGGGAACACTATATTTCTGCTCAATTTTGCTGCGAACCTAAAACTGCTCTAAAAAATAAAGCCTATTAAGAAAACAAAACAAAACAATAAAAAATTCCACGAGAGGAAGAAGGTAAGACAAGGGGTAGTAAGAGCCTGCAGAGGTTGTGACAGGGATCTAGCCCCAGGGCTGGGGCCTGGGCTGGGGCCTAAGCTGGGCAGAGGCAGTTGGGGTGGGTAGAAGGGATCCAGGAGCATTCACAGGAGTTAGGCTGCTTGGATGCTGGGAGAGCAAGGAAGAGCAGTGCGCTGAAGCTTCTTGCTTAACTAGCGATGTGGTTGCCATAAGCAGAGATATGATGAACCACCTTCAGTATGATAGGCAGTTCTTGTAGGCCAGAGATTGCACCAGAAGATGGAGAGGGAAGGAGGAGACCTTATAACTAAGACAAGAGGAATCACATTTTATTCTTTTATTTAAGAGAGGTCCTGTTGATTTATCATTTTTCTGTTTTATGCATCACTTGTAGCACATAATGCCGTGAGTAACCCATATACAGAAAATTCACAGCCTGAACTGGCTTTGGGGAAGACCAAGGCACGTTGGGAGGAGAAGGCCAGCCCCAAAGGCTGGAAGTGACATTCCTGTTGATAAAGGGCAGAGCATGAGCAAACTGAGAGAGAGAGGAGATGCAAAGACAAAAATTTCATGCAAAGGATGGGTGTATTCAGAGACTGATGAGCTGCAGGTTGCAGAGAGGCCCTGTCATGGCCCTCTGTTATTTGTGCTGTCTGCTCCCTTCTCTGGTGGTAGCACACCTGCCACTCCTCATCATCCTAGCATTGACGTGGGTTTTCTCTGCCCTGACCCCAGTCCATCCTCCACCCTGCTGTGCCCCACTATGTGCTCAAGGAGACTGACCCCTGTAGACTGAATCCCTTGGTTTCCTGGCCGGCTGGCTTCTGATTGGGCCCTGCAGGAGACTGAGGGGAAGAGGAGGGAGAGGATGGGCTGTTTGTTCCCTGTTACCTCCTTGCCTTGCAAAGGCTGTGCTGTGCCCCCAAGACCACAGCAGCCCCACCCCCCTGGCCCCAGGCCTATTGGCTCCTCTAAGGGTTCTCCACCCTTGGCCCTGCAAACTTAGGCATGGTCATGGCTTCCCCGTATTGCTAGTCCCTGCGTGCTAGAATATTCTTTGATAGTTCCCTTAACCCTACTCACATGGCTGTGAATGATCTCTTCATTAAAGTCTCTTCAGGCAATCTTTTCAGGGAGAAATTGTGTTCTTGAGAAGCATAGAGATTAACAAAGGCTGTCAATGACAATTGTAGACCAAGGTGGGAGGGCAGGGGCACTCCCTGCTGTTGTGAGGAGTGGGGGAAGGTGGGGAATCCTACCCAAAGCTGCACTCATCTGCTGGCTTGCAAGTACATTATCCAGAACCACAGACAAAACCCACGGGTAGAGGCAGGCGCTGACTCCTTGCAGGTAGATAGCACTGGTGACGTCTTTGAGGAGGAAGGTGGCCCTGGTGGGCCACCTTTGACCATTTTGGGTCACTCTGTCAGAGTGGAGCAGGGATGGAGGAGGGAGGAGGCATGGGGTGGGAGGAATGCAACACAGATGGGTGAGACAGACAGAGGGGTCAGGAGTCTGCGGCAGCCTTGGTGGACAATGGTGAAGACCTGACCTAGGGAAGTGGCAGAGATGAGGGAGGGCATCTGAGAACTATTCAGGAGATAGCCTCAACGTTCTAATGCTCAGTCCTATGTTGAGTTTGAGGGTGAGGGAGGCAATGACAGTTCGTGTTCTGGAGTGGGTTCCTGAGTAGATGGAGATGCTGGCCACAGTAAGGGGCAGGACTAGTCAGGGCAAGGAGCTGCTTTCTGTTGTGGACAGATTAATGTGTAGGACTGGCCACCTTTCATAAGAATGGAATCGTACACCGTGTGGTCCTTTGTGACTGGCTTCTGTCACTTAGCATAATGTTCTCAAGGTTCATCCATATTGTAGCAGGGACCACTGCTTCACTCATTTTAATTGCCAAATAATATTCCATTATATGGAAGTAGCACATTTTATTTATCCATTCATTTGTTGGTGGACATTTGGGTTGCTTCTGGTTTTTGGCTGTGACAAATGATGCTGGTGTAAACATCTGTGTACAAGTTTTTGTGTGGACATTCATTTTTTGTTTCTCTTGGGTATATACCTACAAGTACAGTTGCTAGCCAGGAGTACAAATGGTAACTCTATGTTTAGTATTGTAAGGAGCTGCCAGACTATTTTTACAAAATGCTTCTCTATTTCTAGTAACATTTTTAATACTTTAAAGTCTTTTTGTTTGATATTAGCATAGCAACCCTAGCTTTCTTCTGCTTATCCCTTGTCTTTTAAAAAAGATGATTTTATCAGAAATGCATATAGCCATAAGTAATATATTACATGATTTAGTTATACATATTTGAACTTTATAAAAATAGTGTCATGCTATAAATGTAGTTACTTGGACTTTTCACTCAATATGCTATTTCTAAGACCCACCTATGTTGTTGTATATAGCTACAGTATAATTAATTTATGTTCTCTGCTGTGTAATATTCCATGGCATAACCCTACCATAATTTATTGATTCATTCTCCTGTAAGAGTCTATTTGGCATGTTTCCAGTGTTTTGCTATGACAAATTTATTGCTGCTATAAACATTTTTATACACCTCTCCTGATATAAGAGTTTCTCTTGTTCTCAGAGCAACTAGCAATATAACTATTAGCTAGGAACTTGTTAGAAATGCAACTTCTCAAGTCCCACCCAAGACCCACTGAGTCAGAAACTATAGGATAGGCCCAGCAATCTGTGTTGTAATAAGCTCTCTGGGTGACTGTGGTATCTGATAAAGTTTGAGGTCCACTGAAGTAGGAGTGAAATTTCTCGATTACAGGCAATCAGTTGTTTTCTGAAGTGGTTGTTCCATGATTTCATGGAGATCCACCTGCTCAGCACTTAGTATTGTCAGACTTCTTTATTTTGCTCACCGGGTGGGTCATACTGACTGATCTTCCCTACTGAGAGGCATGGATGTGGCTGTCGATTTCTCCTTCCTGCCTGTCCTCCCATCCTGCCCTGTCTAGGGGGCCAGAGCCACGCCATGCATGCTGACCCCTCGGCTGTCACTGTGGATGAAGCCTTCTTCAGTGTGGTTTGTTTTGACAGGAACACATGCACCACCTGCTCGCCCTGGAGCATCGCGCCGAGGAGCAGTTCCTGGAGCACTGGCTGAACCCTCACTGCAAACCCCATTGTGACAGGAACAGGGTTCATCCTGTGTAAGGGGATCAGGACCAGCCTCGGTACGTCTCCTTCTCTCTCCCAGGCCTCTGTCTGAGGGAGTGGCGGGGGATATAGCATGGCATGGGCTGGGAGATTTTCTGGACCATGCCTCAGGGGGACCAGCTGGTTAGCAGTTTATGGGTTTGGAGTAGGGGTGGCAAGAGTGAGGCAGGAGACATAGTGGGGAGCCAGGTTGAGAGGAGCGCTGGGGGACACACAGGGGAGCCTAACTTTTATTGAGTCACAAAGTGATCCCAAATGAGGAGGGATGTGACCCTATTTGCCATGCAGAAAACCTCTCTCTGGACCCCAAATCTGGAGAAGTGTATTTTGTTGAGACTCAGGTCTCTTCGGGAGGGCTCAGCATTCGTGGAGTCAACCTGTGACATCTACCACGATCATCACTACTGTCATCAGGATCAACAACTTCTTTCCCAGATCTCGCTCATGTTCCCCGCTGCCTTCCTGCAGCCTTCAAGGCTGCCAATCTGCCCAGCCCACCCTCTGTCTTTCCCTTTTCCCGGGGTTTCTGTTTTCAGCCTACCAGCAGGGGACTGCCCAGCTTTCCCCCCACACCCAGCATGCCCCCAACTCTGTACCTCTGTGCCTGGATGAGGCCGTTTGCTTCTCCCTGTCTGTCCTCATCATCTTCCCCCCTTTCCAAATCCTGTTAGATAAGGTAGAAAAATTCCTTCAGAGGATAAGCCCAGTGAATTTCATTTCTCCTCTGTAAGTTTTATGGACCAA
>NW_012102032.1:5466107-5467990 GCF_000951045.1 Mandrillus leucophaeus
GGGGTGGCAAGAGTGAGGCAGGAGACATAGTGGGGAGCCAGGTTGAGAGGAGCGCTGGGGGACACACAGGGGAGCCTAACTTTTATTGAGTCACAAAGTGATCCCAAATGAGGAGGGATGTGACCCTATTTGCCATGCAGAAAACCTCTCTCTGGACCCCAAATCTGGAGAAGTGTATTTTGTTGAGACTCAGGTCTCTTCGGGAGGGCTCAGCATTTGTGGAGTCAACCTGTGACATCTACCACGATCATCACTACTGTCATCAGGATCAACAACTTCTTTCCCAGATCTCGCTCATGTTCCCCGCTGCCTTCCTGCAGCCTTCAAGGCTGCCAATCTGCCCAGCCCACCCTCTGTCTTTCCCTTTTCCTGGGGTTTCTGTTTTCAGCCTACCAGCAGGGGACTGCCCAGCTTTCCCCCCACACCCAGCATGCCCCCAACTCTGTACCTCTGTGCCTGGATGAGGCCGTTTGCTTCTCCCTGTCTGTCCTCATCATCTTCCCCCCTTTCCAAATCCTGTTAGATAAGGTAGAAAAATTCCTTCAGAGGATAAGCCCAGTGAATTTCATTTCTCCTCTGTAAGTTTTATGGACCAAACAGGACAAGATATAGTCAGGTAGTTTATCTTTGTGGTGAGAGAAATCTTATACCTTTGTTGTTTATTTTGTGCTACTGTGAATTGACACAGGTACACTCCTATTAATCACTCTTTATAATATAACATAAATTGCCTCATATGATCCTTTTAACACCCTGGTGTCATTGCAGGGTATGCACTGTAACCCCATTTTAAAGAGGAGCTAACTGAGCATGATTAAGCTACTAACTCATGCTAGGCAGTGGTTGGTATGCTAGGCTTCTGACCACCATAAATCTGCATGCTTTATGTGGACCGTGTTGCACAGTCCTGTGTGTGTGTGGGCATGGAATCACTCTGAGGAAGCTTTCACAGATAGTGAGACGATCACCTGTTGGCAGTGGAATAGAAGTTCTGCTTTTGAGGGGTAGGAGTGGGCTACATCCCTCTTCTAATTCTTCCAGCTGCTGGAGCTCTATTCTAGGTGAGGGTTCTGGTGTGCCTGGGCTTGGCTCCCAACTCCCAGGGTGCTGGCCTCCCCTGCACCAAGGGCCTTTGTCTTTTAGCACTGGAAGCCCTCACTTGGCTTCTTCCAGAAAACAGAACTGTGGAGTAATTGGATGCTTAAGCTCTGGAACTGGCCAGAGCTGAGTTTGACTTTCTGATTTCCAGCTCTGTGCCCTTGGGCAAGTCACCTAACCTCACTGACTCTTTGCTTCTGCCTCTGTAAGTTGGAGTAATAATGATATCTAGGGAGCCTGGTGCATAGTAAGTGACTCTAAAAATTAAAACACTTATTAGTGTTGTGCAGTTGAAGTTAAAGGAGAGGTTTCTGGGTTCAGCCCCACAGTAGTACCCTCCAAGGGGTGACTGAGGCCTCTGATTCTTGGTAGGACAGACACTGCTGGTGAGCCTGGGTGCCTAGCTCCTGCAAACACAGGGTTCCGCAGAGGCCTCACTCCAGGCAGCTCCCACTTACGTAAATACAAGGAAGCGATGGCTGGAGAAATGTGTCAACTTGGAATTGGGAGTCAGACAGACTTCAGATAATGAGTCCTCCAGTCACTGACTGAATAACCTTAGAAAAAAAATGCCTGATTGAATAGTTTCCTCATTTGTAATGTAAGGATAGTAATGGTTCCTTCCTTATGGTTCTAGGATTTAAAAAGTCAATGCCTGGAAAATAGTTAGTGTTGCCCTGGCACACATAGGAAGTGCTCAGAAAATGACAGCTGGATGGTGTTTCTTCTTCCTTGGTCTACTCTTCCTCTTCCTTAGTCTCCTCCTTTTCCCCTCTCCTCCTCCT
>NW_012102032.1:5472315-5487664 GCF_000951045.1 Mandrillus leucophaeus
ATACCAGTTGTACACCCTGGTCTTTTAGCAAAGGCAACATTTCTTGTGAAAAGTGGGTTGCAGTTCCTGTATCCCAGAGGCCCTCACCTGCCCCAGAACCTCGGGATCAAAGATTGGACAATTAGAGGCCAAAAAAAGCAGAAATTTGGAGGGCAAGGGAAGGTGGGCCAAATGGTTCTAGGGAAAGAAGAATCTGGCATCCTCAAAAAAAGGCAAGGAGGGATGCCCACACACCCTGAGCTACAGAGGAGGGCTTGTCCCAAAGGAGGTTGGGTGGTGTATTAGTTCATTATTGCATTGCTATAAAGAAATACCTAAGACTGGGTAATTTATACAGAACAGAGGTTTAATTGGCTCACAGTTCTGCAGGCTGTACAGGAAGCATGATGATGGCACCTGCTTGGCTTCTGGGGAGGCCTCAGGAAACTTACAAACATGGTGAAAGGTGAAGTGGGAGCAGTCACATGGCCAGAGCAAGAGCAAGAGAGGGAGTGGGAAGATGCCACACACTTTTAAACAACCAGATCTTGTGAGAACCCACTCACTATTGTGAGAACAGTACCAAGGGGATGGTACTACACCATTCAC
The DNA here is from genome assembly GCF_000951045.1 of Mandrillus leucophaeus. NCBI lineage: Eukaryota > Metazoa > Chordata > Mammalia > Primates > Cercopithecidae > Mandrillus > Mandrillus leucophaeus. Next base: position 5,472,904 of record NW_012102032.1, read on the forward strand.
GAGAAACTGCCCCCATGATCCAATCAGCTCCCGCCAAGCCCCACTTCCAACATTGGGGATTGAATTTCAACATGCAATTTGGGTAGGGACATAGAGCCAAACTATATTAGGTGTGCTCGTTTAGGGATGAAGGTACTGAATCTCTCAATAATAATAATACCAACATTTTGGGTCAAACTCTGTACAGATGGTCCCTGACTTCTGGTGGTGTGACAGTGATATGCCCTCAGCCAAAAGCATACTTCAAGGACCCATACAACCATTCTGGTTTTCACTTTTAGTACAGCATTCAATACATTACATGAGCTCTTCAACACTTACTATAAAATAGGCTTTGTGTTAGATGATCTTGCCCAACTGTAGGCTAATGTAAGTGTTCTGAGCACATTTACAGGCTAAGCCGTGATGTTTGGTAGGTTAGGTGTATTAAATGCATCTTCGACTTCCAGTGGGTTTATTATGATGTAACCCCATTGTGAGTCTAGGAGCATCTGTACTATCCCCAACCTATAGATGAGAAAACTGGGGTTTATAGAGTTTAGGCAGTGTATTAGTTTTCTATTTTGACTGTAATTACTTAGTGGGTTAAAACAACACATTAATTATCTTACGTTCTGCATGTTAGAAGTCCAAAAGGAGTCTCACTGGGTTAAATCAATGTGTCAACGGGGCTGCATTCTCTTCCTCTCTTCCTCTTGGGGTGAATCTATTTCCTTGTCTTTTCCAGCTACCCGCCTTTCTTAGCTCCTGGCTCCTTCTTCCGTCTCAAAGCCAGCAATGGTGAGTTGAGCCTCACATTATATCACTTTGCCTTTCTCTTCTGCCTCCGTCTTCCACTTTTAAGGACTGTCATGATTACGTTGGGCCCTTTAGATAACTCAGAATAATTTCTCTATCTTAAGGTCAGTTGATTAACAACTTTAAGTCCATCCACAATGCTAATTCCCCCTTACCATATAAGGTAACATTTTCACAAGTTCCAGGGATTAGGACATGGACATCTTTGGGGAAGCCATCATTCTGCCTACCTCAGGCAGGCAGTTTTTTTCAGGTTCATACAGCTGGTGGGTACAGGACCTGGGATTTGAACCCGGGAAGCCCCTCACTACTATGCCCCCCTCCCCCCCACAAACACTTTGCACCTCTGCCCTAAACTTGATATTCTTATGCCTTGAATGAAGTAGTTTTCTAGACTGTGTTCCGTGAGGGCTGAGGATGTGTCTTATTAAGACTCAACTGCACTCCTTACCTAGCTGGGATGTCATCTGAGCACAGGCACCTTCCATGGGCTCTGATATTTAGTGCCAGGACTTGTCCAGGGTACATGGAACAGTGGTGGACAGAACGCTCCCTTAGTCCACCTCCCCACCTGCCTCTCAGAGTGGTTTACAAGAAGTAGGAGCTGAATCTGTGCATGTGGGACAGAGTGCACAGGAATGAGACTAACAGGTCCCAAAAGAGAGAAGGAGGGAAGCAGAATTAAAAATAAATCAGACCTACAGGGAGCCAGGGTCCTGCATCCAGGAAGAGAAGGAAGGGCTTCCTTGAGGTTCTAAAGACCCTGGGTATGGCCCACATATCAGGGGCAAAAACTTCCTTTAAGAACAAAGAGGATTCTTCATCAGTCACATACAGCCTCGTTCTCAGCCTCCTCCTCTTGACACACAAAATATATCTGTTTACCCTGAACACACTCTCCTGAGGCCCACAGATGAAGGGGCTGAAGTGCAGCAATTCACAGTGAGCTTGCTGCAACTTCACACCCCCTTTGCCCACCATCAAAGTTTCTCAGAAGGCAGGTGAGTGACAGAAATCTTGAAAGTGGTGGACAGCAGTAATTCATAATCCAGGCTTGGAGCCAGACTGCCTGCATTCAAATCCTCGCTCCACTGACTAGCTGTGTGCCCTGGGTAAACTGATTAACTTCTTTGGGCCTGTTTCCTTACTGTAGAATGGGAATGATTATAGTACTTAGTTCAAAATGCCATTGTGATTATTAGTTTATTGGGTAAGCACTCCATAAAACTAGCTATTAATATTTTTAAAATTCTTGGGTATTATTCTGTTAAGACAAATTGTCTCTGTCTCTCTCTATATTTTTAAAAAACCTTTTATTTAGAGAAGAGGTGGAGAGTGTTTGGGGGACCTAGAGTCAAAAGGCTTCCCTACTTGAGAAAGGGTTGCCTTCTTTACAGTATTGCATCTTCCTATCTACGAACATGGTCTATCTCTCCATTTACTTAGGCCATTTTTATGTCCATCATTAAAATTTTATAATTTTCTTTGTAAAGATCATACTTTTTTTTTTTTTTAAACAGCACTAATCCTGGATACATTATGGATCTTTACAAATTATAACTGGAATTTCCTTAAATTTACATTTTCTAGTTGGTTATTCTGGTATGTGTAGGGATAATATTGATTTTTATATATTGTTCATATCCAAAAGCATCACTCCTGGGAAGGTTCTATGGTGGAGCAGAAACAACTTCACCAAGGGTATCTCCAGTGGGGCAGCTCTAGGCCTCCGAACTACTGGCAGAAGCATTCAGTCTTTCTTTTTTTTTTTTTTTGAGACAGAGTCTTGCTCTCACCCAGGATGGAGTGCTGTGGCGCCATCTTGGCTCACTGCAAGCTCCGCCTCCCCGGTTCACACCATTCTCCTGCCTCGGCCTCCCCAGTAGCTGGGACAACAGGCGCCCACCACCACGCCTGGCTAATTTTTTGTATGTTTAGTAGAGATGGGATTTCACCATGTTAGCCAGGACGTTCTCGATCTCCTGACTTCGTGATCCACCCACCTCAGCCTCTCAAAGTGCTGGGATTACAGTCATGAGCCACTGTGCCCGGCCGAAGCATTCAGTCTTATTGACGAATACATGTGCTTCCTGAAACAGGCAGAGACCATTGGCTCTTATGGTCTGGGTTTGGGGTCAGAGAAAATGAGCATAAGGATTTTCAGAGGGAATTGCATTTCATGTTTCATCTAAACAACACTGAGACTCTTGCAAAAAAGTGTGCTTACTCTTCCTAGAGGTTCAAAGAGAAATAAGATCCCAGTTCAGATGAACTTACTGTCTACTCAGGAAGATAGATATATAAGCAGGTAGCTGCTGTATAGATCAGGGGTTGGTAAACTTTTTCTGTAAAAGGCCTGATAGCAAGTATTTTTGTCTTGTGGGCCATGTCATCTCTATCACAACTACTTTGCTATTGTATTTGTAAAGCAGCCAAAAGCAATAAGTAAACAAACGTGCATGGCTACTGTATAGAGGGATAAGTAGGGGACAAGAATGGGGTAAATGGTGGACTGGAAAGAAACCTAGTTTTCGAGTGAGACAGATTCTAATTGCAATTTAACCTTCTGCTAAGTGGTGTGACTAGGTGAATCACTTAATTTCTCCAAGTCTGCTGCTCCCCCATCTTTATATGGGATAGTCATATTGGTCTCTATGTTGCTGGGAGTATTAAATGAGATAACTGCTAACATTCTGTTGAGCACTTGAAAGGTTCCAGGCACCATGCTAATTCCTTCACTGTATTCATTTAATCTTCGCAATAATCCTGTGAGGTAGGTACAATTATTATCCTCATTTTACAGATGTGGGCCCTTGAGGTTTCGTGATGGACCCAAAGTCATTAAGTCACAAAATTAGGAAGTTACTTGACCCAGAAGCCACAGTGTTAGCTCTGTGCTGTACTTCTTCCTCAGGGCCCATAGAAAGTGTCCATCTCAGAGGCTGGCACACGTGAGCTGGCCAAAAAACATCACAGTAGTTCCCCCATCTGTGGTTTCTCTTTCTGAGGTTTCAGTTACCCAAGGTCAACCACAGTCTGAAAACATTTAATGGAAAATTCCAGAAATAAACAATTCATCAGTTGTAAATTAGGCACCGTCCCGGGTAGCGTGATGAAATCTCACGCCATCCTGCTGCTTCCTGCCTGGGACATGAATCACTCCTCTGTGTGTACTACCTGCCCTGTTAGTCAGTTAGTAGCTGGCTCGATTATCAAATTGACTGTCAGGTGGCATTATGGCAGTGCTTGTGTTCAAGGAACCCTTCTTTTACTTAATAATGCCCCCGTATTGCAAGACTAATGATGCTGGCAATTCAAATATGCCGAAGAGAAACCACAAGTGCTACTTTTAAGTGAAAAGGCGAAGGTTCTCAACTTAGTTAAGAAAGAAAAAAAATGTATGCTGAGATTGCTAAGATCTGTGGTAAGAACAAATTTTATATCTGAGAAATCATGAAGAAGGAAAAATAAATTTGTGCTAGCTTTGCTGTTGCACCTTGAACTGCAAAAGTTATGGCTACAGTGAAAAATGCTTAGTTAAGATGGAAAAGTTCTAAAACGTGGGTGGAAGATGTGAACAGAAATGTGGTAGGCGATTGGGTTCAGTACTATGCTTGGTTTCAGACATCCACTGGGGGTCTTGGCACCTCCCGTGGATAAGGGAGGTAGCTGTTGTTTGCTGGAGCAGTAGCTGAGTGGCACAGACGATTTCTGTGTACTGTATCTCCATGCCTAGCTCATTGCTCTGCGCATAGGTAGCACTCACTAATATTTATTAGTTGAGTGGTGAATTCTTTCCATGTCCTGCCCCGCCCCACCCCAGCACTGAATTGCAAACCTGGTACTAAGATAACTTTTTCTCTGAGGCAGGGGGTTAGGGATGGCTCAAAACAAGGCATTAGTGGAAGCTTACTTAGCAGGAGGGGTAAGAAGCAGTTTTCCAGGTAGAAAAGGGGAGGCAGGGCATTTCTGTCCAAAGGAAAAGCTCTTTGCAAAGGTGTACTTTTCTATGCCACCTGGACTTTGTTCCAAACCCTTACTCCTCCTTCTTCTGGCAGCTTGCTGTCATGGACAGTGCTCTGATGCCAGACGCTGGCTGGTCTTGATTGCTTTTGGCTTCTGGATCTGGTTCCTTGGTTTGTTTGTTCTTTGTTTATTTATTCCCTATGTGTTAGGCACTGCACTAGGTACTGGACACTCCTCCTGAAACTCCCACTTAAACAGAGGCCAGTATGGAAGAACACATTGCGTGCTGAATGTTAGGAAGGAGCAGTCAAGATGACCAGGTGTGTGGGCATTGAGAGGTACCTTGTCAGGAAAGGCTCTAGGAAGACAGGGTACCTTCAGTGATTTGTCAAGGAATTAATTTGACAAAGGAGATGGAGATGGGGATACAAGGTAGGGAAGGGTGGGGGTAGAATGAGAGGCACAGGATGGAGGTGGAGAGAGTTGTTGCAGGCAGAGGCAGCAGCAAGTGCAAAGGCCCTGAGGTGGGGAAGGAGCAGGTTTGTCCTAGGAGCTTCCAGAAGGTCACTGTGGCCTTCCCTAAAGAGTGAGGGGAGAGTGTCTGCAATGAGCCTGGAAGGCAGGCAGGGGCCAGGCTTATGGGCCTCACAGACCTTTGCAAGGAATTTGGATGTTATCCCAATGACACAGGGAAACAGATGGGCGTGGAGGCAGGAAGCCACAGTGAGTTCTCTGACTTCAAATCAGAACATGAGTTTACTCCCACGATCCAGCAAGTGTCATACAGTTAAGTTACCCTCCCCCAAAACCTGTAAGCTCACCTGAGAGCAAACAAGTTCCTGCTTCAGGACTTCTTCAATTGATTACAATTGACAACTTATTTTTTGTGAGATTCAGTTTTCAGGTGGTTGAAATATCTCTCTCTCTCTCTCTCTCTCTCTCTCTCATTACATGTGGGCCCTGCTTTTCCTCCATCCAGGTCATGTCAATATGTATCTTATCTTCTCTTGTGGTTTAATGGGTAGCTACAGCCTCTGTTCTCAAAGTGTGGCCCCCAGGCAACCCGTTAGACATGCAAACTCTCAGGCCCCACTCAGATCTTCTGTTACCAGAAAGGGGTCTCGACCCAGACTCCAAGAGTGGGTTCTTGGATCTCGTGCAGGAAAGAATGTACAGCAAGTTGCAGAGTGCAGTGTAGTGAAGATAGTTTATTAGAGACTGCTCTATTACAGAGTAGGCGGTCCTCTAAAAGCAAGAGAAGGAACACCCCTACCTCAAATACAGTGCTTGCTTGTATAGGATAACAGAGCTAAAAATAATGGCCTTATGTGCTTTACTACAAAGGCTCATGACAAGCTTGTGACAGGCTGTTAGTATTGTTATTCTCTTGTGTAACTATTTATTTTTGCAAAAATTTATGAACATACTATTATCTCTAAAGCGAAACCAATTCTTAAACTAAGAATGCGTTTTGTTCTTAAGATATTGGGACATCAGGAGATTTCCTTAAGTTCTGAGTCCTGTTTAGTTAGTAAGCATCATTAATCTGTTCCCTCAGCCTTAAACATCTTGTGACCAGGAGTGCTTAGCCTCCTGGGATTGTAACCCAGCAGGTCTTCCTTTCTTCAGTTCTTATTCAAGATGGAGTCTGTGGTTCAGATGTCTGTGACACTTCTGAATCAGAAACTCTGGGGCTGAGGCCCAGCGATCTGGGTTTTCGTAAGCCCTCCTGGTGATTCTGATGCATGCTGGAGTTAGCATAGAGCTTCCTGAAGTGGAAAGCTCTATGTGTGGAAAGAAGCTGGGGCTGGCAAGAAACAACAGATGCTGGCGAGGTTGCGGTGAATTAGGAACGCTTTTACACTGTTGGTGGGAATGTAAATTAGTTCAACCATGGTGGAGGACAGTGTGGCAATTCCTCAAAGATCTAGAACCAGAAATACCATTTCACCCAGTAATCCCATTACTGGGTACGTACCCCCCAAAATATAAATCATTCTATCATAAAGATACATGGACACGTATGTTCATTGCAGCACTATTTGAAATAGCAAAGACACGGAATCAACCAAAATGCCCATCAATGATAGACTTGATAAAGAAAATGTGCTACATATACACCATGGAATACTATGCAGCCATAAGAAGGAACAAGATCATGTCCTTTGCAGGAACGTGGATGGAGCTGGAAGCCGTTATCCTTAGCAAACTAACGTAGGAACAGAAAACCAAACACCACATATTTTCACTTACAAGTGGGAGCTGAACAATGAGAACACATGGACACAGAGAGGGGAGCAACACACAATGGGGCCTGTCAGGGGGCGGGATGGGGGAGGAAGAGCATTAAGAAAAGCAGCTAATGCATGCTGGGCTTAATACCTAGGTGATGGGTTGATAGGTGCAGCAAACCACCATGGCACACGTTTACCTACGTAACAAACCTGTACATCCTGCACGTGTACCCCTGAACTTAAAAACAAAAATTAAAAACAAAAGAAACTTGAAACTGAGACCTGGGTTCTCATCTCCTTTACTCATTTCTCTAAAAAATAAAAAAATATATTCTGAGGCCTATTGTGTACCTTGTACTGCTCTAGGCTCTAGGAGTGCAGTGATGAACGAGACAGACAAGGCTGATTTAAAAAAATGGTTGTAAAATTCATATAACATAAAATTAACCATTTTAACCATTTTAAAGTATACAATTCAGTGGTGTTTAGTACATTTGCAATGTTGCACAACCGTCACCACCATTTATCCCAGAACTTTTTTTTTTTTTGAGACAGAGTCTGGCTCTGTCTCCCAGGCTGGAGTGCAGTGGCGCGATCTCAGCTCACTGCAACCTTCGCCTCCCGGGTTTAAGCAATTCTCCTGCCTCAGCCTCCCGAGTAGAGTAGCTGGGACTGTGGGTGCATGCCACCGTGCCCAGCTAATTTTTGTATTTTTAGTAGAGGCGGTGTTTCACCATGTTGGCCAGGCTAGTCCTGAACTCCTGAGCGCAGGTGATCCACCTGCCTCAGCCTCCCAAAGTGCTGGGATTACAGGCGTGAGTCACTGCACCTGGCCTATCCCAGAACATTTTGCTACCCCCCAAATGAAACCCCATACTCATTAAGCAGTCACTCCCCATTTCTCCCTCCTTTCAGCCCCTGGCAACCACCAATCTACTTTCTATCCTTATGGATTTGCCTGTTTGGGGTATTTCACATAAGTTGAATCACACAATATGTGGCCTTTTGTATCTGACTTCTTTTACTTAGCAAATGTTCTCAAGGGCAGCAGTGTTGTAGCACATATCAGTACTTCATTCCTTTTTAGGACTGAATAATATTCCATTGTATGGTTATACCCATTTTATTTATCCACTCATCAGTTGATAGACATTTGAGTTGCTTCCACTTTTTAGCTATTGTGAGCCATGCTGCTATGAACATTCATGTACAGGTTTTTGTTTGCGAACATGTTTGCAATTCCTTAGGGTACATACCTTGGAGTAGAATTGCTGGATCAAATGGTAATTCCCTGTTTAACTTTTGAGGAACCAGCAAACTGTTTTCCACAGTGGCTGCCCCATTTTACATTCCCATCAGCAAGGTACAAGGGTTCCAATTTCTCTATCTCCTTGTCAACAACTTATTTCCCCCTGCCACCCTCTCTTTTTAAATTAAAAATTAAGCCATACGGGTGTGAAGTGGTAGCTTACTGTGGTTTTGATTTGCATTCCCCTAACAACTAATAATGTCAGCATCTTTTCATGTGCTTATTGGCCATTTGCATATTTTCTTTGGAGAAATGTCTATTTAAGTCTTTTATCCATTTACAAATTCTGCTGATGTTTTTGTAGTGACTAGAGCACAACTTACTCAGGGTGAAATCTTGGACAGGTTACTGAACCTTTCCTGCCTCAGTTCCCCCTTCTGTAAAATGAGGGTTAAGGACAGCACTCACAATAAAGGGTGATTGTGAAAATTTCATGGCTCACTGTGAGTAAAGCTTTTGGAACTTTGCTTGGGACATTATCGGTTTGCACTCTGTAATTGATACCCCTTATTAGACATGAGATGAGTCTAACAATAGTAACTGAATAAGAAATTACCAGAGATTAATACCTGCTGGGAAGTAAATAAAACCGTGATGCAACAGAGTGACTGGAAGGCTATTTTAGGTTGGGTGGACAAGGAAGGCTTTTCGGAGGAGGTGACATTTGAGCTGACACCGGAATGACAGGAAGGAGCCGACTGTGTGAAGACCAATGTACAGGAAGGGCATTTCAGGCTGAGGGAATGGCTCAGGGAAAGGTCTTAGGCAGGAACAAGCCTGGCCAGTTCAAGGGGCTGCTTGAGAGAAGGCCAGAGCTGCTTGGGTGGGGATGGGGAGGCTGGGCTTTCTGCGTGTGGGGTCCTGGCTGACAACAACAGCGTGAGAAGGCATAAGCTTTGGAGTCAGGAAGCCAGGGTGTGCAGGTCCTTGCTTATTAGTTAGGAAAACCTGAGACACATTACCTAGCCCATTTGGAAGAGGCCTCCATCTTCTCATGTTAAAATGGAGGCTGGTTATACCTACTTCATGGGGCTACTATGAAATGCAAATAAGAAAAACTAAAGTGGGGACATACATTTTAGATGATATTAATCACATCACTGTGTCGTAGGGGCTGCTCAGTTGCAGTTAGCTCATCCCCTTGTCCCAGCCAAAAAGAGAACATGCAGTGTGAGTGTGTCTGAAAATGCGTTTTCATGGGGTGCTAAGGGACCTGTGTTTCTCTACCGCAGTGTTGTGGTTCTTGCAACCCACTTAGCCTCCCTCCTGCCTTCACACCTTCCTTGGACCTTCCCTCAAGGTCCAGTCCAGTTCAGCTTTTATTAAGCACACACTGTGTGCCAGGCGTGAATGAGGCTCTGAAGGTGATGACACGGTCTGTGTCTTCGAGGAGTTTATCAGACACCTCTTCCACAAGGTGCCTTCCTTTTGTGGCAGCCAGAATTATTGCTGCCTCTCTTGCATTGCTGTAGCACTTCATCCCTAGGGAACAAAGGAGGTACACTCAGAACAGCTTGGGTTTTTGAGCCCATCATGTGCAGACTAGAATCCTGGTCTCCTTTTAACTAGTATCCATGGGGTACACACACACACACACACACACACACAAACAGCCCAGTGCAGTGGCTGAGAGCACTCTGAAGCCAGGCTCTCTAGATTAAATGCTGGACTCATGCTCACTAGTTATTTAACCTCTCTGTGCCTTGGTTTTCTCATCTGGGAAATGGAGGTAATAGTAGTACTTACAGGGTTGTGATGAGGATTCCACACAAGTAATTTTAATATAGGTAAAGCATTAGAAGAAAGCCTGGCAGACAAGAGCTATGTAAACATTTGTTTATTAAAATCAACACAAATGAATAAAAACATCAGCTTTGTGACCTGGACAAGCCATGTGACGGCTGGGGCCTCAGTTTTCAAATATGGGACTATCATTAGGCTCCAAGGGAAAACCGTGTGCACAGTGTCTGGTACTGGGAATCTCCGCAAACGCCACCCCCTTCCTTCCTCTGAGCCGTGTGTCACACTACTGGGACCCTGTCTGTCTTTCCTTAAGAGCAGAGGCACATGCCTGAGCAACAGCACAGAGGCACTCTGCTTAAGGTTCTCAGGCATCTGTGTTCTCTGAAATTGGACAAGGACAGCAATTGCTTCTCTGGTTTGGAAGAGCAAATGGACATGGTGTGTATGCGCGCGCATGCTTGCGTTGGGGTGGGCGGTGGAGACACAGCACCGACCACACCCCCGCCAGTCCACACAGAGCTGCTCTGTGCAAGGAGCGACTTGACTGCGACTCTGGCCGCCCGGAGCAAGGGCGGGCGCGGGGCCCGGCCGGCCACTAGGGGTCAGTGTGTCTCCGCCGCAGGCGCCCGCGCGCCGCTTACCTGATTGGGGCAGGCGCCCGCTGACAGTTCTTGACAGTTTGCAACATTTCCTGCCTAACATTAAAAAAAAAAAAAAAAATTAATTAATTAATGTATCTTTCTCCGTAGTAAAGAAGGGAGCCCAGACAACCGAAATAACAAGCCAGCTCTCTTTGCAGGAAAATGCAGAAGGCGGTTAAACCGTCCTGTCCTTCGCATTCCTGGGCTGGAGGAATAAGGATCCAATTGTGGTTTCTGCCCTGGTTATCTTGGTGCCGCCGTGGGGGCCACCGGGGAAAATTTGCTGAATTCTTCCTTTTCTATTTTCTGCCTCGGCGAGGAGGAGGGCGTTAATGCCGGTTGGCAGTTACATGAAACTGAGATGGATGGTAATGGGGTGTGTTAGCAAACAAGGGCAGGAAATAAAGTGTCATATTTTCTGGAGGGTGAACCGCTCCCCGGAGACAGAGCTGCACCAGGCGTCTGCAGAGGAGACACTTTGAAGGAAAAAAAAAAACAAAAACAAAAACAAAACCCTGTATAATCTCTCTCTTCACTTTCCTGTGCCTCCTTGGTGAGACATAAATTCAGTTTTATCCTCAGTCTAGCTAACAGGCAAATAACAGGGCACAAAAAAAGAAAAGAAAAACCCACTTAGATTTCCACTTCAATGTTCAGTACTTATTCTCTCATCTCAAGCTGAGTCTGGAGGTAAAGAGAACTTCAGAACTTGGAGGCAGACTTCACAACATCAGAGCTACCTGCCTGGAACCTCGAACTGAGTGTCCCTGGAATCAACTGTGTGTGGTCATCAAGGCCCATCCCCAATCCTACCCACTCGGCAGATAGGATGCCCTGAAGCTGCCTGCTTGCCATTGCTTTGTACATGTGGGAAACACCCTCACCCCATTCCTGCATTCCCGTCACCCTCCTCCAAGGTATCCTCTCTGATTCTTTTTGCAAGGACTCAAGACTCCTACCCTCCTGGTAGCCTGCCTCCCCCACTGTCCCTTTCTCTGGAGGATGAGCTCTTTGAAAGCCTGGCTACTGTCTCATTCTTCTTTGTAGCCCTAGCACCTGGCACAGTTCCCGGTGCATTGTTAGGAGGTGCTTAATATATGTTTGTGAGTGAATATATGATATCCCGAACTCCTTTGCTAGAAATAAGGGCCAGTGAATACTGAACATATCATATCCCCTGTCCTAAATGCGTTGCATGCTTTTTCTCATTGAATCCTTACACCAGCCCTGTGAGATAGGAACTAGAGATGATGTTATCATCATTATCATCATCTTCCCATTTTACAGATTGGAAAGTTTACCCTCAGCGGGAGCAACCGACTTGCCCACAGGTACAGAACCTGGCAACTGCAGAGCAGGAAGGCAGACCCATCAGTCGATGCTTCAGACCTCTCTCTCCTTGCAGCATCTAAATCCCTTGCAGGCATTTCACACTTACTAATTTATGTTACTGTAAATACATGTGCTCTTGTTTGATCTCCTTGCAAAAATGTAAACTCCTTGAGGCCAGCACTGTGGCTATGGTTTCTCTGTGGCCCTCAAGAGAGAAAAGATCAAATTAGGGCAGGGGTCTGAGCCCTCTGGAAGTGGGCCTTTGGGTTTGTCTTTGCTTTGGACTGAATGGATCTCCATGGGGCGCAACTGCTTCTGTGGAGTTTGAGTTCCTGGGTGAAAATTCCAACTCTACTGCTTGCTAAACGGGACTGTCACTGAAGCCTCTCTGGGCCTTAGTTTCCTCATTTGCAAAATGGGGGTAATAGTAGCCCCTACCTCTCAGAGGTGTCATGAGGATGAAATGAATTAATGTATTTGTTTTGAATGGTGCTTGGCACAAATCTCCACTAAGTGTTAGTGGTTCTTATTTTGAGACACTGGACATAGAATTTGCATTCTTTGCTGCCACTTGTGACCTGGATGTTTGTCCTTATTCAGTTCATCAAATGACTGTGGGCCTCATAACTCCCTCTTTCTCTTTTAAAAAGTCATCCTTCCATGGAAAACAAACAGTACACCAAACCAACAACCTTGCACGTTTGAGAAGACAAAGGAAGACAAACATTTGGCATCTCACCTTAGACATTCACTTCATGTTGCTTATTAACAACATATAAATCAACAAAGATATCCATATTAGGCTTGATACTTGATACATTTGGTATATAGCTGCTATAAGTGGATACACGCTCACAATTAATGAAGCCAGCCGGCTTCTCCGGATGGATATAAATACTCTAGGAAGAGAAACCCAAGACCAAAAGCTTGGGACACCCCACGCTGTCGGCACCAGCTCATGCTCTTCCTGTGGATGATGCAGCATGACCTGACACTTATTCCTTCCTGAAAGCTGGGTGAACCCACTATGGCCACATTTTTGTCAGTGTTCCCAGTGGTGTCATGAGATACCACGTTCTCCAAGACCAAAATGCATGCTATTGGGTTTTCTTCAGAAACTGGATGGAGAGGAAGACTCAGATCTCTTTGTGTGGGTGGGGACTCAGGCTGCTTGGGAGTGATCCTCACAGTTACCACTCAGTCTCCAAATATTTATGAAGCACTTGCTATATTCATGGACACAGTACTAGGTGTGGGGATATTGGTGGGTCTGTCTCCATGGAGGGTGCAGCCTAACGGGGAACAATAATTACTGTTCTGCTGAGTGTTGGGAAGGAGAAGGAGAAGGCCAGTGTGCTCAGAGTGCTATGGAGTTTATACAGGGGTGAGGGGACCCTGTTTTGGCCCAGAGATCAGGAAAGGCCTCCAGAGGATTGCTGTCTGGAATGAACGGCAGGTAGCTAGGCAGAGAGAGGAGGTAGCGTGTTCCAAGCTTGTGCTAGACCCTGAGGTTGAAAACGTGGAAAGTTTAAGAAAACAGAGAAAAGCCCTGCAGGGCTGGAGCGGAGAGAACAACAGGAAGGGAGAGTGAGTTGAGGTGAGCTTGCAGAAATGGGGCAGGGGTGGGGTAGGCCATCCATAGCCTTGATTCATAGCCACAGTAAGGCTTTGAGGATTCATTACAAGGGTAATAGGATATAGCGGAAGTATTTTAAGCAAGGAGAATAAGGTAATGAGATTTACATCTAAAAAACGTCTCTTGTAGCTATCTGCAACATGGAGTGGAGAGGATTACAGAGAAGCCAAGGTGGCATGGGAGATTAACTAGGAACCTCTGTAGTAGGCAGTGGGGAGAGATGAGTGTGACCTGGAGTAGGGTGGGAGGGGTCAGGGTGGAGAAGGTGGATGGATTCTGCAAAGATTTAGGTGACAGAATTGATAGGATGTGGGAACAAGGGAGAAAGAGGAATCACAGAAGACTTCTAGGTTTTGAGTCTGAACAGAAGAGTGGATGGTGGAAGGGAGTGGGTTTGGGGCAGAGCAAATCACGTGTTCAGTTTTGGACACATTGAGATTGAGGTTCTAGTGAGATGTCCGGGGCAGGTGTCGGGTAGGGTCTGGCATGCAGCTGATAGGCTGGGCTGGTGTTGTAGATTGTGAGTCATTGGCTCATAGATGGTATTTAATGCCACAGAATGGGTGAGGTGGCCCAGTTGAGTGTGCAGGGCAGTGCTGGAATGGAGAAGATGAATGGCGTTCCTCAAATTGGAGGGGCTGTATAAGGGAAGATCACACATGGCGGGGTTAGGCTCTCCTACAGGATGATTTGGCATTTGTCTGGGAAACCAATCTTAGGTGGCAAACCATTTTTTATACTTTTATGTTTTTGGAAGAAATAGTAGTGACCTTGAAATTTCAGCCACATGATGAATCTTCAGTCATTCTTAGCTTGCTTTGAGGAGTCAGCAGACTCTCCTCAAAGGTGAGGTCGAAAAGCCACAGGTCCTTTGCTGCTGGTTTGTTTTGCTGAAATTCTTCCCATGTGATCTTTTTGGAACAAGGACCTTTCTTGGGTGCTCTTCTCTGTTCTTTGGCCCATTATAGTACTTCCAAGGTAGCCTTTGGGGCAAGGTGAAAATTCCTGAAAAAAGCAAGTTTGTAAGGGCATCTTCTCTCAATTGCTGGCCTATCTAACTTGGTGTGTGTGTGTATCTATATATATATAATGTATTATACAT
>NW_012102032.1:5487714-5491946 GCF_000951045.1 Mandrillus leucophaeus
ATCTAACTTGGTGTGTGTGTGTATCTATATATATATAATGTATTATACATATTTGTATATATATTATATATACTAATATAATAAAGGATACAACATATAATATATAATTTATTTAAGTTAATATAACATGGAGTATTATATATAATAGATATAATAATATATAATATAATATTATATATATATATTAAAATGGAGACAGAGTCTCACTCTATTGCTCAGGCTGAAGTGCAGTGGCGGGATGATAGCTCACTTCAGGCTTGAACTCCTGGGCTCAAGTGACACTCCTGCCTCAGCCTCCCAGGTAGCTGGGACTACAGGTGCATGCCAACATGCCTGGCTAATTTTTAAATTTCTTTGTAGAGATAGGGGGCTCAATATGTTGCCTAGGTTAGTCTTGAAACCCTGGGCTCAAGAGGTCCTCCTGCCTCAGACTCCGGAGTGGCTGAGATTACAGGTGTGAGCCGCCTTGCCCTGTCTGGATTAGGTATTAACTAGCAGGAAGGGCTGCTTTGGAAGGAGGAGTGCCCCTAAATTTAAATGACGACCCAGCCTTCATCCTCTCACCTTTACACTCTCTCTGATTCCAACTTCCCAAATGTATGTGAGGTGCTCTGCTGATGGCAGGGAGATAATGTTAAGTGGCAAACAGACATGGCATTAAATTACATTAAATCACAGAGTGATGAACTTACTTTATTTGTAATCCTGCTATGAAAAGGAGAAAATTCCAGCATACTTTTAATGCTTACTTATCTCTCCTTTTTAACAAAGAGTGAGCAGGCCCCTGGGGCTAGACGGAACCTCAGTCAGCACTGCTACCTAGTGACAGTTGTTTTATTTTCATTGATTTTTTATTTTTCCTTCTCTTTATGGCAAGTGACGCTAGTTTGCTTTTACAATTGTAGCGCTGTCAAGATTGCACAGATGGTAAGTGGCAGAATGAGGAGTGGAACCACATCTCCTGACTGTTAGTTTCAGTTAATTTTCTTCCCCCGGGGGAGGTAGGCCTCTTTGCTCAACTCTGTCCTGCCCTTCACAGCCTCTGTTTGCTTTTGGGTGCATCTATAATAATGTTAAGACAATTAACAATTAGAAGATATTAATTAAATTGAGACATTGTCTTAAGAGCTTTATGTATATTAATCATTGATCTCCATAGTCATCCTCTGAGGTAGGTACTATTATTAACCGCTTTTTAGTCATAAGGAAACTGATATATCAAGAGGTTAAGTCACTTGCATTCATCCAGCTGGTGAGTGTCAGAGGCAAGTTTTAGAGTCCAGGCCGTCTAATTTAAGAGTCCGTGTGCTTAATCACCAAGCTTCCCCACCCTCTGTGCTTGTGGTGTGTTCCTATGAACGCTGCTGTTATGTGGCAGCTCCCGGAAGGCCATGTCCACATTCATTTTGTGGGTGGTAGTGGAAAGGGTTCCGGTTTAGGTATCACAAGACTGGGGTTGAATTCTGGCTCCAGCATTCACTTAATGTGCCTGGGTCTTACTTTACTTGTGAGTAAAATAGGAAAATAATAATAATAAGTAATATTACATCTATTTTTCTTTTCTTTGCTGTGTTTTCATAAGGATGACATGAGTAAGTGTATGTGAAGGGACTTTGTGAACAGCCAAGTAAAAACAGATATCAGTTAGTTTTTGTGAAACAGACAGTAGCATAACGAGATGCTTGTTAAAGGCATGATAGTGATGTGTAAAGTCCACTGTGAAGAGGCGATGAATTGGCTAATTATAAAGGCTCTGATTAAAAGTCTGAATGGCAGAGACATAAATAGAAAGTGCTTAATAACACTGTGGAATGGACAAATGAATGATGACAGTTGGAAATAAGAACCATGACCTGGTCAAAAAAAAGACAAAAGTGAAAAAGCGAAAAACAGAAACAAAAAGTCCTTGAAGCCTTGGTATTATATTGTTACTAGGTCCATTCACTTTACAGCTAAGGAAACCCAGGCACAGAGCGCCCAAGAGACTTGCACAGATCATACCTCTGCTCCCAGCTCTGTCCTCACCAGCTGCTGACACTGTGCATGGCTGTGAGCTCTTTGATCCTCATTTTCCTCCTCTGGCATCCAGGCTGGTGAGGAATAGATGATATATTTCACCTAACACATCAAGTGCTCAGCATAGTGCCTGGGAATAGTTGATATTAGCTATTATTATTACTGATGGAAGGGCCTGGGTTAAGGTGAACCAATAGTTATTGCCTGGAAGTCATTGATTTGTATTTCCCCATCTCTGCGGAGATGCTGAAAAGGGTTGCCACCAGAGGCTGTGAAATCTTCCCCTGGGTTCAAAACCTCTCTGATCCTTCCTGGAGGCAGAGGGATGCCTTCAAGATGCCTTGCAGCCTCTCTTTGACTCCAGCCCATCCTCTGGGTTTGAACCTGTCTTTTAGCCAATCCTTTCACATCTTCCAGCTTTAGTAAAGAGGCTACCCAATAAAAAAATTAGCTGCTGCTCCCTTCAGCAACGAAATGCTTGGTGCTAACAAAGTGTCTTTCAGATGACCAGAGGCACAGATCGCCCACAGGCTGAGTTTCTGGGAGCAATAGCAGGCTGTCTTGCTTCTCACCTTCTCCCGCCACCCCCAGCATGTTATCTATGGGGACTGGAAAACATTATCAAAACAGGCCCCATCTGTTTCTGAAGTTGTGGAAGAGTACTCGTGCGATAAATTTACAGGGTCACTGGAAGACCCTCTAATTTTCTGGGAAATGACAAGGCGTCTGTGGCCATGTTGTGTAAAATTTCCTCTTTTATACCCAAGTTACATGCCATGGACTATTTACTCGGAGTCTGAGGATATGTTTACCATTCAGGCAACATCACAAGCTGTCAAAGAAATCTACTCAGAGTAGGATGTGTTGGGTGTCTCGCCTTTCTAAAAATGACACTCGCCCTGCACTTTTTTTTTTTTAAATAAATCTTTTTAGGTGCTATGTTCACAGTGCAAATAGCTCAGAAAGGACACTGGAGTCAAAGTTTAAGTCAGGGCAGAAGTGTTGCATGGAAACAGGACTCAATCTGGTGGCTTTGCCAGGACAGGAAGCAGGCTGTATGTTGGATTTCCTCTACGATGTTCAACCAATGTATGCCGATGATGGGGGTGATGATATATTGATCTGCTAAGTAAGCACCTCCTATGTTTGAAGGCTCCATGTGTCACTCAGAGCAAACAATGGACAGTTACATAGTATTGAGAAGTTGCCTCCAAAGTCAATAGCTGAAGGAATGCTTTGGGGAGAGATTAGAGACCATGTTTTTCCAAATTTAGAACCCGCTCACATTTTGTGGGTTCTGACATTAATATTGAGCTTGAACATCAGGTTCTGGCAAAATAAAATTTCCTAACTCAAAACAAGACACTGTCTAAGGGAGCCTGCGAGGGTGTCTTGGAAGTCCAGGGTCTCTTATAAAACAGCCTGTTTGAGGATTCGAAGGTGAATGAACCAGGACCAGACTGATTCCATTTCCCTTGTAGTGCATGTGGCTTTTACAATTAGCAGCAACAGGGTGGGGTGGGGGTGTGAAGAGGAGGAAAGGACTCTGGAAAAAGTGCATGTGAAGTTTTGCTGACCAAAGACGTTTGAAAATGAATATGAATTCTCTGACCAGGTCTCGACAGTCAGTGAATCTTGTGGACCTAGTTTTTGGTCTGATACATACCCAAGAAAAGTTGTTAGAAAACAGAGTGGGCATCAGGCCACCTCCCCGGGGAAACAAGGACAGCCACTCTGTGCTCTGACTGTCTGTCTTTATCACAAGACCTTAAGCTCCAGGACTGGTCTGATCCCATACCTACTCCTTGGGAGGGGAAAGGACTGCTGCCTTGTAATAATTTTGGCCTTGAGCTGGAGGCTATCACAGCCTTGAGGTTAGGGTTGAGTGACGCCATATCCCAGCCCCTACTGTCTTTCTAAAATTCTCAAATCGAGTCCCTTCTAGGCATAGGAGCCCTCAGTAGCAGTTCTACTGCTGTAGCTTAGAGTCCAGAATCCCAAGCATGGCCTGCTCCACCTTTTATGGGCTAGCCCCTGCCTGCCTCCCTCTCCAGTGTTGTCTCCTGTTGCTCCCCATACTGTATTCTCTAGTCCTATTGAACCAGTTTTGTCCCCATTGCAAAGCACAGTGACCTTTCTGGTGTCTTTGTCCTTGTTATTTGTCGTGCTTGAAATATCCTCTTCATCACCCACTCTTTATCTAAGAATCTTTCCCA
>NW_012102032.1:5491996-5546098 GCF_000951045.1 Mandrillus leucophaeus
GTTGTGTAAAATTTCCTCTTTTATACCCAAGTTACATGCCATGGACTATTTACTCGGAGTCTGAGGATATGTTTACCATTCAGGCAACATCACAAGCTGTCAAAGAAATCTACTCAGAGTAGGATGTGTTGGGTGTCTCGCCTTTCTAAAAATGACACTCGCCCTCCACTTTTTTTTTTTTAAATAAATCTTTTTAGGTGCTATGTTCACAGTGCAAATAGCTCAGAAAGGACACTGGAGTCAAAGTTTAAGTCAGGGCAGAAGTGTTGCATGGAAACAGGACTCAATCTGGTGGCTTTGCCAGGACAGGAAGCAGGCTGTATGTTGGATTTCCTCTACGATGTTCAACCAATGTATGCCGATGATGGGGGTGATGATATATTGATCTGCTAAGTAAGCACCTCCTATGTTTGAAGGCTCCATGTGTCACTCAGAGCAAACAATGGACAGTTACATAGTATTGAGAAGTTGCCTCCAAAGTCAATAGCTGAAGGAATGCTTTGGGGAGAGATTAGGGACCATGTTTTTCCAAATTTAGAACCCGCTCACATTTTGTGGGTTCTGACATTAATATTGAGCTTGAACATCAGGTTCTGGCAAAATAAAATTTCCTAACTCAAAACAAGACACTGTCTAAGGGAGCCTGCGAGGGTGTCTTGGAAGTCCAGGGTCTCTTATAAAACAGCCTGTTTGAGGATTCGAAGGTGAATGAACCAGGACCAGACTGATTCCATTTCCCTTGTAGTGCATGTGGCTTTTACAATTAGCAGCAACAGGGTGGGGTGGGGGTGTGGAGAGGAGGAAAGGACTCTGGAAAAAGTGCATGTGAAGTTTTGCTGACCAAAGACGTTTGAAAATGAATATGAATTCTCTGACCAGGTCTCGACAGTCAGTGAATCTTGTGGACCTAGTTTTTGGTCTGATACATACCCAAGAAAAGTTGTTAGAAAACAGAGTGGGCATCAGGCCACCTCCCCGGGGAAACAAGGACAGCCACTCTGTGCTCTGACTGTCTGTCTTTATCACAAGACCTTAAGCTCCAGGACTGGTCTGATCCCATACCTACTCCTTGGGAGGGGAAAGGACTGCTGCCTTGTAATAATTTTGGCCTTGAGCTGGAGGCTATCACAGCCTTGAGGTTAGGGTTGAGTGACGCCATATCCCAGCCCCTACTGTCTTTCTAAAATTCTCAAATCGAGTCCCTTCTAGGCATAGGAGCCCTCAGTAGCAGTTCTACTGCTGTAGCTTAGAGTCCAGAATCCCAAGCATGGCCTGCTCCACCTTTTATGGGCTAGCCCCTGCCTGCCTCCCTCTCCAGTGTTGTCTCCTGTTGCTCCCCATACTGTATTCTCTAGTCCTATTGAACCAGTTTTGTCCCCATTGCAAAGCACAGTGACCTTTCTGGTGTCTTTGTCCTTGTTATTTGTCGTGCTTGAAATATCCTCTTCATCACCCACTCTTTATCTAAGAATCTTTCCCAAAAGCCCCTCCCGAAGCCCAAGACTAGTTTAGGTTTGGCTTTTCTCTGCCACCTCTGTGTGTGCATCCTGACCTTACCTCTGTTGTAGAGCTCACTGTTCTCTGTACTGTAACAGTCTATTTACAGGTGTCATGAGTTGGAGCACATTATATTCACCAGATTTGAGGGACAGCTGACTGTCTTGGGGCAGGGGTGGTACGTCGTATTAGGGAGTGAGGACTAGATTACACTTCCAGGAGTCTGTGCAGCAGGGAGGGTTTCTTGTCAATAGCTTGGGCTTTGGGGAACTGGACAATTATTGGTGGGAAAGCAGCAAGACAGTGGAAGGCTGTGGCATGTGGAACATAATCCTTTACAGTAGCTTCTCAGATCTACAGTCAAATCACTAAACCCACGATATCACTGCTGGATTTGTATTTCTTGTGGAAAAATGGTAAAGGGGCTTAGAAGTGTGTCCTAACTGGCTCAAGACCATCCTGGGATGACACCTATAGACACAGGAATGGAGACAGGATCAAGAGGAAGAAAGTGGAATTTCCATAAGTTGTGAGAAGGGAGTCCTGATTCATATAGGTTATGAAATTGGGGATTCAAGCTATGGGTTATACTTGTTTGTCCTTCCATTGGACTGTGAGCTCTGTTGTGGGGAGGAAATGTAGCTTATTCATTGCTGGATCCCCAGTGCTTCACATAGTGCCTGGCGTATAGCATATGAGACTAAGTGAATAATTGTTGAATGAATGGAAAGATGGATGGGTGGATGAGCGGAAATATGGATGGGAGGATGAAGGGATAGATGGATGGAAGGATAATTGGATGGATGGGTGGATGTATACATGTATGGGTGGATAGATGGATTGAAGGGTAGATGGATAGGTGAATGAATAGATGAATGGGTGTGTACGTGGGTGGATGAATAGATGGATGGATGGATAGATGGATGATGGATAGATGAATGAATGGAAGGAAGGATGGATGAACAGACGGATGAAAGGGCGGATGGATGGGTGATGAATAGATGGATGATGGATGGATGGATGGAAGGATGGATGGATGGATAGATGGATGGAAGGGAGATGGGTCGATAGATGAAAGGGTACATGGAAAAATGAATAGGTGGATAGGTGGATGGGTGGATGGAAAGGTGGGTGGATGGCAGGATGGATAGCTATTCCAAAGATGCAGAAAAATCAGTCATGATTTCCCTGTGCTTCAGCTGCCTTTCCTCATCCTGCTGCATTCCTCAGCTGGCTTACTTGTAGTCCCCCTTCACAACACAGCATCTGAGGCAGAGGGAGGGCCGGGAGTAAAGGCTTGGAGGCCAGAAGGAGCAAGACCCAGCTGGGAAATGGCAAGAAGTGTGTGTTGTAAAGCACATTTTGAAAGAGTGGGCAGAGGCAGGCAGTGCAGCTGGAAAATTTTAATCAGGGGTCAGAGCATGAAAGGACTCTGTGCATCAGTCTAAGCCTTTAGGCTTTGTCCTAAGAGCAGCATGAATTGCTGAAAGGTTTCACACAGGGCAGCATCCTGAACATTTCCCTTCAATTTCTTGTCTATATCACCGTTTAAACAGATGCTTCCAACTGCCCTTCCAGGAACACTGCAACTCAGGCAGAAACCAGGGCAGTCCTGTTTCAGCAGGAAGTCAGAAGTCCTGGGTTTATTTTGAGGCCTCACTCTTTCGGTGAGCTGAGTGACATTGACAGAGTCACTCTACCTTGTTTCTCATCCGTAAAGTGAATGAAACAGAACTTACTCAGAGCTGGCTTTATGTATGCACAACTTGTGCAGTGACACCAGATCCCATGCCCACAACAATCCTGCACTTAGTTTAATGCTCTGCTGTCATTGTCTTGAAATGCTTATTAATTGGACAAAGAGCTCCACCTTTCATCTTGAACTTGGCTCCTCAAACTATGTAGCCAGTGCTGAATTCACCTCAACTCCATAACATTAACGGGGATATTGTGGGGGTAAAATAAGATCCAGTATGTGAAAGGTCTTTAAATAATATATGATACAAATGAATATATAATATATGGAACAAAAATTAGGCCTTATTGATATTTCTCTTATTGATATTTCCCAAGGTGACATAATCATTCTAAGTTTGCTGATTCTCCTGCGTGTCAGGTGATTGGTCCCAGACATAATTAAACTTAGTCGTTGTCCTCATGAAACCCTGGTAGAATTGAAATAAAGGGTAGAATTGAAACTTGAACCTATGTCTTTAATACTCAAGTCCAGTGCTCTTTCCTCTATAGGTAACAGTTGCTAATATGTCTTCTACTCCACTCTTCTGTAAGAGACTTTGTGGCTGGGGAAAATTCTTTATCCTCATGTGTCTTGAACAGTCTTTTGTACCTACAAAGCACCCAGTAAATGTTTGTTGAATGAATTAATACATTTGAGGGACTGGCAAAATTATATCCCAAGCATCCTGCTTAAATTTCCTTTAATGCTTCTTACTATTCTCAGAATAAAACTCAAACTCCCTATCTTGGCACAAAGATCTTAGTGGTCCAGCCTCTGCCCAGTTATTCACACCCACCATGCCAGGGTCTTAAGACATGCTGTTCCTTCTGCCTGGAACACTGTCCTTTGCTTCTCATCCATTGCCTGGCTACCCCTAGCTCATCATGTAACATCCCAAGCTTTACTTTCTCAGGGAGACCTATGCTGTCTGTGCTGATCTCCCTGACCAAGTCACTGAAATCCTGATGGTCTCTCAAAGTACTGCAAATCCCCCTCTCCTAGTACTTCTTGCAATGGCAATTTTTCACTTATTTTTATGTGGCTATGTGGATAGTTGCCTGCCTCTACGTTTGCAGGGCAGCATTTGTGTTTGTTCTCTGAGGTATTTCTGGTGATCAGTGCAAGTGCCTTTCACAGAATGAATACTCAATAAATATTTGGTGAGTGCATGAAGAAGAGTAGAGTGTTTGCAGTGTTTGTGCATGGATGTTTTCTCCAGCATGATGAGGGAAGTTCCTTTAGGCCTGGGATTATATAATAATCATGTAACGATGACCCTGCAATGGGGGCTTTTCACATGCACCTGATATTGTGCTAAGTCTTCTCGATGCACCATCTCACACCAACCCCACAGCACATCTATGGGGTGGGACTGTGATCTCACTTTACGAATGGCGAGATTGAAGCTCACAGAGATTAAATGATGTCTCCAAGGTCATATATCTAGTAAGGGGCAGTGTGAACTTGAGGTTAGCTCTGGCTAACACTGAAGTCTGGGTTCTTCGTTCTTCTCTTTTACCACCTCCTGCTGCTGTTGCTTTTTCTTCCAAACCTGACTCCTCCATGAAGGGCCACGCTGGTCTCCGGGGGTCAGTAAATGTGCAGGAATCTGCTGGAGGGTCTGTGCTGCACACACGTGAGCTTTGACACACGTGACAGACATGAACAGTGGCATGACACTACACAGGAGTGTCCGCAGGCACAGGGACCTGTCCTGGCACTGCTCCCAATTGCTGGGTCACCCTGAGCGAGTCATACTTTCTCTGTGAGCTTCAGATTTTCCAAGTGTAAATCTGGGAATTGAATCCAGTGACCTCTAAATTTCTAGCTGGCACTAATTCTGGGCTAAGTTCCAGCTGGATCTATATTATTCTTTCCAACTCTGCTCCTTCCCTATGCCCTAGCCACCCACCCTTCTTCTGTTCCTTGAACATGCCAAGCTCCTTTCTGCCCCATGGCCTTGGCACCTGGCAGGTTCTCTGTCTGGAGCTTCTTCCCCCGACTTCAGGAGCCAGGCTGGCTCCTGGACATGCAGGAGGTGTCAGCGTACATGTTACAGAGAGGCCTTTCCCACCCACCTGAGTTAATATTGGATCTCACTCCAGTTACTCTTTATTACCTGAGCCTGGTTTGTTCTTTTCATAGCACTCAACACCGTTTAAAATTATTTGATACATATATAAAGTTAGTCATACTTCTATTGATAAATATAAGAATTGTTCTATCTATGTGTCTCTATTATATATCATTGTTCATTGTTTATGGGTGTTTTGTCACTAGGGTGTGAGCCCCATAGGAGCAGGGCAGTGGGCTGGGCTGTCTTATTCCTTGCTGTGTTTTTAGCTCTTGGGAAGAGTGCAGTGAGTATTTACTGAAGGCATTGAATAATTGAATGAATGAATGAGTAGTTCTGTGCTCTCCAAAGCACCAAGGATAGGGACATAGCAGGGAGGGAAGGTCAGGTAAGATCAGGGCCACTGGTGCCGTCATCAGAAGCCCAGTTCCAACCCCTTATCTCACTTCCTGAAGCAATGCAAGGGCCCAATACATATTCATTAAATACATGAACTCATCTAACCAAGTAGGCTGTGGCATCTGCTCTGTGTGGCAATTGTGCTTATAAGCCCATTTAGAATTATCCTGGAGGAGGATCACAAATCCCAACAGCCCAGATGAAAGGGCTCCATCCTACCCTACCCTCCCACCCTTTCTCTCTTCTTCAAACCAGGGAATGTCAGTGTCCAGCTGCTGGAGGCACAGCCTGCTTGAGTCCAACTGGGTCACCCAGGGAGTTTGTGTTCAAATTTTGGAAGCATTTCCAAAACTCTCAGACATCCTTCTGATACAAAATCCATAGCTCCCCAGGACTCTGAGGGGTTGGATCTGATTATTTTAAAAAAATGTACCACAACACGAAGAAAATGCACCCTCTACCCCACCCTTGCCTGCCAACCCCCCAAGCTCTCACCTTTTACCTCCCACCTCCCATCATCCTGACTGACCATTTGATACTTTAGAGCTGCCCAGGGGCTGGAGAGAAATGGATTTTATTTTACGTCCCACAGCTGTTGCAATGCTGGGGAAACCCCACGTATTTAAAATATTAAAATGGTTTCCAGACTGACAATATTTCTTATTTAGTGTTTGAGGATTTGGAGCTTACCCAGTTGACCCATCTCTGGAAAGTAAAAGAAGAAAGTAAAAAATGAAGGCTTAATCCTATTTCTGCTGCCCCCAAGGACATTAGAGCAATTTAGGCAGAGTTTAATATTTGCTGCCCCTGCTGGTTTTCTGGACCCAATGATCTACCCAGAAAGGGGGAAACCTCAGTTCTTAGGCTGGAAAGTGCCTCCTGGGGTGAGATGGAGTGGCCTGAGAATTCATCAAACCTCTCTGCCAGTCTCTGGGCTGGCCCTCAATCCACTGCCTCCCCTCCCCACCACACACACACACACACACACACACACACAATCTAAAAACTTTGAAGGCAATTTCACAGTCTCTCTAGGAGTCCGCTTTCATGGTCCAATAAGTCCTTACAGTCAGGAAGTCATTTCTTGGTCTGACCTAAGGCTCTTATGCTGCATTAAACCATGTTGATCTTAAAGAGTCTGGGTTTCCTGGATGGCACCTATCTTAGGCTTTCCCGGGGCCCATGAAGGCAAATGAGCTGCCTTTAAAGGCACATTTTAGAGGAAATCTGTCTTCCACTGCCTGATGGCTGGAGCGTTCCTGCTGCTGGAGCCTTTGATGATTTCCTTGCCCGCCAAGGATGCCTGCCCCACAGCAGGGAGGCCGCCCCGAGTTCCGCAGTGGCCTGGGGTTGGTCTCTTTGGCGAGGTTTAGATGAGGCTTGCTGTGCTCTATTCCAATCCGTAACCTTCCCTGGGGGCCAGTGCTGAGAGTGCTCTTCATTTTGTTCTTTAATTGTTTTACTAACCCACTGGCTCCATCTCATTCTTCACGACACTCTTTAGGATACCCTAGCTAGAGAGGGATATCTAATGGAGACCCTGCCACCAGGCTACACTCAACCACATTGTCTAGATTGAAGGCACTTTCCCTTATTCTAACCACTCTGACCACGACTGGTTATCCTTTTTCAGTTCTGAATGAAACTTCTAGAACTGAAAGCCCTCACACTGCAATGGACAGAAAACAGATATTTGTGAATGGAGAGATTAATGAATGAACGGGGTAGTGCCTTACCGTGTACTTGACTAGACACGCTGGCATTTTGGGTTTTCAGTTGCTTCCCTGTTTAGCAGTGGGTTTTCTGCTTCCCACTAGCTGAGATCACAAAGCACATTTAGTAAGTAGAGAAAATGCCAGTAATCCAGGACAGGGGAGACCCAGCTGGGAATCCGGGAAAGAGTTTGACCAAATTCTGGCTTCAGCACTCAGCCGTGGGCCAGGCAGAACACAGGCTGAGGAGACAAAACTGCCCCTTGTATTGGTGACATTAACTCCAAAGTGCTTTTAAAACTTAACCTCTTGGATCCAGTCAACTCTCCTGTCTTTCTTCCTCTGATCCCCCACCTCCACTTCAAGCCCAACAGAGCCAAATTAAGGAGGATAGTGTCATATTCAAAGTAGCTCTGAACTGAGTTCACTTCTCTGAAATTCCAAACAAAGATATGCCATAAATATGATGTCCGCATCTCCCTGTCCTCCTCTGACAAAGCAGCCCCCAGAACTTTGAAGCCTGGCTTCTAGAACAAAATGTAATAATATAAACTACTGAACTGGAGGGGCTGGCACTGTTTTACAAAGGCCCCAAATAGGCAGTGAGTTTGGGAATGGACTGTCCCAGGAACCAAATCTCATTTCATATGGTGAAGGAAAATTTTAACACAAGAAGCTTCTCTTTTTTAACTTTTTTTCTTTTCTTTCTTCTTTTTTGTTTTTTCGAGACTGGATCTCACTCTGTTGCCCAGGCTGGAGTGTAGTGATTCCGGCTGACTGCAGCTTCAACCTCCTGGGCTCAAGCTATCCTCCTGCCTCAGCCTCCCAAGTAGCTGGGATTAAAGGCATGCACCACCACACCCAGCTAATTTTAAATTTTTTTGTAGAGACAGGATCTCCCTATGTTGCCCAGGCTGGTCTCAAACTCCTGGGCTCAAGTGGTCCTGCCACCTCTTCCTCCCAAAGTGTTGGGATCACAGATGTGAGCCATGCCCAGCCTCTTTCAAACACTTTCTATTACCAGTCTAGTAACTCTCCTTTTCTGGCATCCTGCCCCTCCAGGCTGGAAGAGACATTACAGCCTCTTGCTCATGAGCCAGAGTGGTTGACTATTCCCTAAACCTGATATAGGAGTACCTAGGATCTTAGCTCCCTAACACACTCAAAAAACAAATCTCTGCATCAGGCCTCAGCCATCAGACCAAGTCATATCCCCAAGTCATTAGAGTACAAACGATAACACCTGCAAATTAACAAGTCATGAAACTGAAATAATACATCTTCCTTGCTCTCTAGTTAACTAAGCTAATTAATTTTATGATTCTCCTCAGCTTTTTGCAGCTTGAAAAATAAAATAAAAAACATTTGGGTAAATCTTGAGTTTTTCTCTCTTGGAAGATGCTTTAAATGCCTTCTCTTTTTTCCCTCATCCCAAGTTCCAATCTCCCCCACAAAACGGAATGCTGCCTTTAGGATATAAAGCCTTAGCTTGAGGTTCTCACGAACTCTGAAAGGCCCTTTGTGTGTGTGTGTGTGTGTGTGTGAGACAGAGTCTCACTTTGTCACCCAAGCTGGAGTACAGTGGCGCGATCTCAGCTCACTGCATTCTCCTGCCTCAGCCTCCTGAGTAGCTGGGACTACAGGCACTCATCACCATGCCTGGCTAATTTTTTGTGTTTTTAGTAGAGACGGGGTTTCACTGTGTTAGCCAGGATGGTGTCGATCTCCTGACCTCGTGATCTGCCTGCCTTGGCCTCCCAAAGTGCTGTGATTACAGGCGTGAGCCACCGCGCCCGGCAAGACCCTTCTTTTTAATCCCAAGGTAATCATTGAGTTCTTGGGCCTGTGGGACATTGTCTTCACTGTAGGAAGTTTTCTGCATCTGAATTTTATCTTGCTTATTGTGCTTGATGGTCCCTAGGAAAAAAGGTGCCTCAATTAACAAACTAGGATGCATATTTTAATTGTGTGTCTCATTACGTTTTCCTTTGGCCACAAGGAAAATCACTAAAACTTTTTGCTCAATTGCACTAGCTTTCCTTAAAGTTTTTGATTCTGACATCCACTAAGATGCAGCTCCTCTGAAGGCACAAGTGTCCAGTGTACCCTTTCATGGACAAAAGAACTCATAGAAAAATTAAGGGTGTGAGTCTAGAGAGAAAGAGAAGCATGTCTCCAAGAAATTGTGGATTTTGTGCTTTTGGTGCCTGGAGTTGAATGGAATCAAATGCACAGAAAACCCACAAAATTTTTGAGAGAGTTTACTGTCAAAACTACCACCAGGCTTGTCTAAAAGAAAATGAAACTGTTGGAGATAAAAACAAATTTCTGGGGCCCCACCTTCTTATAGACAGGAAGCAGACTGAGAGTATGGTCATTGTCATATTCTCCGATGTGCTCTCTCGAAGTGATCAAGGCTGATGGTAAGAGAAAATCTCTCACAGGGCAGAGCCAAGAATCCACAGAAGAAAGGACTGAGTGTGGAACAGGGGCCCAACCAAGGAAAATTCTCAACTCCTGGATTAGGAGGACTTGGCCAAAAATTCCCAGGAGAACATCAGAATTGCTGCAGCCCAGTCAGTGCTGAGTGACTCTCGTTCCTTTTCTTTCCAAGTAGCAGTGTTTTTGTGATTCTACACCTGTTCCACCGTACCTGGGTACCTATGGAAAACAACTTGTCTTTTTGATTTTTTAGGTCCTTATCAAATCAAGAGGAGCCTCAGTGAGATCTGGCATGGAACATGGATTTCCAGCTCAATACCAGCGTTGGATAAGATTTTTGGAGCGTCCTAGGGATGCAGTGAGTGTATTTTGCAAGTGGGAAAGAAGTGAATATTTGTGACCAAAAGGGCAAAGAGTGGCCATTGTCTGTAAATATTCACTCCCTCCTCTTCTACCTATCTCTAGGGAGCACACACACTTCCCTGTCCTTGACTTTGGGCCTTGCCATTTTACTTGTTTTTGCAAATGAGATGTTAATGGAGGTGACATGAGCAGGAGTTGAAATGTGCTTGCGCTGTAGAGCTTGCTGTCTTGCACTTCTCCCATTGCCATGAGAAAAATATGATATGAGTCCAGTAGGATGAGAGGTATTTGGAACAAAGCTGCCCCAGGTGCCCTGTAGACCTGTGGCCTGAAGCGAAGCCACCCCATGTGACCTTCAGGCAAATGGGCGAGAAATACCTCCCGTTATATGGCACTGTACTGTTTGTGGTTGTTTGTTACACGGTGGTGGCTGACTGAGACAACCCGCAATAGCAACCATGAGTCCCATGGCCTCTTTAAAGATAGGAAGTAAAAAAGTAAATGGCAAACAATTTGGGAGTGGGCTGATACCAACAGAAAGGAGAAATGATCATAAACTTTGGGATGAGCTGACAAAGTTCTCATGACTGCCTGGAAAACTCAGCATACCTAGTGGGTCCTGGAAAAGGTGGGAGGCTATACATACAGAAGCAAGTGTACCTCAAAGTCTCCCATGCCAGCCAAAGAAGAGGAATAAAGAGTCGGTTGAGGTTGTGGGTGAGGTGAATGGGTTTATAGACTGAGGTTGCCCAGGAATTCGCAGTGTACATATACAGTGTACATACTTAATGTTTGATATATTTATTATACAGTAATTTTCTGATAATTAAACTTCTTAATATAACTTTGTGGTAAGAGTGCTTTTCCCACATTCCAGAGATTACCAGGAGTCTGACTTTTAAAAAATCTTGTTGTATTGTATGTATTTTTAGAAAGAGGTAGAGTAAAAATAAATAGATTAACTAGGACTGCTGGAAAAGGGGGTTGGGTGGGAAAGAAAAATGCCATTCAGAAATAGACCATGAAACTAATTACCTGGATAAACCAATGTAACAAAATTTATTGTTTCAGACAGGGTCATAAACTCAATTACCTTAGGGGACTGGCAGGTGACACAAACAAGTGAGGTAGGCATGGTGGGGAGTGTGGTGATGCGGGAGTGTGTGCCCTGTCCCAGAAGGGCAGCTATGACTGGGCTCCCTCCAATTGTTGCCATGTGGGAGTGGTATCTAGCGTTGCCAGCTCTTCTGAGGAAACAGGGCTGCCATGTTTGCTTCTGCAGGTTGTACACTGCACAGGAGTGCTCAGCCGAGAGGGTAGCTGGAACCTAAAATTCAGTACAAGCTCCATGTACCAAGCCCTGGGCCAGGACACAGGACTCGAAGAGCAGAGGTAGGCTAGGTTTCAGCCCCTATGCACCCTCTTTAGTCTACCTTTGTGTAATACACAGTCACACAGGGTGGCTTGGGATGGAGGATCTTGCTTCCCATTGTGGAAGGTGAATAAGAAATACCTCTTTATCTTTGCTCCTGACAGCTCAGGCACAGGTGCCCTTTCTAGGCTCAGCCAATAGATGCTCCTTTCTAAGGCCTGGAACCTTGTGTGAGTGACAGAAGCACAGAGGTGGAGAGATTACATGGGGTAGCATCCACTGTGTTTAGGTATGTCTGAATGGTGACACATACAGCACTTCTGAGAACACTGAGCTACTATTGAACAAAACTCTGGCATGCTGATTGACCCAGTGGGTCTCCAGCTAGCCATCTCTGGATTAAGACATCCCAAGTCCAGGAAGGTGTATGAGTGTACTCACTTGTTCCCAGTAACCTTTGCATACACATAAGTTTCTCTCTCCTTCCTTCCTTCCTTCCTCCCTCCCTCCCTCCCTTCCTTCCTTCCTCTTCTCCCTCCTTCTCTTTTTCTTTTTTCTTTCTCTTTTCTCTTTCTTTTCTTTTCTTTCTCTTTCTTTCTCTCTCCCCTTCCTT
Organism: Mandrillus leucophaeus; assembly: GCF_000951045.1. Classification (NCBI taxonomy): domain Eukaryota; kingdom Metazoa; phylum Chordata; class Mammalia; order Primates; family Cercopithecidae; genus Mandrillus; species Mandrillus leucophaeus. Next base: position 5,504,207 of record NW_012102032.1, read on the forward strand.
CCTCCCTCCCTCCTTCCCTCCCTTCCTTCCTTTCTTCCTTCCTTCCTTCCCTCGTTCTTTCCTTCCTTCTTCTTTTTGGGAGACAGGGTCTCTCTCTGTCACCCAGGCTGGAGTGCAGTGGCACTACTGACGCTTATTGCAACCTCAACCTCCCAGACCCAAATGACCCCCCCACCTCAGCCTCCCAAGTAGCTGGGATCACAGGTGTGCCCCACCATGCCTGATTAATTTTTTATATTTTTTGTAAAGATGGAGTCTCCCTATTTGCCCAGGCAGGTCTCATGCTCCTAAGCTCAAGTGATCCTCCTGCTTTGGCCCCCCAAAATGCTGGGATTACAGGCATGAGCCACCATGCTCGGCCCTGAGATGTCCTTTCTTGGCATCATAGTGCAGGGCAGTGACAAGCTTCCTGTCTCAGAAGGTTTGGATTTGGTTCCAGTTCTACTAGAGCTTGGTCCCAGAGCTTCCTAGCTCTATGACTTTGATCATGTTTGCATCATGCTGACTCTTAATTTCCTTGTCTGTAAAATGGAAATTTGAATGCTGGTACTCCTTGCCTCTCAGGGATATTGGAAGACTCAAATCCGGTAAGATAATGCATGAGAAAGCATGTTGCAAGCCTAACACGCTATGTAAATGTAAGGTATTATTATACTGCTCAGAGACATGAGAATTCATGTTGCTGATGCTTGAACCAGAGATGGTGGGAATCTAGCATGGAGCAGGCCTATCTAATTATTTTCAAAATGCTGAAAAAGGCCTTTCCAATTCATTGCCTTCCCAGGTTACCCCTCCTGTCTGCTGCTGTAAACTTTCACTTTCCCATAACAATAAACATTTCTATTGTGCCTTACCATTATTTTATTTGACCCTCACAACATTCCTATGTGGTAAGGGTTATTCCCATTTGCTGATGAGGAAACTGAGGCTCAGGGAATTCTGGGAGATACAATTCAAGTTGAGATTTAGGTGGGAATACAGCCAAACCATATCATTCTGCCCCTGCATCCTCCAAATATCATGTCCTTACTTTTTTTTTTTTGAGACGGGGCCTCACTCTATCGCCCTGGCTGGAGTGCAGTGGCGCGATCTCGGCTCACTGCAAGCTCCGCCTCCCGGGTTCACGCTACTCTCCTGCCTCAGCCTCCCGAGTAGCTGGGACTACAGGTGCCCGTCACTATGCCTGGCTAATTTTTTGTATTTTTAGTAGAGACGGGGTTTCACCATGTTAGCCAGGATGGTCTCGATCTCCTGACCTCGTGATCTGCCCGCCTTGGCCTCCCAAAGCGCTGGGATTACAGGTGTAAGCCACTGTGCCTGGCCCATGTCCTTACATTTTAAAACCAATCAGGCCTTCACAATAGTCCCCCAAAGTCTTAACGCATTTCAGCGTTAACCCAAAAGTCCACAGTCCAAAGTCTCATCTGAGACAAGGCAAGTCCCTTCTGCCTATGAGCTTGTAATACCAAAAGCAAGCTAGTTACTTCCTAGATACAATGGGGGTATAGGAATTGAGTAAATACAGCTGTTCCAAATGGGAGAAATTGGCCAAAACAAAGGGGTTATGGGGCCCATGCAAGTCTGAAATTCAGTGGGGCAGTCAAATTTTAAAGCTTCAAAATGATCTCCTTTGACTCCAGGTCTCACATCCAGGGAGATGCAAGAGGTAGGTTCCCATGGTCTTGGGCAGCTCTGCTCCTGTGGCTTTGCAGGGTACAGCCTCCGTCCTGGCTGCTTTCACAGGCTGGTGTTGAGTGTCTGCAGCTTTTCTAGGCAAATGGTGCAAGCTGTCAGTGGATTTATGTTCTGGGGTCTGGAGGATGATGGCCTTCTTCTCACAGCTCCACTAGGCAGTGCCCCAGTAGAAAGTTTCTGTAGGGGCTCTGACCCCACATTTCCCTTCCGCACTGCCCTAGCAAGGTTCTCCTTGAGGTCCCCACCCCTGCAGCAAACTTTTGCCTGGGTATCCAGGCATTTCCATACATTTTCTGAATTCTAGGTTAAGATTCCCAAACCTCAGTTCTTGACTTCCGTGCACCTGCAGCTCATCACCACATGGAAGCTGCCAAGGCTTGGGGCTTCCACCCTCTGAAGCCACAGCCTGAGCTGATGGTTGGCCCCTTTCAGCCATGGCTGAAAGGACACAGGGCACCAAGTCCCTAAGCTGCACACAGCACGGGAACCTTGGCCCTGGCCCACAAAACCACGTTCTCCTCCTGTGCCTCTGGGCCTGTGATGGGAGGGGCTGCTGTGAAGGTCTGTGACCTGGCCTGGAGACATTTTCTCCATGGTCTTGGGGATTAACATTAGGCTCCTTGCTATTTATACAAATTTCTGGAGCTGGTTTGAATTTCTTCCCAGAAAATGGGTTTTTCTTTTCTATAACATAGTCAGGCTGCAAATTTTCAAAACTTTTAAACTCTGCTTCGCTTATAAAATGGAATGCCTTTAATAGTACCCAAGTCACCTCTTGAATGCTTTGCTGTTTAGAAATTTCTTCTGCCAGATACGCTAAATCATCTTTCTCAAGTTCAAATTTTCACAAATCTCCAGGGTAGGGGCAAAATGCCACCAGTCTCTTTGCTAAAACATAACAAGAGTCACCTTTACTCCAGTTCCCAACAAGTTCCTCATCTCCATCTGAGACCACCTCAGCCTGAACCTTATTGTCCATATCATTATCAGGCTTTTGGTCAAAGCCAATCAACAAGTCTCTAGGAAGTTCCAAACTTTCCCACATTTTCCTGTCTTCTTCTGAGCCCTCCAAACTGTTCCAACCTCTGCCTGTTACCCAGTTCCAAAGTTGCTGCCACGTTTTCGGGTATCTTTTCAGCAATGCCCCACTCTACTGGTACCAATTGACTGTATTAATCAGTTTTCACGCTGCTGATAAAGACATACCCGAGACTGGGAGGAGAAAGAGGCTTGATTGGACTTATAGTTCCACATGGCTGGGGAGGCCTTAGAATCATGGCGGGGGGTGAAAGGCACTTCTTACATGGCAGCAGCAAAAGAAAATGAGGAAGAAGCAAAAGTGGAAACCCCTGATAAACCCATCAGATCTCATGAGACTTATTCATTATCACAAGAATAACACGGGAAAAAGACTGGCCCCTATGATTCAATTACCCCCTCCCCCGGGTCCCTCCCACAATACGTGGGAGTTCTGGGAGATATAATTCAAGTTGAGATTTGGATGGGGACACAGTCAAACCATATTAACTTATATTTACAAGTATAATAGTGATATAATTATTTGGGGAGAATAAAGGAGGTGAGAGTGATATAAAACAGCGAAATTTGCTTCCTGATGTTTTAAAATTAACAAATCAAGAAACAGTAAATAAAAATACTCAGAGATTTGAAATCAGCTACCAGAAGAAACAGATAAAAGAGATAAAAAGTAGTTATCTTTGGAGTATGGAACTAAGAGGGGCAAGGGATGAAGCACTTCTATACTATCTTATTTTTAACTGTGTGCATTCTTAATCTTACTTAAAAGGCAAAAGGCATGGGTTTTAGTTAAGCAATTCATATGTTATTCTAGTGGATTTGAAATCCCTCTTTGACACTTGCTAACCATGTAGGTGCCTGGCCCAGATGTGGAGAGTAGGAAATGCTAATTTCCTTTCTCACCTTCTGAGGGTTCGTTGCTGTAATCACCAGAAATGTACACTTCCTGGGCTATTTCATTCAGCCCCCAACCTTGTCCACTGAACAAGACAACTGAGTCACTACACCAAATTCTGGGATCCACTTTGTCACACCAGGCCTCCTTACACGTATGACTCCAGCTCCGGACACATAATAGCACTCAGTGAATATTTGGTGAAACTGAATAAAAATGCCTGCAGAGACCAAATGCCTCATGCAGAGACCAAATGCCTAGAGAGACCCAATGCACTCTGTCTGTGAACTCTTTTGATGCTGCACAGAAACAGCACCATACTTATTCCTTCGGCATGTGTCTGTGCAGTTTCTACTATGTCCCTGGTAAGCAAGTGAGTCATGGCCTCAGCCTTCATGGAGACAGACGTTCAGTAAGTCGGTATGTAATTACACACTGCAATAGGTGCTATGAAAGAAAAGAACTGGACTCTTAAGAAAAAATAACTTCATTGGAAGGTCAAGGGGGCCTTTTCAGAGGAAGTGACATAATGAGCTCAGGACATATGAATCTCAGAATTCAAGATTAAAAAAAGGAGTGTGGCCGGGAGCGGTGGCTCACGCCTGTAATCCTAGCGCTTTGGGATGCCGAGGCGGGCAGATCATGAGGTCAAGAGATGGAGACCATCCTGGCCAACATGGTGAAATCCCGTCTCTACTAAAAATACAAAAAAAAAAAAAAAAAAAACCTTAGCTGAGTATAGTGATGCGTGCCTGTAGTCCCAGCTACTTGGGAGACTGAGGCAGGAGAATCACTTGAATCTGGGAGGGTGGAGGTTGCTGTGAGCTGAGATTGCATCACTGCATTCCAGCCTGGTTACAGAGCGAGACTCCGTCTCAAAAAAAAAAAAAAAAAAAAAGTGTGTTCTAGACAGAGAGCTGCATGTGCAAAGGTCCTGAGGTGGAAAAGCTAAATGTGCAAGAGTGGTGCTTCTCACACTTCACTGTGCACCTGGGGGCCTTATTAAAAGGCAGACTCTGTCTCAGTACTTCTGGAGTGGGGCAGAACTGAATTTCCAACCTACTCCCAGGTGATGCCGGTAGCATCATGTTTGAGGAACTGAGAGATTTATGGAGAGCATAGTGAGCAAGGAGACGGGACTGGAGGAGGCAGAGACCAAATCATGCAGGAGCTCGGGGGCCACCTCCTAAATGTCAGCAGGAGAGTCACACAGTCTGATGTGGCAATTGACAAAACGTCTCTTAAATTTTTAAAATGCTCTGTAATGTTGCTGACAATGGTGGTGGTTGAATTAGACCTACTCTTGGGAGTTTACAATCTTGGGCTTGTTCCTTGTTGCTGGAGAACCCTAAAGAGCCAAGGGGTTGCTAGAAGTATTTATACTAGAGGCTGGCAAATCACACAGCCAGGAAGTCCACGCTGTCTCTCTCCTCTCCCCTTTCGTGCCCCGCTGGACCTGCTGTTGTGTTCACAAAGGAGGTGAAACCTCAGCCCACGACTTGCCTCCTATGTATCTTCCTAATCTTGGGCACGCTCTTAATCTGCCTTTGCCTCAGTTTCCATATCTGTAAAATAGGGATACATAAACCTCTCTGGCAGGGATGTTGGGATGATTGGAGATAATGTAGGAAAAGCATGGCCATTCAGTAAATATTAAGATGGATTATTCCTGATTTCTATTCCCAAGTGTTGAATTTAGGAAAAGCTCACAACATCTTCTGCACAAAGTTTAATGAGTTGAGACTGCCAGGACCTTTTTTAAATTTTTCTTTACGTTGAAATGTCATCCCCCAGCAAAGTTCAGGTGAAAAAGATTCCCTGGTCTTAAGAAAACCAGTAGTATCTTGGGTTAGACTGGCAAAATACAGGCCAAAAGAAAAAAAATTGTAAATTTGTTTCTTTCTTTCAGAAAGAAAAGCAAAAAAATTTGCTTTTTCAAAGCAAATTTTTCCTAGAAAACAAAAACCAAAACAAAAACAGCTGAGCTCCACTGCTTGGGTCTCTGCTGACCTCTCCCTCTGCTGTCTGTCTGTCTGTCCATTGGCTTCTCTCTCATTTCTACTCAACAACAGGATGCCTTCCTTCTCCCTCCCCCTCCTCTCTGCTGCAAACAACCCCGGAGCCACTCTGTCTGCCCTGTGCTCTGTTTAAAGGAACAGACACCCATTTCTCACAGAAGAACTGTTAGGTAAACAATAATATATTTTTTTAAACCCAGAAAGTGGCTCAACACACTCAGCATGGACTGACTGTCTCTAGCATTCCCGGCTAGCTTCAGGACAAAGGTCTCCAGAGGAAGGATGCTTCTTTTCTTTTCTTTAAAAAGAGTAAAAGAGGACAACAGGAAACCCAGGCGAGAAGGGCCCTCAGACTTGAGGCCGGCAGACAGGAGCCTGGCCTCGGCCTAAAGAGCCCTGGGAAGCTGCTCTTGGCAGCCCTGGCCTGAGTGGCAGGAGAGGATGGCTTTCGCTCCCTGAGGCCCTGTCCCTAAATGCACCTCCCAGCAGTGTGAAGTCTCCCCTAAACCCTGACTTCACTGCACCCTCCTAATGACACTGGGAGTTATACCTTAATACTCCTATTTCACAGATGGGGAAACTGAGGACCAGAAGGATGAAGAAACTTGCCCAAGGTCCCATAGAATAAAGTTCACATCAGGACTCACACCCAAGTCTAGCTGACTCCAAAGTTCATTTTGGAACCACCCACAACATGGACTTCCTGGATCCCAGACTTTTGGATGACTTGACTTCACCCCACAGCCTTTCAAGAGAGAAAAGGATCTACTTTCTAGATCTGGGACCTGGGAAAGTGGGCAGCTTTGGGTTCCTGGTAGGCCAGGAATAGGGCTGGGGTTCCCAGAGTCCTGACTCAAAACCCAAGGCTGGCCGTTTCAATAAAAGAAAAAACCAGACCGGGCGCGGTGACTCCCACCTGTAATCCCAGCACTTTGGGAGGCCAAGGCGGATGGATCACTTGAGGTCAGGAGTTCGAGACCAGTCTGGGCAACATAGAGAAAACCCGTCTCTGCTAAAAAAACAAAAACTAGCAAGGCTTGGTGGAAAGTGCCTGTAATCCCAGCTACTTGGGAGGCTGAGGCAGGAGAATCGCTTGAACCCGGGAGGCAGAGGTTGTAGTGAGCCGAGATTGTGCCGCTGCACTCCAGCCTGGGCGACAGAGCCAGAGTCCATCTCAAAAACAAAAAACGAAAAACCTAAAAAAATCAATAAAAGAAAACTCCAAAGAACAGGCTGAGGTCAGCCCCTCCGTTTCTTTGCTTGGATTTGCCTCTCTGAAGAAGCAGAAATCTTCCCTCCTGCTACCCTATGTTTTTCTGAGCTGCGTCCACAGCTGCCATCCACAGAGGCCAATGGCTGTACACACACGTTCCCATCTGTCCATAACAACAAAGAAATAATTCCCAGAAAAATAAAAACACAGAATATGTTCTCAAACAAAGAAGGAAGAAAATGTTTTTGGTTTCTTTGAAACACCGCACCTATCTGCTGATGGGGATAAGTCGACTGGGAGAGACAGTGTGGGGTGCAGAGCAGAAAGCCACCGGCTTTGGGCCAAGGCAAAACTGGGTTCAAGAGCAGCTTGCTAGTGTGGGTCCGGGGGAAATCCCTTTTGTATTCTGGTGCTCGTTTCTTCATCTGTCACACCTGCACCAAGAGGTTACGGAAGGTCTTCTCTGTGCCAGGCCTTCTCCAACTATCCTCACAGCAGCTTGCAGGGTGGCAGCAGGTTTATTTTGGCAGGGAGGAAACTGAGGCTATAGAAGTTTACTAGATGGCCCAAGATTGGCCTGGCTCCAAAGCGAATGCCCTTAACTACTAAGCTGAGTCAGGTATGAGCATAGAATGTGCAGGGCACAGCACAGGGGCCCAGTCAATGCCGAATGGTTTCCTTGATTCCTTGACAAATCAAATGGAATCAATTCTGAGCAAAGGGTTCTAAGTAAGGCTTTGGTGAGGATAAAGGAGGACTTGGTGTCTCAGTTGCCTTTGTCCCTAGCACCCTAATAAACTCTGTAAAGTGAGACTAGAGATGAGATTTGATCATTAGAATGGAGCTGAATGTTGTCATCTTTATTTTTCCTCCCTAAGAAGACAAGGTATTACCAGTGGAGGGTCTTGACTGTGAATCATCCAGGTTCTTGGTGCATTGAACAAAGAATTGGACAAAATGCACAAACAAAGCAACAAAAGAATGAAGCAACAAAAGCACAGATTTACTGATGTGAAAATACACTCCACAGAGTGGGAGCGGGCTCAAGCGAGCAGCTCAGCAGCACGAGTTGCAAAATCTTTAAGTACCTTTTAGAGATTTCCTATTGGTTTCACCCTGTTGGAGGCTGAAGTAGAGTTACACCCTATGCAAATGAAGACTTGGCCCATGACCAATCAGCCCTATGCAAATGAAGAATTGGCCCATGACCAATCAGAGGCTGAAGTGAAGGCTCCCTGTTTCCAGACCCTATTCTCCTGCCTCAAAGGGATATCCCAGTTAATTCCCTAGAATGGAGGAAGAGGGGACGGAAGAACAGGGCTGTAGGGAAGGGGCAGTTTTCATGCCAGACAAAGAATGTAATTGATAATGATGACAACAGGAACCAGAATGCACTGAGTGCTTACTATGGGCAGGCACTGTGCCAAGTGTTTCACTTAACAGACGTGCTTTGAGAGGGTGTGATGGCTGTTCCCCTTCCAGATCCATGCTTTGCCCTTCCTTTTATGCAAGGGAGGCTGGACCCTTACAGACCACATTAACTGGGCTAGCTTGCCCTGTGGTTTCCTTTTGGGCTTGTCCAAGGGGGAGATAATATCAGGAAATCAGAGGGCGAGAAGAGAGTTTGGGGTGTTTCCCTTCGGCCCGCTCTGTGCCACAGCTCTGTGTCTCTCACAGTGATAGCTCTTAGTGGTGGGGCCCTCCCTGTCACCAGCTCTTGCCTGGTCTCTCAGCCCTGGGGGAGGTAACAGCTTTACATTATCTAGTCCTTGGGTGTCTCAACATCCCACATTGGGTCCCTTAGCCCTGCTTCCACTTCCATAAACAGTTCCTTCATGAAGTTCTCTTCAAACCCACCCTACCCTGCATCTTCTGTTTCCTACAACCCACCAAGTGCTTCTTTCTCTGTTTTGCAGAGGAGGAGGCTGAGGCTCAGGGTAACAGATCTTGCCAGGGCTGCAGTGCTTGTAGAAGACATAGTGGTCTTTCCAATTTCGCTATCTCATACAAGCTGGCAGGCAGGATGGGCTTCCCCTGCGGGTGCAGGGGACTATACACTGGGCATATGGGATATACATGGCTTCCGAAACAAACTCCTGGGTCCCTGACATCAGGGCTGCAGGGAGGCCAGAGGCAGGTGAGAGTAGGTATGTGGGGTGCACGGTGGGGGTGTTGGGGAGCATGTGGTGTGGGGGCTCAGACCGGCTGGCCATGTCTTCTCACCGTGACTTGTTCTAAGAACAGATCACATCACTCTGCCTGGCTGATGGATTCTGCATGAATGTGCCCAGCATCTATTTATTTCCTTCCTGTACAAAGCAGCGGGACGTCTGGGAGCAGGGAAAGTAAACAAACACCAAATTCTGCTGCCCAAAGCTATTACTGGTATTGCTCATGCTATTAAATATTTTAAATGCTTTTTCACACTTCCAAATTGTGAGTTTCCCTCTTGCTCCTCTGTCCGCACCCCCTTCCTCATCCTTGCGACCAAGCTGGGAGACAGCTGGGCATTATCCCCTCAACCCACTTTCCAGTTTGGGGCACTGAGGTGCTGACAGAGGTAGAGCTGGCCTGGAGGGCAGGAGGTGACACGGGTAGGGGGTGTGTTGCTTCTCTGGGGGATTAGCTCCAATAGGAGCCAGTGACATCTACTCCAAGAACCACCAGCAGAGATGAGCAGTGAGTCTGGCAAGGAAAACCTAAAGCTTTGCAGGAACAAAAAGGCCAGAAAGAGGGAAGAGTGGGAGAAGCAGCATTTTTTGGAGCAAATGTAATAATGCTGTATGCAGTCACCTTGCTGTCTCTGCTTGGCTACCTTATATCATTATACTCATTGTCCAGATGAGAAAACAGAGGCTTGGAAAACGTGTAGTACGTACTCAATAAATACATGTTGATGGACCAGATTAAGTAACTTTACCCAGATCATCAGTAACAAAGCTGAAGCTGAAACCCCAAAGCCCTGTGCCTGCCCCAGCACTGCTGTCTGTGCCAGAAAGAAAAAGAAAGAAAAAAAGAGAAAGGATGAAAGACTGAGAAAAGTAAGAGAAAGCCGAGAGCTGTGAGACAGCGCTAGGGGAGGTGCTGTAGCATTGCAGTTGAGATCATGGGCTCAGGGGACAGGCTGCTTGGGTTCACATTCCCACTCCAAGGTCAGCTGTTTGATCTTGGGCAAGTTGCTTAACTTTTCTGTGCTTCTTCATGTGTGAGTGGGGATGAGAAAGGTGCCTGTGCTGGTCCTGAGCCTATTTGCTTTGATATCCGTTCTATGCCTTTTCCTTGCTCTGCATGGAAGTGGTGGTGGTGGTGGGGGTGGGGGAGGCTGTGTTTGCAGGCTCCTGTGACATCTGGTCTCCAGCAGAGTTTTGCCAGTAGGAGGCATTGGCAGGAGGTTGGGGGGTAGAGTAAGAGAAAAACCAGAGGGTTTCTTCTCTCTCTCTCTCTGCCTTGGGCCTACTTTCTAGAAGCAGTTGCTTCTCCTTCAGGACTCTGGCTTCTGCCGGACAGGGATGCTGTGATTCCAGCTTCCGGGTGACCCCAGAGCCAAATGCCCAGCTGTGCCTAGGGGCAGGGATGGTGCCTTCTTCCTATGGCTCATCTCTGGGCCCTCTGACTATCCTTATTTGGCTTCTTTGCTCTTCTGTCACCAAGAAAGCCAATTCCACGCACTAAGTTCCCTCTATTTTAAGGACTCAGAGCAGTTTCTATTTCCTAATTGGTGCCTCATGGGGGTTTGTGTGAGAAATAAGTTAATCAAGTCCTGAGCACTCAACACATGGTGGCCTCTATTCTTGTCATTACTTAGACCCCAGTTTGTCCAGCCCAGCTGGCAGGTTCCTGAATCTTCTGCTCCTCTGTGACCTTTTCCCTGGGAGGCGGAATAGTCCACATCCACCATAGTTATGAGAGTGATGGCAGCTGCCATTTGTTCCTCCCTGCCCAAGCACCCGTGCCAGCAAATCACTGCAATGGTGGCCCCTCAGAAGAACCCTGCAAGTCAGAGAGTGTTATCCACATTTTACAGATAGGGAAGCAGGCTCAGAGCCCTTGTGTGGCTTTCTTGAGATCAGAGAGTGGGAAGGAGATTAAACCCAGGTCTGTGAGATACTAGAGCTGATGTCCTCACCACCAGTCCCCATGGCTGCCAGGCCATGGTGGAGCCACTGTGGTCACATTGCCATAGTCAGTAGGTAAGGGTCTTGTCCCTAGGCCTTCTCTGAGATTCTCTTTGGATGCTGCTGCCACTGGCAGTGGTGTGTGTGTGTGTGTGTGTGTGTGTGTGTGTTTGCACCTTCCCTGAGTCCTGCTGGAATGGATGTAACCTTTGCCACCCATCCAAGAAGACGGTGGAGGCAAAGGCTGATCTGCATCAGAGTTAAGAGTGAACAGTGTGTTCACTGGGGAGCAAATGTAAAGGCTGCGTAGACTCAGGAGCCATGATTTTGTATGTGCGTGGACTTGATAGGCCAGGGCCTGTGGTGAGGAGCAGTGGGCGCTGTGTGGAGGAGCAGGAAGAATTAAGTGATGCTCAGGAAAAAGCAGAGATGGGAGACCATTCAAGTGGAGAGCGTGGGAGAGAGCAAGAGAGAAGAGAGGTGTCTGTGCCTTCTGCAATTGAATCCTGACAGATTCTCTTGAATGCTTAAAATGAATTTCTCTTTTACTTGACAGGAACGAGAATTGGGTGGGGAAGTGTAAATGACAAACTTAAACCCCCATCAACAGGGACGAGTTCAGTAAATCATGGTAAGTCTATAAAACAGGATGCTAGTAGCCATCAATAATGATATAGTTCCACATTTGTTGACATGGAAAGACACCCACAGCCTGTTGTGTAGTGAGAAAGGCAGGTTACAGGATGACCCACTGACTGGGGACCCATCTGTGTAGAGCTCGGCACATGCACGTATCTGTGAACAGACAGAGCCTGAGAGCAAGTCGTGCAGCATCATGCAAAACCTCGTTCTCTCTGCAGAAGAAATTCTGACTTTGGTTTTTAAATGTTCCCGCATTGTTTTACTCTTTTGTAAATAAATGATGAGCATAAGCCCTTATATTAACTGGAAGAAAAAGCCCTAAAATATTTTCACATTTAAAATCCGTAAGTGGCAAATAAGGAAGAAATCGCAGACTGGTTCTGACTTTCAGGTCTATCAGCCAGGAAGGTAAGGGGGGAAATAGGTTGCTACTAAGGGCAAGGACGAAGGTCTAGGACTTTCTTTTTTTCCAGAAAGAAGAGACATGACTGAACATAAGTGCTGAGACAAAGGTGCCTATGGTTGGGGGAAAGGACACAGATAGAGTGGAGGGAGTGGTGCTTCTTGGTGGCATAAGGACTTAGGGAGAAAGGGGTGGGGTGGAATCCTGGGCACAGGAGGTAGGATTAGCCCTTGACAGGTGGAGGAGCACCCTTTTCATGCAGCAGGAGGGAAGGCAGGAAGGACGGTGCACATGTGCACAGTTGTAGGTGGAGTGGCAGGAAGATGAGGGCGTCCTTTCCTGATTGCCTCTATTTTCTCTTCAAAGTAGGAGGCGAGCTCATCCCATGAGAGTGAGATGGTCAGCTTCCCAGGCTGGGGGCCTGAAGTTCCTGGGAGGAGGTTTGGAAGGCACCGTGTGGGGCTGGGGGTGGGGTAGAAGAAGGGCTGGTGGGGACAGTTGGGAGGATAGTCAGTCTCTGTTGGGCACCAGCTGCTTGTTGGAGGCCATTCATTTGTGTTGGCATGTGTCCACACAGTTGACTGGTCTCTCTCTAGTGAAATTCTGGTGTCCAGAGCTGGGAATGGAGAAGGTTCATTGTTGGATTGACTACAAAGCTGCAAGGCTTGATGGGTTACATGTGACCAGGGGACAAGGTGGCGAGGGATTGACAGCGACAGCAGGAGAGTGGTTTAAACGAGTAATAAGGACCTATAGGCCAGCAAGGAAGGGAAGGAAATTAGCATGCAGGAAAAAGGGGGTCTTAATTAAGGCAAAGGATGGGCTTTGTAGGAGTTAGTGAAAAGGAAATATGAGAGGATGATGGCTACTGTGGCTAGGAGGGAAGTGTTGATGGGGAGACTTCAGAGGTGGGCATTGGAGGGTTGTGACTGTGATCATGGGAGAGGGGCGTTGAAATGGAGGGGATTCAAGGTCATTGACTGAGGCCAGGGTGATGCATGGGTTGACTTAGGATGGAGACCGAAAATGGGAGCAGGACCCTCACTTGATAAATGTTGGGGAGGTACTGGGGGGTCAATAGAGCAAAGCAATGAGGGGAAAAGGAGAGGGCTCAAGATGGCAAGGGAGATAGTTTTGTTCAAGACAAGAAGATAAAGAACACTTAGGGTCTGGAAAGTGAATTTACAGGATAAAGAGTAGCTCTTGGGTCCAGACTGTCAGAGAGGCCCTGGACACCATTAAGTACATTTCACAGTGGAGGAAATTGAGGCTGGGAGAAGTGAAGTGAACTGCTCATGGCTAATAAGCAGCAGAACCCTCGCTGCCCTAATGCTAGCCTAGTGCACCTTCACTGTGTTGAGATGGCAGAGCCATGAGTCTTAAGTGTGAAAAGTCATCTTAGAAATCACTGAGGGGCCAATCCTTTCATTTTAAAGCTGAACAAACAGAAATCTAGGAAAATTAAGTCAAATTTAGTATAACTGGGACCAAACCGAGGTGTCTTGACTCCCGGTTGCTGAGCATTGGTGATGGAAAAGGGAAGAAAGTATGTTAGAAAGGGAACATAGACATAGAAGGCTAGTGTGTGTGTGCACGTGTGTGTGTGTGTGTGCACATGCATGCACATTCTCACTCACATGTCTGTGTTTGTAAGAAAGCCGAACCAGGACAGTGTATTCGTTTTTGCAAAGAAGAACGTGCTGCTGCCTTTGTAGAGGTGATAGTAAATGCTTTTATTTGCCAGGAGTGGAGATGGAAGAAATGAATCACCTATTCCACATGTCCTGATTTCAGTGGATGCACACTGAAGAGGCAGCCAACCCGTGCCAAGAGAATACTTCATGCCTTGCAGCACACTGGAGCTACCAGGGCTTGGGCCATACCCTGCTCTAACTAGTAGGCTTGCAGGGCCAGACTCCCCATTGCTTGTATTAGCACCAAGATTCATACACTGGGCACATTTGTTTAGTCAGGGCTTGTATTAGTGTGCTAGGGCTGCCATAGCAAAAGTACCACAGACTGGGTGGCTTAAACAACAGAAATTAATTTGTCATAGTTCTGGAAGCTGGAAGTACAAAGTCAAAGTGTGGGCAGGGGCAGCTTCTGCTGGGACCTCTTTCTTTGGCTAGTAGATGGCCATCTTCTTCTCCCCATGTCTTCACATGGTCTTCCCTCTGTTCCTATCTGTGTTTAAATTTCCTTTTTTTGTTGTTGTTGTCTTCCAGGCTGGAGTGCAGTGGTGCCTCAACCTCCCCACTCCCCAGCTCAAGCAATCCTTGCACCTCAGCCTCTCAAGCAGCTGGGATCCCACTGAGGTAATGGTTTTTTTTTCCTTTTTCTTTTTTTGTAAAGAGACAAGGTCTCATTATGTTGCCCAGGCTGGTCTCAAACTTCTGGGCTCAAGTGATCCTCCTGCATCAGCCTCCCAAAGTACTGGGATTACACATATGAACCATTGTGCCCATCCTAAATTTCCTCTCCTTATAAGAACACTGATTATATTAGATAAAAGCCCATGCTAATGAGCTCATTTTGACTTAACCTCTTTAAACACCCTATCCCCAATTATAGTTCCGTTTTGAAGTACTAGAGGTTAGGTCTTCGATATATAAATATTTGAGAGACAGAATTTTGCCCATAATAGGACTACTTTCGTTGCAGGAACAGACACCTACTCACGTTAGCTAAGCAAAAAGAGGATTTATTATTATTCTTATTATTTTTTGAGACAGAGTTTCGCTCTTGTTGCCCAGGCTGGAGTGCAATGGTGCGATCTTGGCTCACTACACAACCTCTTCCTCCCGGGTTCAAGTGATTCTCCTGCCTCAGCCTCCTGAGTAGCTGGAATTACAGGCATGTGCCACTATGCCCGGCTGATTTTGTATTTTTAGTAGAGATGGGATTTCTCCATGTTGGTCAGGCTGGTCTCGAACTCCTGACCTCAGGTCATCTGCCTGCCTTGGCCTTTCACAGTGCTGGGATTATAGGGGTGAGCCACTGCGCCTAGCCAAGAGGGTTTCTTTTTAAGGATGAGGCTATCTCATGAGAATTGTGAAGTAGAAAGCAACTCTTCCTATCTCTTTTTTCTCTCTGGATGGATGATGGTTTCAAATCATGGTCACAAATTATTTGACCCTCCTCTCATAGAGAAGTGGGACCTATAGCGCTGCCTCTGGAATCTGGATGGGCTTATGACTGCTTCAACAAGTAGAGTATCTCAGAAGTGATGCCATGTGACTTCTAAGGCTGGGCCTTACAAGGCCATGCAACTTCTACTTTGTTCACTGAAACACTGGCTCTTGGAGCCCTGACCCATCTCATAAGAAGTCCAGCTACCCTGGAGTAGAGGCCAGGTTGGAAAGACCACAGGGAGGCACTCCGGTTTACAGCCTCAGCTGAGCCAGGCCTTTCAGCTGTCCCTGCCATGGTGCCAGACGTGAATGAAGTCATCATGGAGACGCTGCACCAGCCCTTCTGCCAGCTGACTATGATGCAGTGACTTCTGCTCTTCCGCGTAGAATAGAAGACTCACCCTGCTGAGCCTTGTCTGAATTCCTAACCCACACATTCATGAAACAGAAGGAAATGGTTTTGTTTGAGACGGGGTCTTGCTCTGTCACAAAGGCTGGAGTGCAGTGGCACAATCTCGGCTCACTGCAACCTCTGCCTCCCAGGTTCAAGCGATTCTCCTGCCTCAGCCTCCAAAGTAGCTGGGATTACAGGCGTGCACCACCACGCCTGGCTAACTTTTGTATTTTTAGTAGAGACAGGGTTTGGCCATGTTGGCCGGGCTGGTCTTGAACTCCTGATCTCAGGTGATCTGCCCGCCTCGGCCCCCCAAAGTGCTGGGGTTACAGGTGTGAGCCACCTGTAACCCCAGCAGAAAAAGTTGTTGTTTTGAGCCACTAAGTTTCAGAGTAGTTTGATATGCAGAAATAAATAAGCAGAGCACTGGAAGTCTGTTTCTTTCTGCTCTTTCCTGGCTTTGTTTGTTTGTTTGTTTACTCATATTTCCTGCTCCCCTCTAAATTTAACTTGCACATGGCTATAACTGGTGGTCCCAGTTATCCAACCAACTTTCTGCTGTAGCCCCCGCAGCTCTGTGGGTACTCTCCATATTAGTCAAAACAGTTGAGACTCTGATCAGCCAAGGCTAGGGGCACGGTCATGTGTTATAGAAAGAGGGCTATGTCTTCTGGAGGTCAGGGCCCAGCAGACCCTGATTCTTACCTGCATCTAGTCCATGTCAGTGTCCCACCTGTATATGGTCTGTGTCAGTGTCCCATTCATATATGGTCCGTGTTGTATACAGTCCGTGTTGGCATCCCATGTGTATACAGTCCACATCAGTGTCCCATCCATATAAGGTCCGCGTTAGTGTCCCGTCTGTATGCGGTCCGCATCAGTGTCCCATCCGTATACGGTCTGCATCAGGGTCTCATCCGTATACAGTCTGTATCAGTGTCCTCTCTGTACATGGTCTGTGTCAGTGTCCCATCTGTATAAGGTCCGCATCAGTGTCCCATCCATATATGGTCCATGTCAGTGTCTCATCTGAGTCTGGCCTATGAGACAGTCACTGTCTCCCTCAACCTCTTCAGAACCGCACCGCCTCTGTATTGATGAAAACTATTCTGACTCAGAATCACATAGTCAGCTTTCAGATGGAAGAGGGCCCTGTGACCATCCAGTTTATTTTCCTTTTTGAATAGAAATTCCTTTGATGATGGCAGAAAGATGAAATCCCCCTAACTTCCTTATGATGCCCCCAAGACCAGCTTTCATTAGAGGCATGCATGCCAGGCATCCCTCTTACCATGAACCAGTTGTGCTTGTCCAAAAATTCTACAAGCAGAGTGGAGATTTGCTTTCCTCTCTTTTACTCTTTGGTCTTCACTCTGTCCTCAAAAGTCACCCAGAATAAGTTGTTCCCTCTTTTATAGGACAATATTTGAATTACTTAAACCCTTCATTTTAAGGCTGTAACTTTTCATAGGAAACCTGGGGCTCAAGTGTAACTACCAGAATGGGCAACTGAGAGGGGGGAAGGTGAGGGAAGCTGATTTGATTTCATGAGCAGCAGGGAGAGAGTGGATAGGGAAGCTGCCCCGAAGTTCACGTTCTCAACTGCAAGCTTTTTTTGATCATGTGTCTTTAGTGATTTTTTACAAGAAAGCATGCCTGGTTTGCACTTCCTTTCTGTATCAGTCGCCTAGGACTGCAATAACAAATTGCCACATATTGGGTGGCTTAAAACAACAGGAATGTATTCTCTCACAGTTCTGGAGGCCTGAAGTCCGAAATCAAGAGGCTGGTGGGGTTGATTCTTCTGGAGGCTCTGAGGGAGCATCTGTTCCATGCCTCTCTCCTGGCTTCTTGTGGTCAAAGGCAGCTTGTAGACATATCGCTCAATCCCCACTTCTGTCTTTACATAATGTTTGATATGGTTTGGCTGTGTCCCCACCCAAATCTCATTTTGATTTGTAATAATCCCCACATGTCGAGGATGGGGCCAGGTGGAGATAATTGAATCATGGGGGCACTTTCCCCATACTGTTCTCGTGATAGTGAGTAAGTCTCATGAGATCTGATGGTTTTATAAAGGGGAGTTCCGTCGCACATGCTCTTTTTTGCTCGCCCCCGTGTAAGACATCTCTTTGCTCTTCCTTCATCCTCAGCCATGATTGTGAGGCCTCCCCAGCCATGCGGAACTGAATCCATTAAACCTCTTTCCTTTATAAATTACCAGTCTCGGGTATGTCTTTATTAGCAGTGTGAGAGTGGACTAACACGGTGTTCTTACTTGTGTCTTCTGTGTGTGTCCACATATCTTTCTTTTAAGGACATCAGTCATTGGTTTATGACCCACCACAATGTCCTTATCTTTTCATTACATGTGCAAAAATCCTAGTTTTAAATAAGGTAACATTCTGAGGCTCTGGGTGAACATGAGTTTTGTGGGGTGGGGCACTATTGAACCTGGTATGCTTTTTTTCCTTCCTCCTTTCCTTCCCTCCCTTTCCCTCCCTCCCTCCATCTGTTCCTCTCTCCCTCCTCCTCCTTTTCTAGTGCCCAGTGTTCTTGGAGGGATCATTATCTCTGCCCTGTGCCTCGTGTAGCACTATGTATAATTAGGGTGCAGTTCAAAAAAACCTTCGGAAGGTAGACCAAGTTGCTGCTTATAGATGACTGCTAATCACTCAGTGCTAATATCTGGATCAGATGTTTTAGCAGATGATGATTAAGAAGAAGGAGGAGAAAGAAGAGAATAAGGAAAAGAGGGTGGAAAGAAGAGGAAAAACACAGTTTGTCAACTGAAATAATTTTTGCATCTTGTCTGCATGACTAGAAAGAGGTGAAGTTGAGATGAAAGTTTTTCCTCTTAATGAATAAAGATGAATCAAGCAATGATCCTGCTTTCCTCTCTTTGAGGTTTTTCTCAAAAATACATTTGGCATCAAAGACACTGTCAATTCCTGCTAACATGGTGAAGGCATTCCTGCTTAAAAGCAGGGAGCTGGATGAGATGACCTTTGAGAAGGTATTTGAAGATTTGCAAATGGAAGACAGAGAAAAACCAGTGCATCCTGGTGGTTAAGATAACTGACTTTTGCATCAGACAAATACTGGCCAGATTTGGGCTGGCCAGTAACATAGCCATCAGCCACATGTGGCTAGTCTGAAATGAGGTGTGCTCAAAGTGAAAAATACCCATGAGATTTCAAATACCTAGTATTAAAACAAAGAAGGTAAAACATCACATTAATGATGTCTGCATTGATTACATGTTGAAATGATAATATTTTGGATATATTGGGTTATATTATATATACTATTAAAAATCAATTTCACTTGCTTTTTTGTAACCTTAAAAATGTGGCTACTGGAAAATATTAAATGCCGTATATAGCTTGCATTACCAATCCCTTGGACTGTGCTGTTCAGAGTTCAAGTCAACATGGTGTAAAGCTGATCTGCAGGGTTTGGCGTTGGCAAGTTGTGTTCTCTTGGGCAAGACACTTTGTCTCTCTGGGCTTCATTTTCCTGCCCTGTGAAATGGGTGTGATGTGATATGACACCTGATCTGCCTCCCACGGGGAGTCACTATGAACATCAAAGGAGAGATTGTATACAGAGAGGCTTCATAACTATAACATAATGTGCAGCACATTAAAAAAAATCAACATCAACTGCAGCAGCAACAGCAATATCTGGATCACCACCGCAACCATCACCATCATCAACATCAGCATCCTTGCCTCCTCTTGCAGCCAAGGGAATTAGGCCACCAGGGCAGGAGCATAATACCAGACTCAGGGTAGAGCACAGCCTGCAAGAATTTCTGCTTTCAGCTCTTCCCAAACCCTGTGGTTGGGTTATAAGTGACTTACACTCTGCCAGCTGCCAACAGTGCTTTTGTCTGCTTGGAGAGGGTTGGGTGGGGGGCAGGTCTCTGAGAAGAACGTGCATTCTACCTAGTACTCTTCAATCAATACAGCATTTATGCATGCTTTTGGATTAGAATAAGACATCCAGCTTCCTTCCCCCACCAAAGGAATTCTGTTGCATCAGACCACCAAAGCATTTCCCCTCTCTTTTTTTGGCCACCAAATATTTTTATGATTTTCCACATAAACAGCTAGGGAAAATGCTAGCAGCCACTCAGGCGGCAGTGGCGGGCACACTGTATCTCCCATGGGAGTAAGGGATTAAAAAACAACAACAACAACAAAACAACAAAACCAAAGTCTAGGAGTTGCGGGTGGCAAAGGAGTGGGAATGAGTCTGAGATACAAGGATTTCTATGAATCTTCTTGGGAATTCTGGGATCCTAAGCTAGAATTCACTGTGCGGCTTTGGGCAGTGAGTGCTCACTTTTGAGAGATTCAAACATTTGCAGATGAAATTAGCCATCGGTGAGGTTAGGAGGTGGGTGTGGAGCAGTCCTACCCATCTGAGGGCTAACCCTGGGTCCACCAGACCTGGCTCTTTCTGGCCTCCTCTCTTCCCAGTTGGACTTTCTGCCTCCTCCTCGTCCCTTTACTATGTGTGACTCACAATAAAGTTGGGGACCAGCCTCCTGAGCAATACTGTGTGATAGCCAAGAGCGTGTGGTATCTATTGATTATTTGGTCTCCCTTTTTCTCTTTCTTATTTCCATCCCTGGCTAGCTTTCCCAGAGACATTGCGGGGCCTCTTGTTGCCAGCCAGCTGCTCTGTGCTGAGAGATTTAAAATCCTGCAATTGATTCTGACTGTGTCCAGAACAATAGGCGTCTGAATCTGATTTATTAATCTTCTGGGGAGTGAGAGAGGCAGCCTTCGGGTCCAGGCTGTTTACTGTGATGACAATGGGCAGGGCTTGGACTTGTATTTCAGCTGGGTTTATTATGACCCAAGGCTTGGGAGTGGGGGATGGAGGGTATGCAGTGGGGATCTGCCAGCACAGAATTAGGGGAGACATGCTGCAGGAGTGCTAGGAGGGATGGGAGGCTGATTTAGGGAAGATCCCCAAATGGGTGACTGCAAGTGATGTAACTAGATGGTGCACATGGTTCCTGGTTCCTGGTGATGCTCAGCATAGTTTATTTCACTATCTCTCTTTTGTGGTTGAATCTCTAAGGCCTCTGAAAGACATAAAGTGGACATACATGGTTAAGGCATTCCTGCTTAAAAGCAGGGAGCTGGATGAGATGACCTTTGAGAAGATATTTGAAGATTTGCAAATGGAAGACAGAGAAAAACCAGTGCATCCTGGTGGTTAAGAGAACTGGCTTTTGCATCAGGCTACCTGGGTCCAATTCCTAGCTCTGCTACCTGTTGGCTGTGAAACATGGGGCAAGTTACTTAATCCTCCTGAGCCTCCAGTTCTCCATATCTAAAATGGAGATAGCAAAAGAACCTATTCCACAGGGTAGCTAGGGCCCCAGGGGGAAGACACAGGAGCATATAGATGGAGGTCATAAGGACGTTGATAGTACTTCAACTCAAAAAAGAATATTCTGTTAAATTGTAGAAAAAATGAATAGGAAGAAGGGAGGGAGGAAGGAAAAAGGTAAGGAAGGAGGTCAAGAAGGAGGGAGGGAGGGGCTGACATACATGTTTATGGGTAAGGGTAAGCCTGCAAAGGACAATGACATGCCAAATGAAAGTAGGAGATGACCGCAACTCCAGCCTTGGTTAACTTCAGCCTATGTTGGGGCATTGAGAGAACAAAGCCCAGGAAAGCCTCCCTAGGCTGCTGTCCATTGACAACAAGAGAAGTCTTATGGCTACCTCTCCCATCTCCTCTCCCCAAGGTGGTTGGATCCCACCTCAGGGAAGGTTGTGAAATAGTGAGGAAATGATGGACTGACATTCCTGAAGCACGTCCAGGGCAACTGTTCAGGCTGTGTCTTCAATATGAGCTTCCAGATCAGATCCCTTAGGAAGCTGAGCCTGACACTGTCTAAGAGTAAGCACCTTGCCCAACCAGGAGCAGCCTGTGCCCCCAGAATGGCATCTTCCTCCCATTACGGCCTCTTGGATGGCCTTTGCCCCTACTCTTGATTGGAAAATGACTGAGTGTCCTCTATAAATAGTTCTTTCTCTGGCTTGGAGTCATCCTTCTTTTCCTCTTCCTCCTCCCTCATCCTGCCAAGCTACCTGGTTGATGCTGAGTCTATGCCAATCATCCCCTTCTCTCTACTTGACCATCACTGGCCTAGTGATGGCCTCCTGTCTTTCTCCTGCACCCAGAGGCCCTCCCAGCATGGCATGTGCAACTCAGGGAGCCCCAACCACTCTGCCAACCTTGACTTCTTCAGTCCTGATCTCCCCACCAAATGACCCTGTTATAGCCTTAGGTTCCTTGTTTGTAAAACGGGGCCTCCATGTGTATTCAGCGTGATAATGGACATGAAGTGCCTAGCACAGAAATTGCAAGCTATGATTATATTGTTGTTCTTATTGTCAGATGGCGGGTGATGAGGCCAAGCCCTCCGTGCAGCCTTGACGATAAGACTCCAGCCTGGAAAGAGGCACCCCAAACTGAGAGTAAGACAGGGCAGCAGATGAGAGGGACTGAAAAGGAGTGGAGGGGGGCAAAGTGAATGAAGTTCATGCTAAAGATACTTGGCGGTAGTGAGGCCACAGGCCTGTGGCTGGGCGCCAGGCAAACCGCGAGCCTCATTTCCATATGCAGGTCAGCCTGCGGCATGTTTATAGCTGCTTCTCACACAGCTTTACCAGGAAGGTCCGGCCCCCAAGGGCGGTGGGAGGTAGCAGGCGCTGGCTGTGGGAGGTGGGCTGCATGCCTTTGGCTGGCAGGGCACGGTTCCCATCAGAGTCAATTAGCAGGCGCACAGCCCCCGATGTGAGGTCAGGAAGCAGGCCCCAGGCACCTCAGGGATGTGTGAAGTGATGGAGGTGAGATCTATATGTGGGGCTGTCCACACATGGCTGTGTGGTTATAAATACACACAGACCGCTCGTGGAGCACTGTGGGTGCCCACACAGCTCTGCACGGAACTATGTATGAGATGTAAACATACACAGACACGGGCCTGTGGTGCAGGGGGATTGGAAGGCTGGAGCTTGGCCATAGCAGCACCTCCTCGGGTGATCTTAGGCAAGGGTTTCGTGCCTCCTGCTGCTGCGCCAGCTGCCAGGGGCCTGGGGCTCGGAGCTCCCACACTTCCTTCTGGGGTTGTTCAATGAGAAGGCGTGTGGAGGAAGTACCGAGCCAAGTCTAGTTCTCAAAGTGCTTCTTTATAAATAGCTTTCTAGGCCTTGGAGGTATCCTTCTCTTCTGCTTCTCCCTCATTCCTCCAAAGCTACCTGGTTGAGTCTAATTCTATCCCAGTCATCCCCCTTCTCTCCACTTTTGCCATCATTACTTCAGTCCTGGACTTAATTTTCTTTTGCTTGCAGTCAGTGGTAAAGGCTTAACCGCTGATTCTCTGGGGGACTAAAAAGAGCCCTACATTGTAGCCTTTGTCAATTCCTGTAGTGTAAATATCCCCATCATGGCCAAGGTCAAGCTACCCATGTGAAGTAGCAGAATACAGAGTTGGGAAGAGAAACAGTAGCATGTCATGGCATCTCCATTATGTGGATGCACTAGAGGTAAATAATCTCACAGGCAAACGTAATAGTAAAATATCAGAAATAATGAAGAAGTGATGAGTTTTTAAGTGTTTATTATCTTTATTTTGTGTGTGTGATTTCTGGTTTTGAGACAGAGTGGTACTCTGTTGTCCAGGCTAGAGTGCAGTGGCGTGATCACAGCTCACTGCAACCTCCATCTCCTGGGCTTAAGCCATCCTTCCACCTCAGCCTCCCAAGCAGCTTGGACTACAGGTACGCCAACACTCCTGGATAATTTTTGTAATTTTAGTAGAGACGAGGTTTTGCTATGTTGCCCAGGCTGGTATTGAACTCCTGGGCTCAGGCAATCTGCCTACCTCGGCCTCCCAAAATTTGGGATTATGGCTTGAGCCACTGGGCCTGGCCAATTTTCTTTTAAATGTAATTTATTTAATTGTAATTTTATGTAGTATAATTTTAAAATAATGATGTGTTCAACAGTGGACATATAAAAACTGTTGACTATTGACTTTTCCAGTTTCAACCCGGACCCCAGGTCTCACTCTCACAACAGACCTCGATTTCCCAAATAGACTGTATCTTTATGTGTTTCTGAGACTTTGCTAAGGACCTTACACTGCAGAGACCCCCCTTTACTCTCGTTACTAACCCGTAACTCCATCTTCACCGGGGGTATGCCAATTCATCCTTTAAGACAGGGGTCTGCAAATCACCACCCGTGGGTCACATCTGTCCCACTACCTGGTTTCCTGTGGCCCATGAGCCAAGAAAGTTTTTGCATTTTCATTTTTAAGCATCGGGTTGGTGAAAAACGTATTTTTTAATGGCCGAAAAATACCAGAAGAAGAATGATGTTTCCTGACTCATGAAAGTTATACAGAATTTAAATTTCTGTGTCCACAAATAACGTCATTTTGGTGCACAGTCGCACCCATTCAGTTATCTATTGTCTGTGGCTGACCTTGTGTTACAGTGGCAGAGTTGAGTAGTTGCAGCAGAGACCGTATGGCCTGCAAAGCTTCAGATATTTACCATATAGTCCTTTACGGAAAACACTCAAGATTCAGTTCAGAGGTTGCTTCTACCTTGAGGCCTTACCTGGCTTCTCTGGCAGTTAGCCATTTCCTCCTCTGCACCTGTGTCACCTTCTTCCATTACAGCGATCACCACCAGTAGTTGTTTGTTCACACATCTATCAGCCCAAAGCATGGTTGTTGGAGAGTCTTAGCCAACTTGATATTGCTTGAGTCTAGTATCGTGCTTAGGAACATAATAGGTGCTCAACCAATATCAGCTGCATGAATGAAAAAAACAAGTGCTGTCTTTTTTTTTTCAACCTTTTCACCAGCAATAGAATGAGATGCCATCTTTCATATTCCATTCTGTAATTTTACAGAGTTGGAAGACATGTTAAACATGAAACAGCTCAGATGAATGTTGTCAAACATCATGAGATGGCTGCTTTGGCATTCTTGCTGGATCCCCATCTGCCTCCACTGAAGCTCTGGGAAGTGTAAAAGAAAAAGAGAATAAATGTGTGGTACCAACTTCACTTATTATTAACCCCCTATTTGAGCCCAGGGTTTGCCCCACATGGGTGAAGCTCTATCCTGATTCCTTGTCTTTGTTCCTGTGGGCTCTCCTCATTGAATTTTCTCCCTGCTTTTTCTCTGTTTTGCTATACTTCCTTCAGAATCTAGCTCAAAAGCCTTTTCTTCCAGGAAGCCCTCCTGACTTTTCTCTACCCAACTTTGAGTGCTTTCTTTGGGTCAAATATCTATGAAACTTAAAAGAGATATAAGACCAAAACTATGCATTTCTTTCCTGTAGGACCTTGTAGAGAGGTGACAGGGCCCTGTCCCATAGGACCTTGTAGACAGATGATAGGGCCCATCCCATAGGACTTTGTAGACAGGCGACAGGGCCCATCTCATAGGACCTTGTAGAGAGGTGACAGGGCCCATCCCATAAGATCTTGTAGAGAAGTGATAGGAATCCATCCCACAGGACCTTGGAGACAGGCTACAGGGCCCCTTCGTGTAGGACCTTATAGAGAGATGGCTGGGCCCAGTCTCATAGGACCTTGTAAAGAGGTGACTGGGCCCCTTCCTGTAGGACCTTATAAAGAGGTGATAGGAACCCATCCCGTAGGACCTTGGAGACAGGTAACAAGGACCTGTCCTATAGGACCTTGTAGAGAGGTGATAGGGACCTGTCCGGTAGGACCTCGTAGAGATGTAACTGGGTCCTGTTCTATAGGACCTTGTAGGGAGGTGATAGGGACCTGTCCGGTAGGACTTCGTAGAGATGTGACTGGGTCCTGTTCTATAGGACCTTGTAGAGAAGTGACTGGGCCCATCCCATAGGACCTTGTAGAGAGGTGACTGGGCTCTGTCTCATAGGATCTTGTAGAGAAGTGACTGGACCCATCCTGTAGGATCTTGGAGAGAGTTCCCTTGGTTTTGGTTTATGGATCCAGGAAACTTGCATCCCATGGTGAGGACTTTGGATTTTATTCTGAGAGAGACTTTGCACTGAAATTAATATGCCCTGAGATCTTTAGCAGCACCAGTCTTCAAAGAAGAGATCTTGTGGAGGAGGAGACCAGAATAAAAGGAGAACAGTTAGGGGACAGTTGTGAAAATCCCAGCAAGAGATGTGGTGGCTTGGACAGACTGCCCAGCAGTCTTGGAAGTGGCTGGAAAGGTCCAGCTTCTGAAGCTATTTTGTAGGGAGACCCAGCTGGTGTTTCTGATTGTGTAACAATCATGGCAAGACAAGGCAAAATGGTATTAAAGGACTACCAGCATGTGGTAGATGCTGAGTGAAGAGGCAATTAGAGCTGACCAAAGGATTAGGGAAGGCTTCTCAAAGGAGGTCACTTCTCAGCAGAGTCCTGGAGGCTGAGTGAAGTGTCAAAAGATGGGGAAGTGGGGAGAGTATCTGGTATTGGAAGAATAGTCTGAGCCAAGTCATGGAAATAAAAATGTATTAGATGTCCATGGGGAGTAGAGAGTGGCCCATCACAGTTGGTGGTAGGTGAATGGAGGAATGCAGTAGGAGGTGTGCTTGGATCACAAAGGGCCTTGTGGGCAAGTAGAGAGATGTAGACTCTCTCCCCATGGGCAGTCAGGAGGCACTGATGGTCTTGGATGATGAATGACCCTATCTCTGATGTTGGCGTAGGAGGTTGTATTAGTCCGTTCTCATGCTGCTAATAAAGATACACCTGAGACTGGGTAATTTATAAAGGAAAGAGGTTTAATTGACTCACAGTTCCACATGGCTGGGGAGGCCTCACAATCACGGTGGAGGGCGAAGGAAGAGTAAAGTCACGTCTTACATGGCAGCAGGCAAAGAGAACGTGTGCAGGAGAACTCCCCTTTATAAAACCATCAGATCTTGTGAGGCTTATTCACTATCAGGAGAACAGCATGGGAAAGACCTGCCCCCATGATTCAATTACCTCCCACTGAGTCCCTCCCACAACACACGGGAATTATGGGAGCTAAAATTCAAGATGAGATTTTGGTGGGGACACAGTCAAACCATATCAGAGGTCATCTTCAAGGCCATGAAGGCTGCAGACAGAGATACAAGGTAGGAGGCCACTGTAATGGCCCATGAGTGAGAGGATGAGGGACAGGCCATGTGGTTGGAGAGAAAGAACTGGAGTCTGATGAATTTTCCAAAGCAGAATTTGAAGCATAACTGATTGGTTCTTGTAAACCAGAAAGGTGGGGTAGACTAGAGGTGGAATCACAGCTCCTGGACTCTATGTCTGGGTAGATGGTGATGTATTGGCTAATGGAGGTCAGGCAGGTTTCAGGGTGAGGGATGGGAAGTCTAGTTTAGCATCTGATGAGTATAAACATGTGGTGCATATAAACATGTTAAATAAATGAAAGAATGAATCAAGGTCAGACTCTGAGTTTTGCAGTGAAAGAGTAAGATATCCCATGGGAGTCCTGACTGGCCTGACCCAATCTCTCAATGACTTGGATTAAACTGGACAATTTATAGCCAGGCATGCTGGCACACACCTATAGTCTCAGCCACTTGGGAGGATGAGATGGGAGGATCGCTTGAGCCCAGGAGTTTGAGGCTGCAGCGAGCTATGCACTCCAGCCTAGGCAACAGAATGGGATTCTGTTTCTTAAGTAGATCAACAAACAAACTGGACAATTTACAGCAACGGCTGCAAGGATGCTCATCTCTGCCCAGCAGGTTGGGTGCAGGGAAGAATCCAGAGGTTGTGTGGGAGGGTATTTGGTTTTTGGTGATTTTTAAAAATAAATCTTTAATCAAAGTATAAGTGCAGGAAACTGCACAAATCCTAAATATACAACCTGAGGATTTTTTAGAAAGTTATCACACCTTTGTAACTAGCACCCAGATCAAGAACAGAACATTACTAGCTCCCTGGAACCTAGCTCTTTAATATACATGGTGGCTTCCTCTGCATGGCCCAGGTGCTCTGCTAATCATCTCGCCCTTAGCCAGCCTGGACTGGGGAAAGTCTAAACTTCTGTCCCTGGAATCTGGGGAGGGTCAAATTCATAAATAAGAGTAGGCAGCTCTCCTCTGAACTGTGCCTGCCCTCCTCTATCCCCTGCCCTCTTCCACAACACCTGGGACTGCAGTCCATCAATGAGACTGCTAGTGACTGGGGATTCTGGCCCCAGCCATGGAATTGACTGACAAGCTGTGAATGTCAGGCCATTTCTCTGCATTCCTGGACCCTGACGTGAGTGGGGTAAGACACAGCCCTGGGACGGTCTCTTTTAACTTCTATGATGTTTAAAGCAGAGTCATTATAAACTTCGTTTTGATTAAAAATAATAATTGCAGCTACTTTTTGAGCATTCACACAAAGCCAGGAGCCTTGGGCACCTGTCTCCTTTAACCCTGTCATCCCTCTCTGAGGTTGCTGCCTGCATGTTTTCAGTGGGGGCATACATTTTCTCACACTAAAATGATATATGCAGTGAAATTATAGTTCAAGGACAATTCTCTATAATAGATTTTCTCTTCCTCATGCGGCTTTTTTATTCCTGGAAGATGGGGTTGGACAGAAAACCATAAATTTAGTTCAGTCAGACAACCTTAGCCCAAGCCAGTAACTAACAGTCTCTTTGGGAACTAACCTTCTGCCTGGAAGATTTAGGCACCTGCTCTATCCTTTAGGGTGACCCCTGCTACCACCACTTCTTTGTTCCTCTCTAACATGGCCCTGGGTGAAGAGCCTGCAGGGAAGGTGGAGGGCCTGGCAAACCACAGGATCACTTGGCGGTGATGTCTTTGCAAGGGGAGTGGATGTGCTTATCACACAGATGGGCTCCAGGTTAAACTGAATGGAAGTGATTCCAGAGCAGTGCACCTACCTTCACGTCCCTATAAAATGCATATTTTTTCTGGAACCAATAGCACAGAGGTGACATCCAGGAGAAGGCAGCACTGAAGCAGAGGTAATGGGATTCCTGGGAGAAGGTTGGAGCAGGGCCTCTGGGCAAGAGAGGCCAGTGACCAAAGGTAAAGTGAGTCGCAAGTGACATGACATCAGACTCTGGATATGCTTCCAACACATAGTATAGGGGATAACTCATGACTGACAAGTTGCCTTTCCCCTAAGCCAGGGCTGTTTGTCATCAGTGTCTGTCTGCACAGATCTGAACTTCAGCCAGGTGGGAGCTGATGCCCTCCCATGAAATTTATCATTGCTAATTAGCATCCTACCACTCAGAACTCTTACAAAACATAGGCTGTTCTTTCCAGAAACTGAGGCTGGGATGTTAAAAGAGACAAAGACCCATTAATGCCACCACAGTCTAAACCTGGCCTCACTATTATCCCCAGTTGTGGGGAAAAAAGCCACGTCCACCTTTCTATCTTCCCCACCAGGTATAAAACCGGGAGGGTGACATGCATGATGCCCTGAGAACTTGGACCTGAGGTTTTCTTGGTACTGGTACATCTGTAAAAGGAAGGGGACAGACTCTCTAAGGTATCAGGTAGATTTTCTGCCACTGGTCATGGTGAGAGCAGTCTATGATGGTATATTGGTGGGTGCATGACTGTGCCAGACTGGCAGCCCTGACCTTGGGGAATCCAGCTATGCCTTTTGCAGCTGGAGGGCTGCATTGGCTTCTAGGAAGCCATCGCATGCCACGGCTCCATGCTCTGCTGGAGCCACTGCCAATGGAGGGCGACAGAGCCTCAGGCTGGGTTTGCTCCTGGCTCCTGTGTAGGCAGAACACAGAGCACTTAGGACTGTGCATGAAACAACCTCAGTGCGTGGCTGGAGTCTGGCCATGGAATGCCAAGACACACAGGAACCACTGTTCCAGCCCAGGTCTCCAGGGACCAGGGCTTCAGGGAATGCATACCTGGACATTACCTCCTCCCCAACAGCCGAACCACACTGTGCACAGGCTGGGGTTGTGGAGGATAGTACTGGGAACTGGGATGGAACTGGCCCATGGATGTGGAGTGTGGCTGTAAAACTGTTCGGAGGCAGAGCGAGAGTCAAGAACCCCAGACAGTGGAACAATGCATCATTGCAAAGGGGCTGAGCAGACAGACAACAATGAGATTATCTGGCAGGATGAGTCACAGGTTTGAAAGAATGGGGAGGAGTCAAAGACGGGAGCATTCTTTGAGGTGTTGAAATGAGACATGTAGAGGTGTATGATGGAATATTTTATAAGGAGTTAATAAGTTTAGACTATCCATCTATCTGTCCATCCATCTGTCCATCCGTCCATTTGTCCATTCATCTATCTGTCCATCCATCTGTCCATCCATCTGTCCGTCCATCCATCCATCCATCCATCCATCCATCCATCCATCCATCCATCCATCCATCCTCCCACCAATCCAGCCATCCATGAATCATTCATTCAACAGCAGTTGCTATGTGCACGGAAATGTGTTGAGAACAGTGGAAGATATGAAATAAAATAAGCTCAGTTGCTCTGATGGTTTCCGTCTCCCAAATAGAGCCTCTCTGAAGCTCAAGGAATAGCCCATAATGGCACCACATCTTGCACGAACATCTTACAACATACTGCCTCTTGTACCCATCTTAATAACAATTGCTGTATTTTTGAATACCTACCGTAATGCTGCACTAGGTGTTGTGCATACGTTATCTCATTTAACATTCATAGAAGGCCTATGAAGGAAACAAGATCCGGAACGTTTAAGAAGTTTGGTGAATTAACTTGCCCTGTTATTGAGAGATGGAGTTGGAATATGAGTGAGATCCGACTCTGAAGTAAATGCTCAATCCACCCTGTCCCACTGCCTCCCTACTCACAGGCTCCTGGCGGTGGCTTTTAAACTCGTAGGGGCATGGAGTGGTGTCCACAAAGCAGGTCTTCTTGTTTCCAACACTGAGATCCTAGAGTGAGAGCTGTGAGGTGGAGCAGACCCACCCTTTCATCGACAGAAGGAGCTGTCCTTTTATCTGGTTCCTTAACTGGCTTTTTGGGTAAGTGACTTATTATTTAATGTTTGCTTATCTGTAGTACAGTAGTCTTCCCTTATTCACGGGTTCGCTTTCCATGGTTTCAGTTATCCTTGACCAACTGTGATCCAAAAATATTAAATGGAAAATTGCAGGAATAAACAGTTTGTAAGTTTCAAATTGTCTGCCATTCTGAGTAGTGTGATGAAATTTTGTGCTGTCCTGCTCAGTTCTACGAGGGCCCTGAATCATCTCCTTGTCCAGCTTATTTGTGCTGTAGACACTCCCTGTCCGTTATTCATTTAGAAGCTGTCTTGGTTATCAGACTGATAGGTCACAAGAAGGGTGAGTCCAGTACAATAAGATATTTTGAGAGAGAGATAGAAAGAGAAAGAGAGAGAGGGAGAGAGACAGAGATAGACACGAAGAGAGAGAGGACACATTCACATTATTTTTGTTATAGTATATTGGTATAATTGTCCTGTTAATTATTGTTGTTAATCTCTTACTGTGCCAAATTTATAAATTAAACATTACCACAATTATGTATGTATAGGAAAAAACAGTGTATAAAGGGTTCGGTACTATCCAAGGTTTCAGGTATCCACTGGAGGCATTGTAATGTGTTCCCGGTGGATGGCTCTAAGTACCTGTTACGGGGTTACTGTGAGGATTAAGTGGATTGACACATGTGAAACATGTAGATCTGTGCCACCTGTGCCTAATGTGTAGTAAGTGCTCAGTAAATGTGGGCCACTAGCACAGCCCAAGGTGTTTCCCCAGAGGTTCTAATGGCTAACACATGTGCATACCTAGTGGTGCAGCCCCTTCTGATTAGAAACGAGGAAACGCAGGGAAGCAGATCCCTCCCAGGGGTGTTCAGTGAACCCTGTGATCATATACCTTGGCAGTCTGTGTGTTGGGGGAAGTATTGTGGGACAAGGAAGTCAGACTTGCTGGATAGATGAAGGCACAGGGTGGCTGGATCCATGAGTGGAACCGGGTTACTGCCAGGAGCTGTCCCCTTCCTTCTAGCTCTCCTTGGAGGGCACCTGGAACCACAGCCAGCTTCCCTCACCAGGGAGCAAGTGTCTCCTTTAAGGTTTATCTGCGGTCCCATTCCTCTCCCTCCTTGCTGGGTCTAGGCTGAGTTCTTGCAGAGCAAGGGCAATGTCTCAGCGTCTCCGATCCATGGGCATTGGCACCAAGCTGGTATCTGGTAAATCTGTCTTTGGGGACAAGAGGGAATTGCTCCAGCACTAAAGAAGTGACTGGGTGGTTACATGTGATGCCAATGTGAGGTTAAACCAATGGTAGCTAACTGGGGTGCATCCAATGTTTGGGATTCTCCTTCAACAGACAGAATGACAAAAGTGAGTTGGCACACCTAACGAAGGATCCACACACCTAATGGAGGATCCACATACCTAACGAAGGATCCACACACCTAACGGAGGATCCATACACCTAACGAAGGATCCACACACCTAACAAAGGGTCCACACACCTAACGAAAGATCCACACACCTAACGAAGGATCCACACACCTAACAAAGGGTCCACACACCTAATGAAGAATCCACATACCTAACAAAGGGTGCACATACCTAAGAGAGGATCCGCACACCTAACGAAAGATCCACACACCTAACAAAGGGTCCACACACCTAACAAAGGGTCCACACACCTAACGGAGGATCCATACACCTACCGGAGGATCCACACACCTAACCAAGGATCCACACACCTAACCAAGGGTCCACACACCTAATAAAGGGTCCACATACCTAACGGAGGATCCACACACCTAACGAAGGACCCACACACCTA
This sequence comes from Mandrillus leucophaeus, assembly GCF_000951045.1. NCBI lineage: Eukaryota > Metazoa > Chordata > Mammalia > Primates > Cercopithecidae > Mandrillus > Mandrillus leucophaeus. The sequence goes on from NW_012102032.1 coordinate 5,536,611, forward strand.
ACAGAGGATCAACACACCTAACAGAGGATCCACACACCTAACGGAGGGTCCACACACCTATCGAAGGGTCCACACACCTAACGGAGGATGCACACACCTAACAAAGGATGCACACACCTAACGGAGGATCCACACACCTAACGAAGGGTCCACACACCTAACGGAGGATCAGGATCAACACACCTAATGGAGAATCCACACACCTAAAAAAGGATCCACACACCTAACGGAGGATCAACACACCTAATGGAGGATCCACACACCTAAAAAAGGATCCACACACCTAATGGAGGATGCACACACCTAACGAAGGATGCACACACCTAACGGAGAATCCACACACCTAACGGAGGGTCCACATACCTAACGGAGGATGCACACACCTAACGGAGGATACACACACCTATCGGAGGGCCCGCACACCTAACAGAGGATCCATACACCTAACGGAGGGTCCGCACACCTAACGGAGGATGCACACACCTAACGGAGGATACACACACCTATCGGAGGGTCCACACACCTAATGGAGGACGTACACACCTAACGAAAGATCCACACACCTAACGAAGGATCCACACACCTAACGGAGGACGCACACACCTAACGGAGGACGCACACACCTAACGGAGGACGCACACACCTAACGGAGGATCCACACACCTAATGAAGGGTCAGGTGGGGCAAGAAGGACCTCAAGACTATTTGATTGGAATTGCTTGTGTCTGTCGCTCTTTCATTGAATTCCAAGGTTCTTGGAATCATGGAGCATTGGCAATGTGTCTTTGTGTCCAGGCACCTTAACACAGGGCCAGGCACAAGATGGGCAAGTCCATGAATGGCTGTGGCCTGGAAAACTGCATGTGAGTCTGCAGTCCCCAAGCCAGTAGAGACCCCTTTGTTGTTCCTCAAGTGTTGTTTCTAATCCAACCAGACAGGCCTCTTCTTTCCAAGCCATCCCTGGCTACTTCATTATCCTTCCTGTCCCCTCTCCCTGAGTACCCCCTCAATCCCTAATAGAAACATAGGGAGACAGGGCTCTGCAGAAAAAGTTGCCTGCCCAGATTTGATCAAGACACAAGTGAGAGGCAATGATTTGTGAAGAAATCCCGGTGCTGTCTAATGGAATTTTCCCAAAATAAATTCATGTAAACAACTTCCCACAAAGAGGCAGTCAGCGGAGCTGGGTGTGTAAACAGCGTGAACAGTCGCAAGTACTATGGGCTCCAGGGGTGCTGTGTCGTCTGGAGTGGGGGCTGTGGGGAGACTCCCTTTAGCAAAACACCTTTGGCTCCAGTCCTTCTGACATCATAATGTCAGCCAATTCATTAACTTTTTTAAAAAAAGTCCTTATTTTACTATCATTCCCAAAACAGAGCAATACCACTTTATAGCTAAAATGTCTGCAGGATGGACTCTGTTTAAAATTTTTATTTCATTTCAAACCCAATAAGCCAGGAGACCATCTTCATGTCTAGAGAAGGTGGGACGGGGCAGGAATGGGGTGGGTGGAGAGGAAGGGTGGCTGGAGAAAAGGCGCTGGAGAAATAGAAAACAACGCCGCTTTGGGGCCTAGTGATGGACGTGAATAAACTCATACAGTTCCTAGAATTCAGACGCAAATCGGCTCTTCTTAAGATACTCAGAAGGACACTGAATTCTTGTGGCCCAGATGCTTCTGGCCACGTCCCAATGGAGGACTGTTGAGAGCTGGACTGTGTTCAGCTGTGCAGACCAAACTTCCGAAGGGAAGTGTGTGCAGGGAATCTTCGTCGGACACACCTTTTCCCAGACGTTTCTCCCAACCGAGTCTGACTTGCCCAAACCCTAGCTGTTTTCAGGATCTGGGTTTGATGAGTTTTCCTTCCTCCCACTACCAGGGCCTGGAGAGAGAAGACCTGTATTCAAGTTTGGACTGGGCCACTGTGACGCTCCTATGAGACTTTTAGCAAATCATAACTTCTCTGAGCTTCAATATTCCCACCCATACAGTGGGAACCTGGAACGCAAGTCCGGCCCTGCGTACTTCATACAGTTATGAAGTTTAAGTCAGGAAATAGCTGAACAACTGAGGGACTCTATTTATTTTGGTGAATTGGATTCCGAATTTTGCTGCAGTCCTGTTTTGGGTCAGTTGGGTTTTGATGAGAACCTGACTGTCTCTGCAATAGCCAGAGCCAAGGAAAGGGAAGGAGTTGAGAGGAGGGTGCCTAGAGGCAGAGGGAGAAGCCAAGATCTCATTGGGAGGGAGGAGAAGGTGGAAGGGAAGGGGAGGCCATCGCAATCTCTTAGGCTGATGTGTCCCCTGCAGCCTTCAGAAGGATATCAGGATTGCTCTCTGCCAACCTACTAACCAAGCTAGAAGCCTGCTGGTAATGATGATGAAGACACTGACTGTGGCTGACTGGCTCTGGGTCTTATTTTTTTATCCCCTGGAATAGGATTGTATATCTCTACCTTTTTCCATGTGACTTGACAGTGCCCCCCAACTGTGAGTGGAGTACACGTTCCCACCTCATTGATGTCAGCGTGGCATCTCAGCCAATGGGATGCTGAGAGTGTTCAGAGGCCTTAAATGTTCTAGTGCAACTTGGCCTCTTGTACAGAACTCCTAGAATCTTCCACGAGAAGAATACGACCTGCTACCTGCTGGTCCAAGAAGAAGGTGCAGACACACAGATAGGTATGAACCTAACCCAGAGTCTGGAGCCAGGCACAGCTGCCCTGCAGCCTGACACAGAGCTGCCGCAGCCACCTCAGACATCCGAGAGTGACACAGATCAAATGCCTGTGGTGGTAGGTCCTTGAGTTTTGGAAAGGCCTGTCATGCAGCATGATTGCAGTCTGATACTCTGATAATGGCAACAAGGATGGCACAGGCTGTTCTTGCTTTGTACAGCTCCACGGCAACTGAGAATTGTAAAGTGAGAACATGGATGGTATCCATGAGTTTCAGTTAACGTGGTACCATGCAAAACAAGGAGGCCAATGAGACTTTATAATAATGTTTCTCTTTTAAAAAGCATCAGATGCCCTACATGGGTAGAACACATGGCCAATGCCTGTAACAACATAAACAGAAAATAAGATGCCATATAGCTTACTGAGTAAGAGCTTGGCCTCTGAAGTCAGGCAGTCATAGATTTGAATTCTGACTTTGCCACAACCAAGCGTTGTGATTTAGGACAAGTCACCTGGCCTCTCTGAGTCTTAGGTGCTTCATCTTTGAAATGGGGATAATAAGGGCAGGGGCAGTGCCTCATGCCTATAATCCCAGCATTTTGGGAGGCCAAGGCGGGTGGATCACTTGAGGTCAGGAGTTGGAGACCAGCCTGGCCAACATGGTGAAACCCCTTCTCTACCAAAAATACAAAAATTTGGCCATTGTGGTGGGTGCCTGTAGTCCCAGCTACTCAGGAGGCTGAGACAGAAAAGTCGCTTGAACTTGAGAGGTGGAGGTTGCAGTGAGCTGAGATCATGCTGCTGTACTCCAGCCTGGGTGACTGAGTGAGACTCTGTCTCAAAAGAAAAAAAACAAAACAAAAAAAGAAATGAGTATAATAATAATTTTTGTGAGGATATGTGGTATTAACATTTTTAATATAGTTCCTGCCACCCAGTGGGTGCTTAATAAATGTACTAATTATTTTAAGCTATGATTATGGCTGTGAAATAATGATTGTTTATTTCCATAAAGCAATGTCTCCATTAAGGATCAAACATAGTGAAGAAGGTAAGTTGCCATTGGTGGATGTAGATACATTTGCCGAGAGCCTCCTTTGGAGGGAAGATCAGCTTGTTCCTACGTGGGGCGTGGGCTCCAGGCAGCCTGGACTGAGTGAAGTGGACTCAGCCCTGCCTCCCGGGTGAAGTGGTGACACTCTTCACGTTCTCGGGTTCTGTTCTCCATCAGAAGTCCTCTTTCTCTTTGTCATCAGGAGCATCTGATACATCTCTAGGAAACAAGGCTGCTTTTGCTTGAGGAAGGGCATAGGGGTTGAGGAATAGAGAAGGAGCCATTTCTTCAGGATTAGGATCTGTGAATTGGGATTAGAGGCCTTATCCAAGGAGTAGACATTTCCCCTTTTCCCTGGGCTGGCAGAAGGGTTTGTCCTTCCTGCTATAAATGTCCCCTGATCTGAACCCTTGAGATTCCTTCCCCATCAACTTTGGCCAACTTTGGCCAAAGATCATGATGATGATGACAATAATGATAAATTATATTTTAGAATAATTTACAGTTTACTATGAAGTACATTATTTGATTTTGATTCTTACAACTCTATGAGGAAGGAAGGACCACATTTTTAGCTCCATTATTGGAGAAGCAGCAAGAAAAAAATCTTAGTACACAAACTCCAATAAGCAAATAATCAACTTTAATTTCTATTTTAAGCTCCCATTGTTTTGGGGGGATAAAACTAGGATTATTGGTCAGTTCTATTTCCCTGTGGCCGCCTGCACTGCCCTGCAGTGCTTCCCTTGGGGTTTCGTCTCCAATTGTATTATTGAAGGCAGTATTAGATGTGAATGCCAAGAACATATGATAGTTTAAACACTGTAGAAGCTTCTTCATCAGTCACATGAAAGCCAAAATGGGTGTTCCTCATTGGCAGGTGGCTCTCTAGACACCTTCCATCTGCAGCTCCCTCATCCTCAACACGTGGCTTTCAAAGTTGCTGAGTATAATGGCATCAGGTCCCGAATTAAGCAAGAGTGTGGAAGAATTGAACTTGGAACACTTTCCAGGTCCAGGCCTGGAAGTGCACGCATCGGTGCCAACCATGTTCTGTTGGCTGGAACTCAGTCCTATGGCTGTGTCTACCTGCAAAGGTATCTGGGAAGTGTAGTCTACCTGCATGCTCAGGACCATAGAGAAAATGAACTTGGTAAACAGCTGGTCTGTCTTTGCCTGGCATTGATTGATTGATTGATTGATTGAGATAGGGTCTCACTCTGTTGCCCAGGCTAGAGTGCAGTGGCATGATCATAGTTCACTGCAGCCTCTGAATTCTTGGACTCAAGTGATCCTCCAGCCTCAGACTCTCGAGTAGCTGTTATTCTGAATGTAAAATAAGGGTTGCAACTACAGGTGCATGGCTAATTTTTTCTTTTTTGCAGAGATGAGGTCTTGCTATGTTGCCCAGGCTGGTCTCCAACTCCTGGCTTCAAGTGATCCTCTTGCCTTCACCTCCCAAAGTGCGTGAGCCACCATGCCCGGCTCCACCATTTTTTCTTTATACGAAGGGATTCTTTAATCAATCTTGGCTCAAAAACCTAATTCTGATGTATCATGTGTAATTGCTATGTCCTGAGATTCCAGGGTCTATCTACTTTTGAAAATCAAAAATGTTTTCTTTGCTTCTGACGTAGCTTTCTTTCTCTGAAGAAATAGATGCTGCAAAGTCCTGTGTCTAATGGGATAATGGACCTGATAGACCGGAAATACTAGAGGAAAACCCGCCAACGAGTGTTTCATAATCTTAGAGATAAAGTGAGCTGGTGACAACTACAGAGCTAGTGAGTGATGGAGCTGGGGCTTGGTCCAGAATCCAGGGCTGCATAATACCGGGAGCCTGTACCTCTGCTGGGAATTCCCAATCCATGACATCTGGCAAGGTAGGAATCCAGGGGAACCCCAGCTTATTTGTATTCTGGTGTGTGGTGTCTGGATCAAGGATGTCTGGGAAGTGTAGTCTACCTGCATGCCCAGGACCAAGGGAAAATGGGCTTGGCAAACAGCGAGCCCGTCTCTGCCCCACTGTTACTTTTTAGCGTAGTGGGATGAAAGAGGTGAGTTCAGAGACTGGAGAACTTCCAGAGGCCTTAGTGGAGACCTGCATCCCAGTGGATTTATGCTGGTCAGTTCTTCTCTTACCTGCCCTTGCACCCTGGTCTCATCTTGGCTCTCCCTACTCCTTTCTAAGCAACCCCTCTCTACCAGCCCCTCCTATTCCCTGGGGGTTCCATGCTCTGCTGCTGCCAAGATCCAAATCAACATCAAAACACTTTGGGGTCAGTTTGTGCTTATAACTAAGACTTCATCCAACGACCACTTAGTGAGCTCGTCCTATGTAACAAGTGCCTTTTTTTGTGAGCTTTTCAGGGTAACATGCTGAAGAAGACAGTCTTTAAGTCGGACAAAGTCCAGTTTGAATTCTGGTTGAGCTGCTCAACAACAGGACAATTGGCCAAGCAACTTAACATTCCTGGGCTGCGTCCCTCTCATTTCTCAAGTGGGGGAAATAAAGCCAATTTCCTAGGACTTATGTTGAGGATTAAATGTAGAAGGGCTGGCCTGACGCGGTGGCTCACGCCTGTAATCCTAGCACTTTGGGAGGCCAAGGCGGGCGGATCACGAGGTCGGGAGACCGAGACCATCCTGGCTAATATGGTGAAACTCCGTCTCTACTAAAAAATATAAAAAATTAGCTGGGCATGGTGGCAGGGGCCTGTAGCCCCAGCTACCTGGGAGGCTGAGGCAGGAGAATGGCGTGAACCCGGGAAGTGGAGCTTGCAGTGAGCCGAGATCGCGCCACTGCACTCTAGACTGGGCGACAGAGCAAGACTCCATCTCAAAAAAAAAAAAAAAAAAAAAAAAAAATGTGGAAGGAAGGGCCTTGCACAGAACTGGGTTCTCACTTCTCTACAGTTCAATTTGACAGACCTACCTCCATCGGCCACCAACTTTTCCTCTATCTCCTTATGGGCCCATCCGCCCACACATGCTCTGGATCCAGCCACATTTGACCTCTCAGGCCCTCTCTCTACTATTATCCCCTCTTTCGCTGTATTGTCCTTTTGCTTCCTCTAATAGGTCATCCCAGCCAGTGCTCTAACAACTGCTGAATTTTTTGAACATTTTAAAGGGATGAAAAACATCCTTTGACCCCTTCCATCCCTGTCTAGCTACTCCCTTCTTTTACTCCCTACCCCATACCAGACTCAAGCTGCTACACAGAATTGCCCAAATATCTGCCCCTGCACCCACCCAGTCTAATCTAGCATCCATTCTGCCACTCCATGAGGCTGCTCTTGCCAAGGTCATCAACAACTGCCATGATGCCAAATACAGTGGCTCCTTCTCTCTCTGTCTTTTTAAAAGTAGAGAAAGGGATCTCACTATGTTGTCCAGCCTGATTCTCAAACTCCTGGGCTGAAGCCTCCCAAAGTGCCAGGATTACAGGCGCGAGCCACCACACCCATCCAATAGCTTCTTATTTGTCTTCATCTTACTTAACCTGGAAGTAGCTATAGACCCTGTGGCCCGTTGCCTCCTTTTTGAACATGAGTTTCTCCTGGTTTTCCTCTTATCTCTTGGGCTTCTCCTTCTCTATCTCTTTTGCCAGTTCTCGTTTCTCTACTTGCTTTCTAAATGTTGAAGTCTTTAATCCTGATCCCACTTCTATTCTCTCTCTGTAATTTCTCCCCAAGTAATTTTGTTCATTCCCATGACTTGACATGAAATCTATGTGGTCTCACTCTTAGACGTATTGTTCCTAAATGTACATTTCTTTGGAATTCCACATTTGCAGATAGAGCATCTGTCTGGCATCTCTAAAGTTGACTCTTGGTCTTGCTTGACATCTGTGCCTCCTTCAGTCTTTCCCCAGGTTAAATGGGATCTTCATCCTCCCTCTCCCTCGCCTCTTGTATCTATTCTGTCACCATATTCATTGATTATATCTGCAGGTGTACCTCCAGTGTCCCTGCACTAGCCCTGGTCGCTTCCCTATTTATAATCACTTCCCTTTTGATGCCCCCAGTTGTATTCTTATGGTAATCAGCAGAGTGAGCTTCTGAAAATGTAAATTAAGTCACGTGTGAAAGTATACTCTGTCTGGAAACACTTCACTAGCTTCCCACTGACACAGAGTAAAGTGCTCATTCCCTCATGCCTTAGGGCCCAGTGCAGCCGACTTCTACCTGCTTCTCCAGCCCTAGCTCAGGGTCCCTTCTCTCTTGCTCACTGCAAGGCAGCCACACTGGCCCTCTCCTTCTGGTTCCTGATGACTCAGTGTTCTTGGCTGTCTCAGGACCTTGGCATCCATTCCTACAGCTCCTCATCTCATTCCTACACATCCTTTCGGTCTCAGCTTAAATTTCACTACCTCCAATCTATGAACAATTCCATTGCCTCTCTTTATTCCTTTTATTTTCTCCATTAATACTATCCATTTTCTTCATAATGCCCATCACAGTGGATTATAGAAACATTTATTTCTTACTTTCATGGCTTGTCTCTCAACCAGGTCTTTTTGGTTCACAGCTGCAACTTCAGTCCTGGCACATGGTAGATGCTCAAGAAATAGTTATCGTTGTTTAATAGCTAATGGTTAATGAGCTCTTGCTCTGTGCCAGGCAGCCTTCTAAGTGCTTTACATCATTTCATCTTCACAAAAGCCCTAGTCTACACTTTACAGAAAAAGAAATGGAGGCACTGAGAGTCAAAGTGACTTATCTGAGCCCACCCAGCTAGGAAGTGATAGAACTTGGATGTGAAATCCAGGCTCTAAGCCCTTAGTGACCTTGCTCTGCTGCCACTGAAGAGTGAATGAACACAATAGGCTCTCAGGAAATAAAGCTGCCTGGGTGGTAGTTTCCACTCACTTCTCTTGGAACTGATCAGCAGTGGCACCCAGAACCTGTGGGCACCTCTTCTACCATAGCACCCTTATAACATGTCCCTCCATCCCAGCCTCCTCCAGCTGGTAGTGCAGAGGGACACTGGAGCCTCAGGTAGTTTGGGGGTTGAGGGAGGACAGTGGTGTAGAGACTTGGGGAAGCTGTCCCAGGCCATTGGTGAGAAAGTCACCTTGGAGAGAGGAGTCACAACCAAGGGAGTTGGGGATGAAGGTATCTCCTGTGCCAGGGCAACGTAAGTAGGGAGTGGGCTTGCCTGGGCATGTTCTGGGTGATGTGATTCAGGGCTTGCCCATCTGCAACCTCAGGGAAAAGGGACCAGAGTGGAGGATAAGCAAGCTTAAAAAATGGCATGGAATTTTAAAAATTGCATTTCCTGAATCCCAAAGCAGAGGAAGCAGCTCAGAAGACACAGTGGATGAGTGTGGAAAAGGCACTTGGTGGATACTGCTCTCTCCCTACTCTAAGCCTTTCTTTGCTCAGGCTCTTCCCTTTGCCTCAAGCTCCCCTAACCAACAACCCTGCAGTCCCAGACCACATATCACGTTCTCTCTGCATCTTTCCCTTACCCAGATTCACCACCACCTCTTTGGGCAAGAGATTTGTTTTACTCATCCTTGAATCTCCAGGTCCTCCCATTGTGCTTGGCGCTTGGTGGGTTCTTTCCTATGTTTGTTGAACTGTTCAGTCCATCAGACTCCCCCAGGATGAATTGGCTACTTCCTCCTCTGTGCTATCTTTCTAAACAGTACACATTTCTGTCAGAGTACCTGGCCTGTCGCAATTAAGTCTCCCTCCCTCCCTCCCTCCCTCCCTCCCTCTCTCTCTCTCTCTTTCTTTCTTTC
>NW_012102032.1:5546148-5548177 GCF_000951045.1 Mandrillus leucophaeus
TTCCTTCCTTCCTTCCTTCCTTCCCTCTCTTTCTTTCTCTCGTTCTTTCTTCTTTCGAGTTTCACTCTTGTTGCCCAGGCTGGAGTGCAATGGCGTGATCTCTGCTCACCACAACCTCTGTCTCCTGGGTTCAAGCGATTCTCCTACCTCAACCTCCTGAGTAGCTAGGATTACAGGCATGCGCCACCATGTCCAGCTAATTTTTTTTGTATTTTTGGTAGAGATGGGGTTTCTCCATGGTGATCAGGCTGGTCTCAACTCCCAGCCTCAGGTGATCTGCCTGCCTTGGCCTCCCAAAGTACTGGAATTACAGGCGTGAGCCACTGCGCCTGGCCAGCAATTAAGTATTTCTTTATTCTTCTGCTGTCTCGGTTAGAATGCAAGCTCCTTGGGGACAGGAGCCATGTCAAAATCATCCTTGTATCTCAAATGTTCAGTGCTTTTGTTAAATGAATGAATAAATGAATGAATGAATGATCTATTTCTTTGCCAGTGTCCAAGAACCCTAGCTTCTCATGGGTGCTCCCCGAGCAGGTCTGACCTCGGAGCAGTGGCCCCAGAGGCAGGGGTGGCTTCAGAGGTAGGGAGCTGGGCCCAGGAGAGGGCTCGCTGCTGAGTGGTTCTTCTTGAAAACTTGCCCTAGACACACAAGACATAATGTTGTCTAAAGATTAAGTAAAGCTTTTAGGGATGAGACACATGCAGTTGCTTCCTAAACATAAAAAATTGCCATGAGTGTTTGCTAGATGCCTGTCACTAGACCTAGATTTATTTCATTTTTGATCCTTACAAATAAGGTATCACTGTTTTCATTATACAAATAAAGAAATGGAAGCTCAGAGAAGTGAAATGTCTTGCCTAAGGTGGACTGAACCCAGTGTTCAGTTTCTTGGACACTACCAGGTTTTCTTCTCTTAGGGAAGAAAATAGGTCAGGTTATGCTTCCTTCCTGACTGTGGGGCCTCTTTCAACCAGGTTCCTCTTTATGGGACAGTCTTTTTTTGTGTGTGTGATGCCAGCCTCCCTAGGACCAGACTAAGTCTGAAGCCCTGGGCGAGATTTGCCAGATCTTATACCGACCACCAGGTGGTGCTGTTGGCCCAACGTATAGTCTTACAGCATTGGCTTGGGAAACGGTAGACTAGCTCTGGAAAAAAGCTAGCCCTCTTGAAATAAGAGCTACTAGTCCTTGAGTCCTGCCATCTGTCTAAACTGTGTTTCCACAAGTCACCTCATTTGGGCTCTAAACAGCCCAAGAAAGTTGTCACCTCCATTCGACGGAGGGCTCAGAGAATTTATTATAAATAATTCTCTAAGTTCTCAGTTACAGCTTGAAGAGCCAGGACTTGAAGCCAGGTCTGCTTGATTCCAAATCTTCAGATTCTTGGGGTTCAGAGGAAGTGGGGCCTGGCCTGTGATTTTCACGGCTCCCTCCCGGCCTCTACCTTACCTGGACTGGGTGGGGATAGATTGTCTGGAAAGTGCCTGTGCAATGACAGGCCCCTGGGCTGAGTTTTAAAGAATTTGCGTTTGCCAGGGTTCTGTGAGGGATGTGGGCCTCTCTATGCCACTGTAGGGCACTGTACCATTTCTTTTCTTGAGAGATGATGTTATTCATTGGCCTTTTCCCACCTCAGCGATTCTCTAGGTGGAAACAGTATGTTCACCTTATAGTTGTGGGATAATTCATGTGGCCCCTCTGGTAAATATCACTTGCATCTTCTTGTTTCTGGACTTATAAGTCATCTTTCCTTTCTATTTTCCTCATTTTTCAAGCACGCTTTGGCCTAGATTGACCATTGTCATGGCATAAATGGAAATTTAAAAAATCAATATTTTTTGACCCTGTGTAAGACAATGGGAGATATAGGAGAGGCATTACCATTTAGTAGAATGAGAGTATTAATACTGCATTAACAAAGTGAGTGCCCAGCCATTGACATCCTGGGAGACAATATGAGGCTGTTTTTGTGTTGCTATGAAGAAGTATCTGTGACTGGGCAATTTATGAAGAAAAGAGTTTTAATTG
>NW_012102032.1:5548227-5551660 GCF_000951045.1 Mandrillus leucophaeus
TTTCTTTTCTTGAGAGATGATGTTATTCATTGGCCTTTTCCCACCTCAGCGATTCTCTAGGTGGAAACAGTATGTTCACCTTATAGTTGTGGGATAATTCATGTGGCCCCTCTGGTAAATATCACTTGCATCTTCTTGTTTCTGGACTTATAAGTCATCTTTCCTTTCTATTTTCCTCATTTTTCAAGCACGTTTTGGCCTAGATTGACCATTGTCATGGCATAAATGGAAATTTAAAAAATCAATATTTTTTGACCCTGTGTAAGACAATGGGAGATATAGGAGAGGCATTACCACTTAGTAGAATGAGAGTATTAATACTGCATTAACAAAGTGAGTGCCCAGCCATTGACATCCTGGGAGACAATATGAGGCTGTTTTTGTGTTGCTATGAAGAAGTATCTGTGACTGGGCAATTTATGAAGAAAAGAGTTTTAATTGACTCCCAGCTCTACAGGCTTTACAGGAGGCATGGGAATGCCTTAGGAAGCTTACAGTCATGGCAGAAGACGAAGAGGGAGTAGGTATTTCACACGGTGAAAGCAGGAGCCAGAGAGCGAGAGTGCGGGGGAGGAGGTGCCGCACGCTTTTAAATGACCAGACTCTCCTGTGAACTCGGAGAGGAGCTCACTTAGCACCAAAGGGATGGCCTAAACCATGCATGAGGGATCCACCCCTATGATCCAAACACCTCCCACCAGGCTCCACTTCCAACATTGGGGATTACATTTTAACATGATGTTTGGGTGGGGACAAATATCCAAATTTTAGCAGACACTGATGGGAATCTGGCCCAGGCATGGTCCCACTGGCCATGATGAAAGCTTTGGTGTATGGTCTAGGATGTGCTACGGAAGGTGAGTGGGTTGTTTCTGATTCTCAAAACAGCCTGTGGGAAAGGTGTTATTGTCCTCATTTTATAGATGAGGAGGGAACACCCAGTATCCGTGTTCAGAGTATGGGCTCCGGAGTTGGGTACCTAGATTTAAACCTATCTCTTCCACTGATTGACAGGCTGAGGTCTGCATGGCCCATCTCTGCCCTTGTAGGTGCCCCACGGTGCCTCCTACTTCTGCATCCATCAGCCTCGGACCCTCAGGAGCCCCGAGGGAGTTACTTAGAAGGGGAGGTCCAGGCAAGAGAGGGTTCAGTCTGGCAAAGATCAGACTTAAGCCGAGTGTTTTTAGGTGTCCTCAGGGCGTCCTCTGGGATCTGAGACCTTTGGCTGCCTGTTTTACATCCAACACGTTTCCTGATTCTTAGCTTTGCTGTGTCTCTTTGCCCAAACTGGTAATTCCCATCTTCTTTTCCCAACTACCTGGAATCCCTACGACTCCTTGCTCTTTATATTCTTCCCTGCAACCTCTAAAAAGGGGCTGGGTACGATGGCTCATGCCTGTAATCCAGGCACTTTGGGAGGCCGAGGCGAGAGGATCACTTGAGGGCCAAGAGTTCGAGACCAACCTGGGCAACATGGTGGGATGCTGTCTCTACCAAAAATAAAAATAATAACCTGGTGTAGTGATGCGTGCCTGTGGTCCCAGCTATTTGGGAGGCTGAGGCAGGAGGATTGCTCGAGCCCAGGAGTTTGAGGCTGCAGTGAGATTGTGCCCCTGCACTCCAGCCTGGGTGACAGAGCAAGACCTTGTCCCCAAAAAAACGGAAAAAATAGTCACATTGTCCTGCCCATCCTGTGGCCTCTTTGCAGGTCTGACCCTTCTGCTGGGACTTCATGAAGATGCTCTTCCTCCTCCTCCATCAACTCCCCGTATTCTCTTTGTTTAAACAATCAAATAGAAAATATCTGAAAAGAATCAAATGTTTGCTTGGTTTTTCAGAAGAAAGTGGACCCCAGGTTTTTTCCAAGTGGACTCCTGGATGCTCCAGGCCTTTTGACCAAAACGAACACTGCCTCCTAGTCGGGAATCTTTCTCAGATTCACTCCCTTTAGAGTTGGCTCCTCATCCTCAAAACTCCTGGCATCCCATCCTCTCCCCAGATGCCAGGACCAGGTACAGAGGAATCTGAGCAAGGGAGAGGCCTGTGTTGGGCTCAATTCCTGGAGCCCAACAGGACTTGATGATTCCCTCTGTTGTGAAGCCTGAGCTAGGCATTTTCTAGTTATTATTTCTAATCCTCTAAACAACCCTGCAAGGTGGAGATTTTTGTACCCATTTTACATATGAATTAATAGAGTACAGAGAAGTATGGTTCCAGGAATCATACTAGGGTTTCTGTCGGGGGATATGGACATCTCTATGCCACCATAGAGCACTGTACCATTTTTGTTTTTTCTTGAGAGATGATGTTATTCATTGGCCTTTTCCCACCTCAGCGACTCTCTTGGTGGAAACAGCATGTTCACCTTATAGTTATAGGATAATTCATGTGGCTCTTCTGGAAAATATCACTTGCATCTTCTTGTTTCTGGACTTATAAGTCATCTTTCCTTTTAATTTTCCTCCTTTTTCAAGGACATACATGTTGGCCTAGATTGTCAGTTGTAGTTACATAAATGGAAATAAAAACATCAATACTCTTTTTGTCCCGTGTATGACAATTTACTCAGATACTCACTGGCAGAGTGAGATTCAGAGCCCAGGCTTTGAAGCGCTTGTGCTTTCTATAACCCCACAAGGCAGGAACCTGGGGCGGAAGCACTGTTTATTTGTGGACAATGTATTTGTTTCCTAGGGCTGCTGTGACAAATAACCACAAATCGAGTGGCTTACAATAGAAATTTGTTCTCTCACAGTTCAGGAGGCCAGAAGTCTGAAGTCAAGGTGTCGGCAAGGCCAGACTCCCTCCAATGGCTCCAGCAGGGCGTGTTAGTCTCTGCTAATTGCTCTAAAGAACTACCTGAAACTGGGTAATTTATGAAGAAACAAGGTTTCATTGACTCACAGTTCCACAGGCTTAACAGGAAGATGACTGGGAGGCCTCAGGAAACTTACAATCATGACGGAAGGTGAAGGGAACCCAGCATCTTCTTCACATGGCGGTAGGAGAGAGAGTGAAGGGGAAAGTACCACACCCTTTTAAACCATTAGATCTTGTGAGAATGCACCCTCACGAGAACAGCAAGGGGGAAATCTGTGATCCAGTCACCTCCCACCAGGCTCCTCCTCCAATTTGACATGAGATTTGGGTGGGGACGCAAATCCAAACCATCTCGGGGGGATCCTTCCTTGCTTCTTCCAGCCTCTGGTTGCAGGCCTTGCTTGGCTTCAGGCTGCATCACTCCAGTCCCTGCCTCCATCTTTACAGGGTCTTGTCTTCTCCCAGCATGCCTTCTCTGTGTGTCTCTTATACGTATGTTGTCATTGGATTTAGGGCCTACCTGGATAATCTCAGGATGATTTCACCTGGGGATCCTTAATTATATCAAATATGGCAACATTCAGATGTTCTGGAACGTGGACATATCTTTGGG
>NW_012102032.1:5551710-5556575 GCF_000951045.1 Mandrillus leucophaeus
AAAAACGGAAAAAATAGTCACATTGTCCTGCCCATCCTGTGGCCTCTTTGCAGGTCTGACCCTTCTGCTGGGACTTCATGAAGATGCTCTTCCTCCTCCTCCATCAACTCCCCGTATTCTCTTTGTTTAAACAATCAAATAGAAAATATCTGAAAAGAATCAAATGTTTGCTTGGTTTTTCAGAAGAAAGTGGACCCCAGGTTTTTTCCAAGTGGACTCCTGGATGCTCCAGGCCTTTTGACCAAAACGAACACTGCCTCCTAGTCGGGAATCTTTCTCAGATTCACTCCCTTTAGAGTTGGCTCCTCATCCTCAAAACTCCTGGCATCCCATCCTCTCCCCAGATGCCAGGACCAGGTACAGAGGAATCTGAGCAAGGGAGAGGCCTGTGTTGGGCGCAATTCCTGGAGCCCAACAGGACTTGATGATTCCCTCTGTTGTGAAGCCTGAGCTAGGCATTTTCTAGTTATTATTTCTAATCCTCTAAACAACCCTGCAAGGTGGAGATTTTTGTACCCATTTTACATATGAATTAATAGAGTACAGAGAAGTATGGTTCCAGGAATCATACTAGGGTTTCTGTCGGGGGATATGGACATCTCTATGCCACCATAGAGCACTGTACCATTTTTGTTTTTTCTTGAGAGATGATGTTATTCATTGGCCTTTTCCCACCTCAGCGACTCTCTTGGTGGAAACAGCATGTTCACCTTATAGTTATAGGATAATTCATGTGGCTCTTCTGGAAAATATCACTTGCATCTTCTTGTTTCTGGACTTATAAGTCATCTTTCCTTTTAATTTTCCTCCTTTTTCAAGGACATACATGTTGGCCTAGATTGTCAGTTGTAGTTACATAAATGGAAATAAAAACATCAATACTCTTTTTGTCCCGTGTATGACAATTTACTCAGATACTCACTGGCAGAGTGAGATTCAGAGCCCAGGCTTTGAAGCGCTTGTGCTTTCTATAACCCCACAAGGCAGGAACCTGGGGCGGAAGCACTGTTTATTTGTGGACAATGTATTTGTTTCCTAGGGCTGCTGTGACAAATAACCACAAATCGAGTGGCTTACAATAGAAATTTGTTCTCTCACAGTTCAGGAGGCCAGAAGTCTGAAGTCAAGGTGTCGGCAAGGCCAGACTCCCTCCAATGGCTCCAGCAGGGCGTGTTAGTCTCTGCTAATTGCTCTAAAGAACTACCTGAAACTGGGTAATTTATGAAGAAACAAGGTTTCATTGACTCACAGTTCCACAGGCTTAACAGGAAGATGACTGGGAGGCCTCAGGAAACTTACAATCATGACGGAAGGTGAAGGGAACCCAGCATCTTCTTCACATGGCGGTAGGAGAGAGAGTGAAGGGGGAAGTACCACACCCTTTTAAACCATTAGATCTTGTGAGAATGCACCCTCACGAGAACAGCAAGGGGGAAATCTGTGATCCAGTCACCTCCCACCAGGCTCCTCCTCCAATTTGACATGAGATTTGGGTGGGGACGCAAATCCAAACCATCTCGGGGGGATCCTTCCTTGCTTCTTCCAGCCTCTGGTTGCAGGCCTTGCTTGGCTTCAGGCTGCATCACTCCAGTCCCTGCCTCCATCTTTACAGGGTCTTGTCTTCTCCCAGCATGCCTTCTCTGTGTGTCTCTTATACGTATGTTGTCATTGGATTTAGGGCCTACCTGGATAATCTCAGGATGATTTCACCTGGGGATCCTTAATTATATCAAATATGGCAACATTCAGATGTTCTGGAACGTGGACATATCTTTGGGGGCCACCGTTCCACCCACTAGAGACAGCTGACCTCCTATAGGACGACAGGAGCTCTCTTTTCTCCGTACTTAAGATTGGGGCCAAAGAGAGTGGAAGCTCAAGGGACACACGTTTTTCTCACTGTAAAGAACTGTAGACCTGGTGCGGTGACCTGCACCTATAATCCCAGCAACTTGGGAGGCTGAGGAAGGAGGATCATTCAGGGTCAGGAGTTTGAGACCAGCCTAGGTAACACAAAAAGACCCTATCTCTGAAAAAAAAAATTAGCCAAGCATGGTGGTGCACACCTGTAGTCCCGGCTACTGGGGAGGCTGAGGCGGGAGCATTGCTTGGGCCCAGGAATTTAAGGCTGCAGTGAGCCATGATGGTGCCGTGGGATGGGCAACAGAGCAAGATCCTGTCTGTAAACAAACAAACCAAAACAACACACAAAAAATGTTCCAAGTCAGAGTTAACCAACACAGAGCTGGCCTGCCCTGTGGAAGAGGTGAGCAGAGGGAGGCTGGAGCAGGGCCGAGTTATCCCTTGGGTACCACACATAGGCACAGTGCTCAGAGGATGTAAGAGTAGTTTTAGGATCCCATGAATGTATTTTAATTTCTTTTAAAATCAGAAAAAAAAATTAGCTTTTAAGTCAAATAAAATGTTTATGATATGTTGACTTTTGTCTCTATACCAATGCAGTTGTAAAATATGTGCATTCATGTTTGTTTCATGGAGGAAGGAGCCCACAGGAGTCATGCTGTGGTTCTGGCTAGACTGCACCTTAGTGGGAAAGGGAAGGGGAAATCAGACCCTCAGCACTGGAAGGGGGCCTGTCACCATTCCTGAGCAGCTCATTCACATTCTGACACCTGCATGGTTGCTTTAGTGTCTCGTTGCACTGGAATGAGTGCCCTCCACCTCAGAGGACAGAGTCTCCTTGCAGGGACACCTGTTCTGGAGTGCCTGGAGCTGAACTGGAAGATGATGCCTCCTGGCTGGCTTGTCAGTGAAGACATCTGAACAGTGCCCACCCTCTGTAGGCACTGGTTAAGCATGAAACCACAATAAGAATGCATAAATCTCTTGGCAGAAAGCATAAGAGAATCAACATTTCCTGAGAACCTACTTTCTTCTGGGCACTTTACAGAGGTATTTAATTAATTAATTAATTAATTAATTAAATTTACTTATTTATTCACTTTTGAGGAGTCTTGCTCTGTCACCCAGGCTGGAGTGCAGTGGCGCGATCTGAGCTCACTGCAACCTCCGCCTTCTGGGTTCAAGTGATTCTCCTGCTTCAGCCTCCTGAGTACCTGGGACTACAGGCACCCACCACCATGCCCAGCTAATTTTTGTATTTTTAGTAGAGACGGGGTTTCACCATGTTGGCCAGGATGGTCTTGATCTCCTGTCCTAGTGATGCACCCACCTTGGCCTCCCAAAGTGCTGGGATTACAGGCGCAAGCCACCGCGCCCGGCCAGAGCTATTTTATTTATGAGCTCCATTTTACAGATGAGGAAAGTGAAGCCCAGAGAGGTTAAGAAACATGCCCAAGTTTCCTGGTTCATAAGGAATAGACACAGGCCTATTGGAAGCCACTTGTAACTGATTGTTGAACTGGGTATCTTTCTACTACATGGCATTGCCTCTAAATTCCTAGACAGCATGTTACAGAAGAGAAAAAAAGCATTAGATGAGAGCAGGGGGTGGGGAGGGTGAGGCTAGAATTAGGATGAACTTTCCTGCCCTGGATTTTTGGAGTCAGGGGCCCAAATGTGTTTGGGTTGAAAGGAAACTGACTGGGACTCAGTGTGCCCAAAGCTGTCATTCGGGCTGAAAGGAGAGAGAGCTTGTCCCCAGGAGGCGGGACGTGGGTTTCTGCTGTGGCTTCTGCAGCTGGCCGCTCTGTGGCCTGGAAGAAGTCACTTCTGCCCTCTGGGCTGCGGCATTCTTACTGGTGAAACGAGAGGAGCCAGACGTGATCTCCAACATTCTGGGACATGATGCGTCTGTTCTGTAGCCCTTCTGCAGCTAGTTCCACCAGTTAGCCTGAAGGTCCTACAAGAGCAGAGAATATTTATGTCCCCAACTTTAGCATTTCAATATCCCCATCTTTATGATTTTTGCCTCACTGGGTACCGCTTGTATTACTATATGTTCCTTTAAATTTACTTACTTTTAAGAAATGTTGCTTCTGTCCTAAACAATAATATTCATGAAATCATGGGCTAATTCATTCATCCATTTGTTCAACAAATCTTGATTGTCTATGGGGTTCAGGCACTGTCCCATGTGCTGGGGATGCAACAAAGGAAAAAGGAACAGGCAAAGTCTCTCCCTTATGAAGATTACATTTGCTTGGAGGAGATGGAGAATAAATATATACAGAAGAGAGTTTCAGATAACATCCGCTGCTCTGAAGAAAACTCAGCAGGGTAATGTATTAGATAGAAGTTTTGATTCATAGTAAGAAACTGATTTTACATTGCAGCCCAATATACACATAAGCACACACAAAAGAGAAATGAAAATGTTAAGAAACACTACTTACCTTTATTACACATGATGTGTTCTGATATTTTCTCTTTTCTGTTTTATTTTAGAAGGTGCTGGTTATGGGCCACATTAGATGGGTTGTACAATCTAGGAATGGATTGCAGCCTGCAGTTTGAAAAACACTGGAACAGCTGGGGAGTGGTGGTGGGATGCATGCCACAATTTTAGATAGAGCAGCCAGAAAAGAGTCTTTGGGGACCTGAAGCTTGAGCAGAAGTCACAGAGGTGAAAGGAGGGAGCTGTGTGACGATTTAGGGGAAGAGCTTTCCTGGTAGAGGAAACAGCGTGTGCAAAGACCTTGAGTGGAATCCAATTGGGTTGATGTGCTTGTTCTGTATACAGATACAGGTGTCTTTTACCTGGCCCGTGTGCTCTAATAGAGTTAAAATATCCTAAGGCTTTTCTAACAAACCGCCACCAACTCAGTGGCTTCAAACAACACGGATTTATTCTCTTACAGTTCTGGAGGTCAGAAGTCCAAAATAAGTTAGCAGGGCTGTGTTCCTTTTGGAGGCTCTGGGGAAAATCTGTCCCTTTATCCTTT
>NW_012102032.1:5558095-5560423 GCF_000951045.1 Mandrillus leucophaeus
GGGGTCTTAGTGATTTTCATAAGAAAGCTCAGCTTGGAGTCCTTGGCATCTGTTTCTCCTTTTAGGACAGAAACCAAGAGACTATTTACATATTCTTAGGGCCCTATCACCAATTAAATCTTTTCAGAACCTCAGCCCTCCCTGTCCCCCCACCCCCATCAACTCTCTCCACATTCAGGATTAAATTTCTTGGCAGACGGTAGTTGCTGCTCTCTTTGGTGATTTATTTGTTCAGTTGGATTATTTTTCATCTCGAGCCTGGGCATTTCAGGCCTCAGCATCCACCTTCTGATCATCAGGAAGTGACCCTGCTTGGGGACCCTCCCCAAACTCGGCCAGGCCAGAACGCATTCCTTCAGGCGCCAAGAGGCGGCCTGTCTCCGTGCCATCCCTCTGCACCCCCGCTGGGCCCTCCCCCTTCCTGATTGTGACAGAGCTTCCTCCGGGAGATGAGGGAGCACAGCTGGGTGACGTCACCAGGAATGCACAGGGGCCTGTGCAGGGGCCCGGAAGGAGCAGAAGTAAGATGTCACTGGGAGCAACTGGACGGTTCATGTCATCATTTGCTGTAGAGACAATCTGGTCCTACAGGGACTGAGGAATCTGTTGAAATGTCTGAGAAAGTTGTATCTGATGGAATGCTTCTCCTAGCCACCCCCTCCTCTCTGCCCCACACCATCCCCACCTCTGTCTCTGGTGCTTCTATTCTCAGTGTAGAAGAGAGCCTGGGAACACAGCCCCCAAAGAGCAGGGTAACTCAACTGGCCCTGCTTCTAGCCAGCTCTGTGGCCTTGGGCACATCACACAACCTCTCCGAGTCTCTGTGAGACATCTCAAAAATGAGTCAAACAATGGGCCCTGCCAAAGCGGGTTTTGAGAATAAACAAATTGATGGCAATGGAGCCCTTAGCACCACTCCTGGCACATAGTAAGGAGGTAATAGCTCCTATTTACTAGTAAGTTGCAATCTTGTGTTAGTAGGTTGTATTAGAACTGAGATGTAGAGGCCTACAATGAGACATTCAGATTAATTAAACAGATCATTGAGTCTTGGCTTTGCATCTTGACCATGCTAAGTAGTGGAGAATTAAGGGTAGGGGTGGGTGACTTTGGGTGTTAACTTCACAAAGCCTGTGGATAAATCAGATTATTTATTTATAATATAAAAATAATACACATCCTCATGTGGTTGTTGAGTTATAGAGAAGATAATGCATGAACACACACAGAGAGGATAATCCGTACATACATGAGAGTAATTGTAATTTCACTAGTGTAATGATCTATTAGTAATACTGAATAATAATACTTAGACTATTGTAATACTTATAATAGTAAAAGACAGCTCCTGAATTCAAGGAGTTTGGTGTTTGGTGGTAAGATTTCTTTTCTGGTTTTTCTTTTTTTTCTATTTCTCTACAATAGAGGAAGAAAAGAGAAGGTAGCACTACACGGTGGTCTATAGCACAGTGGATTCTGGACCCAGGGGGCCAGGATTCAAGCATTCCTTCATCACCCATTAGCCATGTGATCTTGAGCAAGTAATTTCATGTCTCCTTACCTCTGTTTACTCATCTGTAAAGTGTGGATGATAGTAATACTTACCTTGAAGGGTTGTGGTGAGGATGAACTGAATTAGAATATGTAAAATTACCATTTATGTGGCAACTACTTCATGGTGAATGCTACTGAAGGATGGATTTTGACTATCACCAGGAAACAATGAATACTATGTGGGGCAAGAGAGACATTAATGTTGAATGTTGAAAGTTAAGGAAAACTTTCCTAGGTATGGGTGGGAGCAAGGTTCGGCATTTCAGGCACATGGAATAGTTGGAGCCCCAAAGTCAAAAGAGGTGGTTTGTTTAGAAAATGTAGATCCAGCCTGGGCGCAGTGACTCACGCCTGCAATTATGGTACTTTAGGAGCCAAGGAGGGTGGATCACCTGAGGTCAGGAGTTTGAGACCAGCCTGGCCAACATGGGGAAACCTCGTTTCTACTAAAAATAAAAAAAATTAGCCAGGAGTGGTGGCGGACACCTGTAATCCCAGCTATTCGGGAGGCTGAGGCAGGAGAATCACTTGAACCCTGGGGGCAGAGGTTGCAGTGAGCTGAGATAGCACCACTGAACTCCAGCTTGGGCAACACATTGAAACTCCATCTCAAAAAGAAAAAAAAAAAAAGAAAGAAAATGAAGATCCAGCCAAGCTAGGTGGTTCACGCCTGTAATTACAGTACTTTGGGAGGCTGCGGCGGGCAGATGGCTTGAGCTCAGGAGTTTCAGACCAGCTGGGCAACATGGCAAAACCTCATTTCTTCTAAAAATA
>NW_012102032.1:5563774-5565168 GCF_000951045.1 Mandrillus leucophaeus
TTGCTTTGGGGGGCATATTCAGCCTCCCACACCACACTAAATCACCTTATGCAGTCCATTGGCAAACCTACCACTGTTGGGGGAATTCTCCTGCACAGAACTTTGTCCAGTGTGCCACCTGCAGTGGGAGCTTGCCAAATGCTTAAATAAATGAGAAGAACCTCCTTCCACACTTCCTCCTGCCGTTCTACCCTCTCTTCCTCTGCGCTTCTGGAAATAGCCTATCTGTTCACAGGAGCCACCCTGGCCAGAGACAAATGGGCCAGTGCTTGTCGAGTTGCACAAGGTTGAAAACCTCCCACTCTGTTCTCCTCCCATTCACACGAGACTTCTTGCCCATCAGAGCTGGAGGAACTCTGGAGATAACTAGTTCAACCCCCTCAATTTGCAGGGGAGGAAACGCAGCCCAATCCCATCCCTTCTGTGGGTTCAGGTGGTGTTTTCATTATAACTCACTTTTATGGGATTATTTTATGTCCAAAATGGATGGTCTCCCCTTTCTCATTTTATCCTCAACCCATTGGCAAAGGGCAGGCATCAGTCTTCCGATTTTAAAGACAGGGAAACTTAGGCCCTCAACATTCAAGAAGTAGAATTGGGCTTAGAAAACAGGTGTCCTGACTTCTTCTCACCTCCAAGCTCCTTCCATGACACCCTCCACTTCTTATCTTTAAGGGTCCGACGTATCAGACCCCCCAGAGCACTTCTAGAAGGGCTTGCCATGGGAAAGAATGACCCATTGTGTTTGTGTAGTGCCAAGGAGCAAAAGTGACAAGTTTTAAGGAAACAAATTGAATTCAACATATGGAGGAGCAGTCTTAGAATCAGTAATGTCCAAACTAATAGCACTGGCTGCCCAGGGAGAAACAGGGAACCGATTCCTTGCCACTGGACATTTCTTAGCAGAGGTTGGACTTGGAAATTGTTAACCTTATTTCTATTGTCTTCGAGTTAAAGGTTTAGCCACAGCCTTTTGAGACCTTAAGATGCAGACCCTCACACTGAACACTCCATTGCCTTCTCCAAAGGGAGCTGGTTGTAGGGCTTTGGAGCAGGGGATGGGGGAAGGGGGAAAGGGGGAAAGAAAATGGAGCCTTGAGTCTTACAATGGGAAGGGGGTTGCCGACGTAAAAGGAAACCTTGAGCAAGGAGCACTTCCCCATAAGAGATAACAATCGAATTATATACATTTTAAATGGCATTCTGGGGTCTTAGTGATTTTCATAAGAAAGCTCAGCTTGGAGTCCTTGGCATCTGTTTCTCCTTTTAGGACAGAAACCAAGAGACTATTTACATATTCTTAGGGCCCTATCACCAATTAAATCTTTTCAGAACCTCAGCCCTCCCTGTCCCCCCACCCCCATCAACTCTCTCCACATTCAGGATTAAATTTC
>NW_012102032.1:5567833-5570880 GCF_000951045.1 Mandrillus leucophaeus
AAGGGAAGGAGTTGGGGTCCTTGCCCTTGGAGGTGGCAACAGATCCATGCTTTGGAGAGAACAGCCTGGCTGCAGTGTGGAGGGTGGATTGACTGCAGCAGAGGCTCCCACCATGGCTGCTCACTGGTGTCTCCTGCGGTTGGGGGGCGGGGGTTGAAAAAACACCAGTGTCAAGATTCTGGACCTGGGAAGCATCCCTAGTTTAGCCCAAGTTAGGGACCCCTAGATGAAAGGGAGAGCAAGTTATGAGCTATTTTAGCAAGTGGGATTGAAAGGGCTAGTGGCTGGGAACCCACCTGCCTTCCCCATGGATGCCATTGACCTCCTCTCTGGGGCTTGGGATCCCACACTGGAGGAGTGTAGGAGGCAAGAGATTTGCTGTCAAGACCCAGAAGTTCTGGGCATAGGCATTGTGACAAGCAACTGGGAATGTAAGCTAAGCCAGGAAGGAGTCCCAAATTCTCCCCAGTTGATGAGGTTGTAACTCCATCCTCCTCCTCTGTAGATAGGGCAAATTTACCAGACTCTCTCCCCAGGGCAGGCTCTGATGTCACGGGTGAGTTGTTCTGGTGGGATGGGCTGGGCCTGGGTAGGTAGGGGAGCAGGGGCAGGCTTGTCAGCCTTTGAAATTGGAGCTGATGGTTTTTAATAATGTCAAATTTTAAAATTCATTTCTCATGTTGGTGCTTTGGTGAACATTTCTTAGGCAGGGCAGGTGGTCTGCTTTGGGGACCTCAAGGCCGAACGGCTCAGCCCCAGAACACTGGCCTAATCCCCTTTCTCTTTCAAGGCCCACAGACACCCGCCAGTCTTATGATGTCGTGGTTTAAAGGCTCCTTTCCTTAATAACTCCCAAGTCACTCTTGTTATAGCTAAGCCATGGGCTTGGCTCTGTGAGGGACCAGGCTGTGGGCCTGCCGGTTGATGCTTTCCCGCTGTCTCTGGGGCTGTTTTTCTTTCACCTTTCAGTTTGCCTCAAAGTCTTTGCTTTTAATTATTCACAGGGATGGTTCTGGTAGGGCAAGTGTGGGCGTGAGTGTATTTGATGACTAGAGAAAGGGAACCTCAGATGGAGAAATCTACTGAGGGCAAATAAAGCGTGGCATAAACATTGGACTGGGAATCAGGAGAGGCAGGGTCTTGTTTCTGGGTTGGCCCCTTTCTCACATGGGTCTATTACCTCTTATCATTGGCCTCAGGTTCCTCCATCTGTAAACGATAAGGTCAGCGGGACTCCAAGTTTCCTATCTATTCTACCATCTCATGGCTCCTTGAGGATGAGTTTTTAGCCAATGATTGATTCCAAGAGCCAAAGGGATGAGCTCTTTATAGGGTGCTTCTAGAGGTACCTTATGGGGAGGAGAATGGCTTTTTAGGAAAACCGCCAAGGGGCATCTCATGAAGAATGAGGGAGAAAAGAGTAAGCATTTGTTAATATTAGTGTCTACCAGGTACTGCTTGAGATCTCTACATACATTAGCATTTGTACCAGCCCTGCAAGGAAGGGTTAGAAGCACCTTGGCACAGATGTAGAAACTGAGGCTTGAAGAGTACTCAAATGGGATATGAGCCGATTCTACCCAACGCTGAATTGTATTAATGGCAATCGCTATAATAGCAACTTGTAGGTGTTGAGTGTTTGCTACGTTTTAGGCTGTATTCTGATAATTGTAGTTACTCCACATCACAACCCTGTGAGGTTGATACTATCAGGATCACTATTCACAGATAAGAAATCTGAGAGTCAGAAAGAATTCTTGCTTGAAGCAAAGCAGAGGGTCAGTGGTGGGGCTGGGATTTGGGTCCCAAGTCTAGACCCTGAGGGCAAAGCATGAGTATAGGTGGAGACTGCAGGAAGGTCACTTGGAAGTGCCAAGGTATCCCCATATGTCAACCATGGGGCCTCCTTGTTAGGGGAAAGCCATATCTCTCATAGCCCTGCTCAGGGAGCAGCCAAATAGGTGGCTGATTCTTCCATGTTCTGTCCCCATCCCAACTCTTCAGCCCCATGGAATTCCCAAGAGTGGGACTCAGTGGCATCCCTTACAGAGCCCACCACTAGGATCTAGGTTTAGAGAAGGATGAGTGCATGCCATCATATTTCTTCCTTAGAGAATTTGACCTAGGAAATGATAGAAGAATGAGGCCGGTGGAAGAGGTGGCTGAAACTGAAGGTTTATGACATACAGAGAGGGTGTCATAGCCCCCTGGGCCCTCTGGAACCCAAGCAGCAGGCAGTAGAAACTATAAGGAAGCAGAAGCATACGGATTAAAGAGAGGGCAGGCCAGCTGGGAGCAGGAGAACAGCACATACAGGAAAAGCTGGTCCCTGGGACCATGTCCTCACGAGAGAGAACCTGGTCAGTGGCTATCAAAAGAAAGACCAAGCCATCAGTTCCTGGAAGTTCCCTGGTGTGGCAAAGGTTCCCTGCTTCCTGTAGCTTTCATTCTTGCATCCCAAACAAGATCCCTCTTTCCTCACTGGTGTCCTTGCCACACCTACCCCCATGCCCCGCATTCGTTAATATTCAAGACATTCTGCAGTCAAAGAGCTTGACAACAACTTCAACCCAGCTGCAGAGTCTGGGAAAAACAGTCCTCGTTTTAGTATAACACTTGTTTGGTTTTTTTGACCTGCTCTGCTCCACAATATTAAGGTGGATTGCAACTCCCTCCCACAAACCTCACAAACACATACTACCATAAGATGAAAAGTAAAAAGATAGTGATTCTGTGGAAATAGAAAAAGAAAGGTAGTTGAATAAAACGCAGTAAAAAATTTAGTGACTGGGTGCGGTGGCTTACGCCTGTAATCCCAGCACTTTGGGAGGCCTAGGCGGGCGGATCACAAGGTCAGGAGATCGAGACCGTCCTGGCTAACACGGTGAAACCCCGTCTCTACTAAAAATATGAAAAAAATTAGCTGGGCCTGGTGTCCTGCACCTGTAGTCCCAGCTACTCAGGAGGCTGAGGTAGGAGAATGGCGTAAACCCGGGAGGCGGAGCTTGCAGTGAGCCGAGATCGTGCCACTGCACTCCAGCCTGGGC
>NW_012102032.1:5573173-5575176 GCF_000951045.1 Mandrillus leucophaeus
TCCCAGGTTCAAGCAATTCTCGTGCCTCAGCCTCCCCAGTAGCTGGGATTACAGGTGTGCACCTATTTACCACACCTGGCTAATTTTTGTATTTTTGGTGGAGATGGGGTTTCACCATGTTGGCCACACTGGTCTCAAACTCCTGACCTCAGGTGATGCACCCACTTTGGCCTCCCAAAGTGCTGGGATTACAGGCATGAGCCACC
This sequence comes from Mandrillus leucophaeus, assembly GCF_000951045.1. Classification (NCBI taxonomy): domain Eukaryota; kingdom Metazoa; phylum Chordata; class Mammalia; order Primates; family Cercopithecidae; genus Mandrillus; species Mandrillus leucophaeus. Next base: position 5,573,380 of record NW_012102032.1, read on the forward strand.
ACACCTGGCCACCAGTGTGAGATTTTGAGTCCATCTGCATATGGGGTACCGGGAGCAATACAGAAAAACAATGCTTTTAAGCACTGCATTCTCAAGGGTTTTTTTCCCAAAGGTACAGCCTCATAATAATAATTCCAAGGTGTTATAATACTCTCAATTTGGTGATGAGGAAACTGAGGCATAAAGGGAGAAATGAGGACACTTAATGTCACAGCCGGCAAATGGTGAAGCCTGGACTTGAACCCAGGCCTCCCGAGTCCCAGTTCCGGAAAGCAACACAGGCAGCTGCTTTGATCTTCCAAAGCTGCTGTCCAACAATGTGCCAAAAGGAAGACAGAGCAGAGCTGCTCCTCTGGCCCGGCCCCTCCGCCCTGACTGCCGGCTGGCGGCCCTCGCAGGAGGAATTCGAGCGGCTGGCTTGTGCTCATGCCTGAGGAATGTCTTGAGAAGTCGTGCCTAAGCCCTCTGTATCTGACTCATCATCTCCCCGTCTCCAGGAGTGTCAGAGAAGAGCCCCCTTAATCCCTCCTGTCCTCGGTCCCAGGCTTTCATTTGTCAAACTAAAAATATTCCCTCCGGGAACCTCCTTTTGCCAGAGGCTGAATGAGGTATACGGGGAATGGCGTTTCAGTGTCACTTCCTGACAGCGCCTTGTTATTGTTCCTGGGCCAGGGGAGCAGAGCCGGGTGGCAGGAGCACGGCGCCTCTGTCATTCTTGGGCCGGGGCCAGCCTGTTCACCTTTCTCCTGCAAGCAGCCTTCCCTTCTTCCTCTCTCAAAGCTCCAGACAATAGCCCATCAGTCTGACATGTAGCCTTGTCCCGGTCCCTTGGGGCTGCGTGTGATTCATGCCAGGTGAGGACTATAGAATGCCAACTTCATTTCCTTTGCAGCCTAAGGGCTGGCACAGTTTGTACTTGTCTGCAAGGCTGGTTTACTGATAAAGAGACGTAGAGCTCGAAGGTAAAGGGGAAAAAAAAAAAGGTAAAACAGACAGATGGAACTGGAACTCCCCAAGTAGGACAATGGCAATATGGGGAAGCCATCAAGATTTGTCTCCTGTTTCTCGCCTTCCTTTCCCTTCTTCATTCTGTCACTTCTGGCAGCCTGTTGGCCCCAGGGCTGATCCCAAGAGTCCATGACCTTGACTTGGCCTAAAATGTTGGCTCACAGCCATAGAGACACATCCCTGGCCCCACCAGGAAACCCACTTGCTCAGTAGAAATAGAGCATAGTGAAATCAAAGGAGCACAGAATTTGGATGCGGGCTCCCCTCACCAACTGGCTGTGTGAGTTTGAATAAGGTATCTCATTCTCTGAGCCTGTTTCCTCATCTATATGGGTGGATAATAGTACCCATTATACCTGGCTATTGTGAAGAATAAATAAGGTGGTGCGTATAAAATGAATCATACAATGCCTGTCAAATAGTAAGGGCTGGAATCATCATCACCATGCTTGTTCCTACAAGACCTAGCAATGGTGCCACTGCACCACTGGCATCAGAAGACCTAGTTCTAGTTTCATCTCTGCCATTAACTAGCTGTATGACTCCAGGCAAATCCCCTAATGTCTCTGAATCACATGGATTCATTTGTAAACTGAAGAAGAATTTGGGCTTGATTTCCTCTAAGATGCTTCTAGATCTAAAATCTGTGGTCATCGAGATACCTGAGAGTAGACATTCATGGAAAATTTCATTCTTTTAAAGAATGTAAGAATAACCTTAGTCTAGGCAACACAGCAAAACCCCGTCTCTACAAAGAATACAAAAATTAGACAAGCATGGTGGCATGTG
>NW_012102032.1:5577688-5578908 GCF_000951045.1 Mandrillus leucophaeus
AAATTTAGTATCCATAGTGTCAGGGTGCTGCTGCAGATAATAATAACACCACCTATCATTTATTGATGACCTATTATATGGTAGGCACATGTGATCTATCTATCTATCTATCTATCTATCTATCTATCTATCTATCTATCTATCTATCTATCTGTCTGTCTGTCTGTTTATCATCTAAATTTCACTTCCACATCTGCCCTCTGAGGCAAGTGGTAATTAACTCTGTTTTACACATAAGGTTCACAGAGTTTAAATGACTTGCCCAAGGTCCCATGTCTTGTCAGTGGGGACACTTGCAGGAGAACCTACATTCGCGTTTTGAGATCCTGAAAGGAAAGATGCAAAATCTGCTGTCAACATTTTTAGTGACCAATGCAAACATGAGGACAGGACCATTTTACACGTTCTCATCACCTGTCAGATAAAAGCAGCCACTTGCTGTCTGCCTTGACACCAACGTCTGAGAGGAGGCTCCTCATAGACCTTCTAGGGAGACACTGAGTGACGATGGAAATACTAGTGACATCCTGAGCCCTAGCAGTGATGTGGGGGGTGATATCCCTGGGAGAAGGAGAGAGAGGAATGGTGAGAAGTCTCTTGGGTTTTAGCTTGGCAGAGGAGGCAGTAGGATGAGCTTCCTATGAGTACCTAGAAAGCAGAGTTCATGGTCTACAGTTTGAGGCTGTTGTGACTCAACATCAGTGGTAGCCTGCCTCCCTCTCTTCTTCCCCCTCCCTCCTTCCTCCCTTCCTCGCCCTCTCCTTCCTTCCTAAGGGTGAATTAAAGAAGAAAATAATTGACTTTAAGAGCCATCTTTTGTTTTCTGCTTAAACCAAAATAACTCTATAAGTCCCATGAGGGGATCAAAAGTGATTTCTCAAGAGTTAAGTCACCTATGTAAGAGAAGGATGCTAATGAGTGAAGTAACACTAAATTTAGCAACAAAAAATATCACTATGAGAATTTTTTGAGAGGCAGCACACATTGATGTCCTCTTAGTATTCAGCCCCAAATTAAATCACGGGCCCAATGATACTAGGTGGGCCATGTGTGGCCTGTGGGGTGGGTTGCTCATCATGGCTTTACATATTTTGGGTAGAATTCACCCAATGACTTAGCGCTGAGTCCCTGGGAGCACCCACTCAAATCAGCTGTTTAAAAGTGAGAAATACACTTTGGGAGGCCGAGGCGGGCAGATCACAAGGTCAGGAGATCGAGAC
>NW_012102032.1:5583723-5585002 GCF_000951045.1 Mandrillus leucophaeus
AAAAAAAAAAAAAAAAAAAAAGTAAATTGGCCAGGTGTAGTGGGTCCTGCCTGTAATCCCAGCACTTTGGGAGGCTGAGGTAGGAGGATTGCTTGAGTTCAGGAGTTCAAGACCAGCCTGGACAACATAGGGAGACCCTGTTTCTACAAAAAATAAAAAAAATTAGCTGGGCATGGTGGTGCACTCCTGTAGTCTCAGCTGCTTGTAAGGCTGAGGCAGGAAGGTTGCTTGAGCTGGGGAGGTCAAAGCTACAGTGAGCCACAATCGTGCCACTGCACTGTAGCCTGGGTGACAGAGTAAGGCCCTGTCTCAAAAAAAAAGAAAAAAAAAAAGTAACTGCTTGCTGTGGACTAAGTTGTGTCCCCTCCAAATTCATAAGTTAAAGCCCTAACCCCCAATGTGACTATATCTGAAGATAAGATCTTTAAGACATAATTGAAGTTAAATAAGGTGGTACCCTAATCTAATAGGACTGTGGCTTATAAAAAGAGGAAGAGCAAGAAATCTCCCCCTATCTTGCCATGTGAAGACCCAGAGAGAAGGCAGCTGTCTGCAGGCCGGGAGGAGGGTCCTCACCAGGATCTGAACCCTGCCAGACTTTCGTCTTGGCTTTTCAACCTTCAGACTGTCAGGAAATAAATTTCTGTTGTATAGGCCACCCAATCTATGGTATTTTGTTACGGCAGCCCAACCTCACTAATACACTGCTGAAGGAAGGCCATCTGGCAAGGGAGCATTGAGGCAGAGAACGTAGTATCCAGCAAATCCTGGATAACCCTCATTGAACTGAAGAGGAATGACGGAATTTCTGCAGGCAGAGGGAGAAGTCACACACACCCAGCTGACTTTGCAGTCAGAAATCAACTGAAACAGTGCTATTAAAAGAAGAAACTCGGGGCCGGGCGTGGTGGCTCATGCCTGTAATCCCAGCACTTTAGGGGGCCAAGGTGGGCAGATCACGAGGTCAGGAGATCGAGACCATCCTGGCTAACACAGTGAAACCCCTTCTCTACTAAAAATACAATAAAATTAGCCGGACGTGGTGACGGGTGCCTGTAGTCCCAGCTACTTGGGAGGCTGAGGCAGGAGAATGGCATGAACCCGGGAGGCAGAACTTGCAGTGAGCACCACTGCACTACAGCCTGGGTGACAGAGCGAGACTCCTGTTAAAAAAAATAAAAGAAACTCGGTCAGGCACAGTGGCTCACACCTGTAATCCTAGCACTTTGGGAGGCTGAGGCGGGCAGATCACCTGAGGTTGGGAGTTTGAGACCAGCCT
>NW_012102032.1:5585472-5589227 GCF_000951045.1 Mandrillus leucophaeus
TGCATAGTCCAGTGCTCCACACATAGTAGTACTTGATAAGTGTCAGCTGCTACTGGTAATAATGTCATATTGTAAATAATAATTATTAATTAACAACAATAATTTCATTCATATAACTTGCTTCACGTGCTTAAGCCAAAAAATAAGCCCATGCTTTCCGTGTTATTCAAGCTGAAACTGATCATAACCCTGTCTCTCCCCCGTATCAGAAGATTGTCTTTCTCTCCTTCCTGGTGTCTACCCTCCCACACTGCGCTAAAGAGGAATGATGGAGTTTCAACTTATAGTTGCCACGCTCCAAATGCTTATTCATGTTAGAGCCAGTCTCACTGGGCATTCTGTCAGATGCAGGTGTGCCACTAGGAAGCTGGTGAGGCCCTGGCTGTCCTGGGTCCACCCTTGCCGCGTTAGTTGCTGGAGCAACGAATCCCACCTGAAATTCTCAGCTCCGGCTGTAGTCAAAGTCACGGCACTTTTTTCTACTCCTTCTTGGGGGGCCCTTCATATCCTTTCTGCTCAAGTGACCTCACTGTACAACCTCAATCCTTTAGGTTTTAGAATAATCTTAAATCCAAAAGCATTGATCTAATAGCCTTTTCAACAAATGGTGCTGGAAAACTGGATACCCACATGCAAGAAACTGAAACTAGAGAGAGGCCTCGCACTCTTCACAAAAATTAACTCAAAATGGATCCTAGACCTCAATGTAAAATACAAAATTATAAAACTCCTGGAAGGTAACACAGAATAAAATCTCGATAACCTTGAGTATGGTGATGACTTTTTAGATACAACACTAAAAGCATGATCTGTGAAATAAATAACAGATAAGCTGGCTTTCATTAAAATTAAAAACTTCTGCTCTGTGAAAGACAGTGTCTAAAGAAAGAGAAGACAAGTCACAAACTGGGAGAAAATATTTGCAAGAGACACATTTGATAAAGGAATGTTATTCAAAATATACAAAGAACTCTTAAAACTCAGCAATTAAAAAGCAAACAACCTGATTAAAGAGTGGTCCAAAAACTTTAACGGACACCTCATGAAAGAAGATATACAGATGACAAATAAGCACATACAAAAAGGCTCCACATTATACATCATCAGGGAAATGCAAATTAAAACGACAATGAGACGTCACTATATACCTATTAGAATGGCGGAAATCCAATACACGGATAACACCAAATGCTGGTGAGGATGTGAAGTGACAGGAACTTTCATTCACTGCTGGTGGGAATGCAAAATAGTGTAGCCACTTTGGAAGACAGTTTGGCAGTTTCTTACAAAACTAAACATACTCTTACCATGCGATCCAGCAACCGCACTCCTTGGTTTTTAACTAAAGGAATTGAAAACTTATGTCCACACAAAAACTTGCACACAAATGTTTGTAGCAGCTTTATTAAAAATTGCCAAAACTTGGAAGCAACCAAGATGTCCTTCAGGAGGTGAATGGATAAATAAACCGGGGTACATCCAGACAGTGGAATATTATTCATCGCTAAAAAGAAATGAGCTATCAAGCCACGGAAAGACATGGAGTAACCTTAAATGCGTATTACTAAGGGAGAGAAACCAAGCTGAAAAGACCACATGTTGTAGGATTCCAACTACATGACATTCTGGGAAAGGCACAGCTCTGGAGACAGTGAAAAGATCATTGGTTGCCAGGGGTTAGGGGAGGGGGAAGGATGACTAGGCAGAGCACAGAGGATTTTTAGGCCAGTGAAACTATTCAGTATGATACGGTAATGGCAGATACATATCATTATATGCTTATCAGAGCCCACAGAATGTACACCAACATTGAACTTTCATAGTACTGTGGACTCTGGGTGATAATGTTTCAATGTAGGTTCACTGATTGTAACAAATGCTTCACTGTGGTGAGGGATGTTGATAGTGGGAGAGTCTAAACATGTATGGGGGTAGGAGGTATAGAGGAAGTCTCTGTACCTTTCTCTCAATTTTGTTGTGAACCTAAAATTTCTCTAAAAAAGTAAAGTCTTTAAAAAGCATTGATTTCCATTTGGATCTGCTGGTCCCGTATACAAATTTACCCATTCCTTCGCCAGAGCTTTTGAGCTCCACAAACAAAAGGTACTGGATAGGATGGCCTTTGATAAACTTTCAAAACTCCTTCCCCAGTGACAATGAAGTGCCTATTTGCTTTATATGTCTTTATGCCCTCAGGACTACGTAAGTGGCCCTTTTCACAGCAAGGAGATCTGCTCCAGTAATAATTCTACACTTTGTCAGATCAAAGATATTGTAGGTTGTAAAAGCAAATCACCCAGAAAAAAATGATTCCAGTTACCTATGACACATACTATTCTCTGAAAAACATCATGGTTTGAGGAATGGTAAAAATATGAGCTGAACTGTTCACAATAGCAAATACATGGAATCAATCTAAATGCCCATCAGCAGTGGACTGGATAAAGAAAATATGGTACATATATACCATGGAATACTATGCAGCTATGAAAAAGGATGAGATCATGTCCTTTGCGGTAACATGGAAGGAGCTGCAGGCCATTATTCTAAGTGAATTATTGCAGGAACAGAAAAGCAAACACTACATATTCTCACATATAAGTGGGAGCTAAACATTGAGTATACATGGACACATGAAGGGAACAATGGACACTGGGGCCGACTTGAGGGTGGAGGTTGGGAGGAGGGTGAGGACTGAAAAACGATCAGACACTATCCTTATTACCTGGGTGAGGAAATAATTTGTACACCAAATCCCTATGACATGCAATTTGCCTATGTACCAAACTTGTACATGAACCCCCAAACCTAAAATAAAAGTTGGAAAGAAAAAAAATCCCTGAAAGTTCTGTGGACTTATAAAAAGGGGATCCAATGAGCTGTAAGTCAACCATGAGGAGGTTTTGAAAGTGCTTGTCACAATGCTGAATGTAAAGCGTGTGCATACGTTGTACTTATATACTTATGTGGATGCTTTGTAGACACCAGATTTTCTCTGCTCATTCATCAACAGGCAGTTAAATGTTCTTGATTTCCACTTGACAAATTAATGTATTTTAGAAATTTAAATGCTGGAATAAAATTCAAAATCAATGTCTAAAAAAATAGGCTGGGTGTGGTGACTTATGCCTATAATGCCAGCACTTTGGGAGGCTGAGGCTAGCAGATTACTTGAGGCCAGGAGTTCAAGACCAGCCTGGGCAACATAGAGAGCCCTTGTCTCTACAAAAAATACAAAAAAACCCCAAAAATTAGCTTGGCATGGTAGCACATGCCTATGGTCAAAGCTACTCAGGAGGCTGAGGTGAGATGATTGCTTGAGCCTGGGAAGTTGAGGCTGCAGTGAGCTATAATTGTGCCATTGCACTGCAATCTGGGTGACAGAGGGAGACCCTCCTCCAAAAAAGAAAACCCCAAAAACCAAAAACCAAAAACCAAAACACCCCAAGACAAACCTATGTGCATCTCAGAATCAATGAAAATATTAGGTAATATTTCTTGGGGATCTATCATGTGCTGGGCACTTGTTCTAAGACTTAATTCTAATTAAGAATTATCTATCTACTCATATTAGCTCTATGAAGTAGAAGCTATTACAGATGAGAAAAGTGAGGCACCTAGGTTTTATAACTTGATCTCATATTGTTAGGGAGTAGCTAGATTCAAACCCAGGCAGTTGTGGAATGCCATTATTAGACATGAAGCAATAGCAATTTTTAAACAGCAACTTTCTTCTCTCTCTCTCTCTCTCTCTC
>NW_012102032.1:5590202-5592546 GCF_000951045.1 Mandrillus leucophaeus
AAATAGATATTATATAAATAGATATTTATTTAATAAATATAATGTAAATATATATTGATATTGGGTCTCACCTGATGAGTGTCTGAAGGCAGGCAGTCCAGCTCTGGTACAATGACTTGGTGCTGTCAAACATGCAGGCTCTTTCTCTTAGTCCTGCCATCTTAGCTTGTTGACATTTTGCCTCTTGGTTTTCAAATGGATTTGACACCTCTGACCCTTAGGTCCATGTTCTAGTAAGAAGAAAGGGGAAGGGCAAAAGAGCTCAGCTCTCCCAGGAGAATTCTTATAGCTCTTTAACTAAAACTGGGTCACATGTGTAGACCCTCAGGCCAATTACTAACCAAAGGTAATGAGGTGACCACGATTGTTTTGGACCTGTTATGATGCATCCCCTAAGACTGGGAAGGTGTCTCCTCTCCCCAGGATCAAGGGATCCTTGACTGTTACCTGAGCAAGAGCAAAAGCAGGAAGTATGGTTGGGTGACAGGTGGGGAGCCACCAGTGTCTGCTACATGTCTCCTTACGCTTTGCTCTCCTTCCCTAGCCCATCGCCTACTTTTTTCTACTGAGGCTCAGATAAAAAGGGGGGACCTGCATCCCCTACCATTGTGTGGCCCTGCGGAATGTCAGTACTGTGAAGGGAGGGGCCGCCTCTGCTCCCCACACCATCCCTGAGCTTCTGACTTGCCTGGTGCGTTGTAGGCACTCAGTGAATACTGGAGTGCACAGAAGACTGAATATTGGCCTGGAGCCCACGTGTGTTGGCCACCCCCTCAGGAGCCAACAAGGCAAGATCAGGCCTCCCGTGGCCACTGGCCTGTGCAGGCAGTATGTGTGTGTGAGTGTGTGTGCGTGTGCATGTGTGCACGCTTGCAGCTCCTCCCTGCCTCAGACTGAATTACTTATAAACAGGCCTGTGCCAACCCTGGCAGGGTCTGCATTTCAACACAACACCTCCCGCAATTTCTCGAATTCTTTTGATTTGGCAAAATCCAAAAATAAAACAAAACCCCACCATCTTCCGCTCAGCATGACTCTGGAGCCCAGTGCCCTGCTTGAGCAATGGGTTCCGGATGTTTGGGATGTCTCCCCAGAGCTGGCCAATTCGCCTTTCCTCCTCCACATGTTCCTGCCCTGGATCCCAGCCTCCCTCCTCGCCTGTCTCCGGAGCTCCATGTGCAGGACCAGGACTCGGGGCTCTGCGGGCTCCCTGGGCCCCTATTGCTTGTGGGCACTCTTCCATTCCACATCCTGGGTGTCTCCATCTGGGACATCTGTTGATGTATGTCTCTTGACAAAGGAATTGAGAACATTTTTCCCTTTGCCTTCAAGAATCCCATTGGCCCGGAAATGGAGGCTGCTGAAATCTCTCCAGCCTCTGGACTCAGGAAGCAGTGTGTGGTTGGGTAATTTCATGCACGTTAATTCCTAGACACCAGGATGTGCAAACCACCTTTTATTATTATCTCACCCATGTCCAGGATTTTATACAAATGGATTTGTGAGCTCCTAATCTACCAAATTAGTGACTTAGATTAGAGTCTTCCCACAGTGATGGAATAGCAGATGTTGTGATTCTTAATACAACTGAGGAAACTGAGGCTCTGAGAGGTTAAGGGAGAGATTCAAGGTCACACAGTAAGACAGGAGCAGAACCAAAGCTTGAACTGATTTTTTGTCTGATGAGCTTTCTGGTACACCACCTTACCTTTCAAGTTAGTTTCCTCGTGAATCCCCAGCACAACTAGGCACAGAATGCAGCCTCTCTCCAGGAAGATTCTTCTCATCTTCCAGCCCCGAAAATGTTGGTCAGGCAGGGCATGTTCTCCAGCCTGTGCCATAGTGGTGGATGTCATGTGGGCAGGCCCCTATGACAAAGAGCATCTGGAACTTGGAGCCTGGCACAGTCAATGCCCTGGAAATCCCTTCTGAACCTCCCCCTGCCACAACACCTGCCCAGCCCATGCCTCCTCTGTGTCTATGTTAATTAAAGCAATCATTTTCTCAATGTCTATTCCCCTGCCCCGACCCCAAATCCATGGGCAAACAGCAAGTTCAGCACTCTACTGCTAGAAAGGAAAGAGCACAAGGCTGGGAGTTGAGAAGCAGGGGTCAAGGCTGACCTGACATGGCCACTCACTAGATGTGGGACTTTCTCACATCCTTTACTCCTTTAGGACCTCAACTTTCTCCTCTGTGTAATGGGTGGGTAGGGGTGTGTTGGACTGAATGGCCTCTAGGCTCCTTTGTTTCTTTCTCTCTCTCTCTTTCTTTCTTTCTTTCTTTCTTTCTTTCTTTCTTTCTTTCTTTCTTTCTTTCTTTCTTTCTTTCTCTCTCTCTCTCT
>NW_012102032.1:5597931-5599205 GCF_000951045.1 Mandrillus leucophaeus
AAAAAAAAAAAAAAAAAAGCACCATCTACCCTCTGTCCACTAATGATTTATATTCCTCCCACATGCAAAATACACTCATCCATCTCCCAAAGACCCCCAAATCATTTCATCACAGTATCAGAGTGAATTGCAACATTTTTCATCTAATTAACAAGCTGATGAGGTGCCTCAGGTGTAATTCCTTAAATTCAGTTCTTTAAGGAAGACCTGTGAACACACACACTCAAAATGTAATGATGGAATGGGCATAGGATAATCACTATAGACATTTATGTTCAAAAATGTGGGAAATGTGAGGCATAAAAGTCATTAGTCCCTAGAATGTCTGAAATACAATTAGAAAAATGTTGGAAGTTCTCTGATTAAGACTTGGTTTACTCCTGACTAGAAATAATTTTTCATGACTGTTTGCCTTGCCATCTGGGGTCTTGGTTTGCCCTCTGAGTCACTTTTCCTTTTCCATGAGAAGTAGTCTTGTCTACAACTGTATAGTTTTCTCAGCTTATTTCATGCCAGGTTTTATTTGTGGGGGGTGGTGGGGTTGGGGGAGGAAGGTTCAAAGGTTGTTTTCCATTTTGTACTGTTACTGTCTAAGCCAGTGGTGTTTCTGCAAATACAATTTTTTAAAAAAGTTTGTGAGTCTCTTCTGAACCATACTGGAGTCATTCCACTAAACAAAAGTCATACCTAGAAATCTCTTTGAGATAAGCTCATGGTCTTCTGCTAAAATGGCGGAGGGACATTAAGCTTCTTAGGATCTCTATTATTTGAGAGTATCTGTGAGGCATACACAAGTTTTTTAGAGGTGTTTTGTCTGATTGAATAGTACTCTGAAATATTAGTGTACTATTAGAGCTTTCCGAGATCTTAACAAAGGGCTTTAACTGCCACCCTCTTGGCTTCATCTTCTGACTATTTTTTTCTGCAGTATCCTGAAAGTGATCATGGATGGAAGCCATTTCTATTTATTTATTTTTTCCCTCAATATATTACCACGTTAGGAAGCCTTTTTTTTTTTTTTTTTTTTTTTTGAGATGGAGTCTTGCTCTTGTTTCCCAGGCTGGAGTGCAATAGCATGATCTTGGCTCACTGCAACCTCCGCCTCCAGGGTTCAAGCCATTCTTCTGCCTCAGTATCCCAAGTAGCTGGGCTGTCTCTTATACACATCTAGATGTGTATTATCCTTCTATCTTCTGCTTATTGCTTGGTTCTAAAGCCATGCCTACATTTCTAGATATTACTTTTGACAGCACCTCACTTCTGGTACCAAAATC
>NW_012102032.1:5599255-5617824 GCF_000951045.1 Mandrillus leucophaeus
CCACACCTGGCTAAGTTTTGTATTTTTAGTGGAGACAGGGTTTCGCCATATTGGGCAGGCTGGTCTCAAACTCCTAACCTCAAGTGATCCACCCACCTCAGCCTCCCAAAGTGCTGGGATTATAGGCACGAGCCACCGTGCCCGCCCAGGAAGCCATTTCTTAATTTTAGCTTTGATTGCCATCTTGGGAAGTTGAAAACTTTTAAGACTATCAAGTCCTGGCACCTCCATGTGTAGCAGTCCTTCTTTTAGCTTATCTGTCTCCCCTCACATTTTACTCTAAGCAGCAAGAAACCAGGTGGCACCTTGAACACACAGCTTAGTAATCTCTTTAGCTGGATCCAGCTCATGACGTACAGGTGACAGTGTTGCTAAACTTTTTGCCACGATACAACAAGGATCCTCCTTTCTTCTACTTTCCAGAAAGTTTTTCCTCAATTTTCTTTATGCTGTTATCTGAAGCCTCCTCAAAGATCATCATGCATCCACCAGCAGTTTTGTTGAAACTCTTCAGGACTTTGCTAACACTGTCCTCAATATCCCTCTATCTTCTGCTTATTGCTTGGTTCTAAAGCCATGCCTACATTTCTAGATATTACTTTTGACAGCACCTCACTTCTGGTACCAAAATCTGTATCTATTGATGCATAACAAATTGCCCCCCCACCCCCAAACCAACATTTTAATCTCATCAGTTAAGGGCCAAGGAATCCAAAAGTAGCTTAACAGGAGGGTTCTGGCTCAGGGTCTCTCATGAGATTGCAGTCAAGATGTTGGCCAGGCCTGGAGGAACCACTTCTACAATGGCTCATTCACATGGCTATTGGCTAGAGGCCTCAGTTCCTCAAGGGCTACTGGCAGAAGGCCTCAGTTTCTCACCACATGGACTTCTTTACGGAGTTTCAAATGTGTCCTTTTAACATGGCAGCTGACTTTCCCCAGAGTGAGTGGTTCAGAGAGAGCAAATATGAAGCTTCAGTGCCTTTTGGTTTTGGAAATGACAAATCTTAACTTCTGCTACATCCCATTGGTCACAAAGACTAACCCTGATACAATGGAGAGGGGACTACTCAAGGGTATGATTATCAGGAGATACAGGATCACTGGGATCCGTCTTGAGGCTGCCTACCATTGACGTCCATTGACTCATCTCTGTGGGTATACAGAATACTGCTGTGAGCTGGATTACAAGGGGAAGGAGAGGGAGATTGATTTTTTTTTTTTTTTATGCTTTGTGACAAGAGCCCTGCTTTCATGCAGAATTTCAGCAACATCATTTTTTAAAATTTTTTATTCAAAGCATATCATTTCCTAGAATCTAGGCATGAGCCTATGAAGGAGGCTGGCCAGGAGACAAATCCAAGAGGCAGATGCTATTCTACAGTCAAAGCCACACTTCCTCTGAGCATAAGGATTTGTTTAGGCCCTGCTCCTCTGTCCAACTTCCTGTTCTTGTCGGGTGAGTTATTTCTTCAGATGTGAATAAGTAAATTCCAGGTAGGACCCTAGAGCACCCCGGATATGTGTTTGAGTCCTAGCTACAGACACAGCTTAGGCACTAGCTGGGACTTTGCTAAAAAGGTCAAGAATCAGGATGGTGTAAGAATGTGGCCTAGGGGAGAAAGAGAAGCAGAATCTGCCCTAAACATGCACTGCGTAGGCCCACAGTCCCTTGGCTGAAAGGGGCTTTGGGGTACATTTCTTGGGTAGAGAAGCCATGATGCCCCCAACTGGTCAACTAGAATCCACTCTGGCAGCAAACAAAAGGTGTGATAAGATAATCTGGACTTCTCAATATTTATAGTGACTTCCTGCATTTGTGTCAATCTTTGGGTCCTCATTCCTTTTGTGGCCTTCTGCTTCATACTTAAGATTTCTGATCTTTTCTTTTCCTTTTTCCTCTTCCTCTTCCTCTTTCTCCTCCACCTCCTCCTTCACCTCTTCCTCCTCCTCCTCTCCTTCTCCTTCTCCTTCTCCTTCTCCTTCTCCTCCTTCTCCTTCTCCTCCTTCTTCTTCTTCTCCTCCTCCTTCTCCTTCTTCTCCTTCTCCTTCTCCTTCTCCTTCTCCTCCTCCTCCTCCTCCTCCTCCTCCTCCTCCTCCTTCTTCTTCTTCTTCTTCTTCGTCTTCTTCTTCTTCTTCCTCTTCCTCTCCTCCTCCTTCTCTTCCTCCTCTTCTTTTTTGAGACAGTGTCTTACTCTGTTGCCCACGCTGGGGTGCAGTGGTATGATCATGGCTCATTGCAGCCTTGACCTCCTGGGCTCAAGCAATGCTCTATCTCAGCCTCAGGTCCAAGTAGATTGGGCCACAGGTGTGTGCCACAACACCTGGTTAATTTAAAAAAATTTGTTGTAGAGACAGGGTCTCATTATGTTACTCAGGCTGGTCTTGAACTCCTGGGCTCAAGCCATCCTTCTGCCTTGGACTCCCAAAGTGGATTACAGGTGTGAGTCACTGCACCCAGCCAAGATTCCTGATTTATTTCCTAGTCCAATGACCCCCTTCTGGAATGACCCTGGGTACCCTCTGTGAGTGAATACAATCATTACTGACCTTGTGGCCCACTTCTGGTGCAATTTTTTGGATCTTGACGTAACTTTCTCTGTACCATGGAGAAATTTGATTACACCCTCAGTTTGTCCTCAGATTGCCTCTCTACTCAGGCCTGTTACATGAGGGCATAGTATTAAAGAGGGTAGCTCTAGAAGTTCTGAAGAAATCTCAACTCAAGACTTGCCCACCATCATGCTAATGGGCATAAGCTAGTGGAAGGAGCCCACTCGTTCCAGGGAGGGACAGATGTATTACAGGAATGAGCACTGTCCTCCTGAGAGGCGACGTGGAATTTTGTGTGAGTAGAGCTGCTGCGACTTCATTGGAAAGTATTCTGTCTTTAATGTGTGCACCCGACGTGATGAAGAACCTGCCAAGTGTCATCTTGAAGACCTACCAGTCGCTACCTGCTTTTGCTGAGTTCCCTGAAGTCACTGGTGCAGTGAGCAGAGGCCTACATGACCACGACTAGTTGGATGTTTTAATACTGTAGATAAAAAACAGAACAACTTGAAGGCATGTTCATCTCTATTTCGCTCTTCTTTTCTCTCCTGAAATTGGGGCTTTCAACTAGAGGGAATCAGAGCTCTTTAAAAACAAAAAAAATAAATAAAATAGTATTTTGTATCTGGGACCATGCTTATGGTAACAGGAGTGCCTGTTATAAAAACAACAATATATGTGAGAGGAAACTTGCCTACCTGATCAAAACTCTTTAAACTGAGGAAGAAAAAAAGCTAAGATAAATGGTATGAATGATATGAATGAATGAAAACATTCTTACGTCTTGCACCAAAAGTCCTCTTAAGAAAGGAACTGTTTTGATCAGGAAAATCCCTTGAAAAGCAGTGTGAGATCGAAGGTAAGACGCAGTAGAAATAATCTAGCATGCTTCAAGGGGGAAAGAAAAGAATCAGCTAAAACCTCTGTATGTTAATAAAAAACAGGAATTTGCAGCAAGTGGGAGAGAGTGGGGATGAGAGCAGAAGGTAGACAGAGGACAAAGTACAACATTATGGCAGGGTAGATGAAGGACTTTTGAAATGAGGACGCTTCATGTTCATTTGGAGTTGTTTTTCTGCTGTGCTTAGAAATGCCTTGCAAGAGTATTTTTGCATAGAAAGTAAGGATAAGAACTTGGCTTTAAACGTGGGTCAATGTGATGAAGTAAGAGAAAATGTAAACAAGATAGAGAGATGATCCATAAGCCGAAGGCATGAGACATAGCAAAACCTCTGAACCAGGTTCTCCAGCAAAAGTAACAGGGAAACAGAGGTGTTCAGGAGTCTGCACAAGGCAAACTTGACATGTAACATGAAGATCAAGTATGATTTCAGAGAATTGGACATGTGCTGGTATCATGCTCATCTGGCAGTGGAAGGAGAGGATGGTTTAAAAGGCAACCAGTCTGGGCAACAAAGTGAGACCCTGTTTCTACAAAAAATAAAATAAATGACTTGGCATGGTGGTGCACCTTTGGTCCTAGCTACACAAGAAGCTGAGGCAGGAGGATCACTTGAGCCCAGGAAGTTGAGGCTGTAGTGAGCCATATTTGTGCCACTGCACTCCAACCTGGGCGGCAGAGCAAGACTCTGTCTCAAAAAATATATATATGTAAAATAAAATAAAAGAAAAGAGAGTTCTAATAAAGGCAGGGAGGAGAGCACTAGTATATATGAGGAGTGTGAAAATTAACTTAAGGGTGAACAGAGTAGAGAATTTGGGTGATCAGAGAAAAAATAATAATCTGTGCTAATGTTTATTGAGGTTTCTTTTATAGGTAGGCACCGTCAAAGCATATGGCATGCAATACATCATTTCATTTTCACTACAATCTTAAAAGACACAGATTTCTCATATTATAGGTGAGGAAACTAAAGATTATAAAGGTCAGGCCATTTGTCCAAAGTCACCTTGAAAGAAAATGGAGTGGGAATCCAGACCCAGGGAATCCAGAGTCTAAGCTTTTATGCATATGTGCCCACCTGGAATAACAGAAGATATAGATGATTTTTTTTTTTTTTACAAAGTTCTGATTCTCTAGCACAGATGCAAGGTGAAGAAATGATAGAGACTGTCAACTTTCCAGTCATCTGCTGACAGTGGGGGTCTTATTATCCTAAAAGCTGAATCTTTGACAAAGTGTTTTCACCTTGCAAGGAAGATGACATCCTCTCTGAGACAAAGAAGAAGGAAAGAGAACTGTCCACATGCATTTTGTACATCCAGGGATGAACTGGCTCTTCCCATGGAAGTCATGGGAACCCTGGGAGGGAAAAACTATTCCAGTCCTATTGGAGGTTGTGACATTGAAGAAGGAGGACCATGGCCCCAGGTTAACACGTGCCTGGACATTGGGAAGGTAGACATATTAGCCAGGGTGCTTTCAATAGCCTGCAAAGGAGGGGAGTAAGTTGGCCCTAGTCATGGAAAGCCCATGGGTGATTGGCTTCAGGCACTGCTGTGATCAGAAGCTCCAACAATAAGGCATTGAGGGCTATGGTTTTTTTTTTTTTTCTTTCAGACAGGAGGTTGCTCTGGAGCCCAGGCTGGAATGCAGAATTGTGATCATAGCTCACTGTAGCCTGGACACCTGGGCACAAGCACTCCACCTGCCCAGCCTCCGGAGTAGCTGTGACTACAGGTGCGCACCACCATATCTGGCTAATATTTTTTCTTTTTCTTTTTTAGAGATGAGGTCTTGCTATGTTTCCCAGGCTTGTCTCAAACTCCTGACCTCAAGTGATCCTCCTACTTCAGTCTCTCAAAGTGCTGGGATTACAGGTGTGAGCCATCACACCTGGCCCCAAGGACTACTTTGATCTCTGTTGCCTCATCCCTTGGTTCCATGTATCGACATCTGCTGACAAGTGGGAAAGGCAACTGCAAATACTTTCAGATTTATATCTTCTCACTTTAGCTACCCTTTGTCTCCTTCAATTTCTATTTTTCAACTCAAACCAGATCCCTAATTGACGTGGCTAGGTCTCATGCCACCCTCTGTACTAGTCACTATTGCAAGGTCAATGGCATACTATAACTGAGCCAGCCTGAGTCACTCTTTCACCCAGAGATGGAGTTTGGGTTAGGGAGGGTGTGGGAGGAGCAGTTCCACAAAGGAAATATGATCCCTGGAACAAGATAATGTATCCATCATAACATGTTCTAAATGTTCACAGAGAAGACTGGCTCTATAGCCAATGACTTCGTAAAGGAAGATAGGATGTGTTTAGAAAAGACATTATAAAACTATGGTCAGAGCTGATCCCAATGAGGAGAGACATAGATGGGATGGAGCAGGTGACTAAAGCCACACTTGAGCCATGCAGGTTGCTCTATGGTGAGTTCTGACTTTAAAAGGACATAGGAACTGTGGGGTCCTGAGGATGATGAACAAAGAGTAGCGGAGGCCTTTGGAAATAGTTACAACAAGGCTGATTCAGCACAAAATCAGTTTTAAAGAGGAAGACATTTTGAGGACAATTAAAATCTTTGGGGGTTTTGTTTAGTAAGCGAAAAACAGAGTAAGCATAGATCCATTGCTTGGGTAAAAGGAGATATTGTTAGGTAAAAAGACAGAAAGTAAAAGAAAAGTTGAAAATGTAATTTTTCCATCAAGGATGTCAAACCAGAAAGGGAAGAACAAACAATGTACAAAATTGAGATTCAAAGTCTGCAGAGAGACAGGGATGGCTCACTCAGTGGTTATTTCCTCCCTCTTTTCTTGGCCTTTTTTTTTTTTTTGGATACAAAGTTTCACTCTTGTTGCCCAGGCTGGAGTGCAAAGCTGCAATCTTGGCTCACTGCAAACTCCACCTCCTGGGTTCACAAGTGATTCTCCTGCCTCAGCCTCCTGAGTAGCTGGGATTACAGGCACCTGCCACCATGCCTGGCTGATTTTTGTATTTTTAGTAGAGACGGGGTTTCACCAAGTTGGCCAGGCTGATCTTGGACTCCTGACCTCAGGTGATCCACCCGCCTTGGCCTCCCAAAGTGCTGGGATTACAGGTGTAAGCCACCATGTCCAGCCTTCGGCCTGATTTTTTTTTTTTTTTTTGAGATGGAGTTGCACTCTATTGCCCAGGCTGGAGTGCAGTGGCGTGATCTTGGCTCACTGCAACTTCCGCTTTCTGGGTTGAAGTGATTCTCCTGCCTCAGCCTCCTCAGTAGCTGGGATTACAGGCACACTCTATCACACCCAGCTAGTTTTTGTATTTTTAGTAGAGACGGGGTTTCACCATGTTGGCCAGGCAGGTCTCAAGCTCCTGACCTCAGATGATCCACCCGCCTCGGCCTCCCAAAGTGCTGGGATTACAGGCGTGAGCCGCCGCGTCTGGTCGGGCCTGATTTTTTTAATGTGTCAACATTCCTCCACTATATCTGAGATGCAGTGGTCCAGGAAGATCACTGTGGTTCCATTCTCCGCATCATGGATTGGCTTAAAGATGGGCATGAGACTTACTTCTGACCAATGAGATAGGGGAATGGTCTGCCTGCCAGGGTTTCTGAAAATGTGTCCTTGCTTCTAAATAGAAGATACACGAAACCAGAGTCATTTTATTGCTGGACATTGTTGTATTTGCATGGCATAGGTGGAACTGTAAAAACTGTTTTGAGATCGTGAGGGAAATCAATTGACAACTGACCACCTGAGGATGGTGGAACAAAAGAGTAGATAAGTATCCTTGGAGATGCAATCCACCTACTGAAGTAATCAATCTTGAAGCCCCTCTTCCTAGCCCCTCTCATTTTATGAGATAACCAATTTTCCTTATACTTTAAGCCAGTTGAGCCTAGGGTTTCTCCTCTTTGCAGCCCAAGGTGTCCTGGTTGGCTCAGAGCTGAAGAAAGCTGAGGAGCTCAGATAGGAAGAGGGCAAGAAGCTGATTTAATTGGGTCTCAGGAACTGGCCTGATGACTCACATCTTGAGGTGTGGAAAGAACTTTCCGGTGGGGCTGGGGAGCCACTGTCAGTAACTTTTAAGTAATTGTGGAGAATAGAAGGTGGTGCCAGAATCAGGAACTGGCCAGAGATTATCCTGATTTTCATAAAAATAAAAGAAATTGTTTCTGGAAACTCCAGACAAGTAGATTTGAGGTAGGTAACAACAGAGAAGCAGGATGCATTAGAAAGCAGATGGTGAGTGAGCATTTAGGAAGGAATGCAGTGGTCAGTTGAAAGCAACATGACTTCACTGAGCACAAGTTATTCCAAAGTAACCTCATTTCCTTTTTTGATAAAGTTACTATGCTTGTGAATCAGGTGTACGCCATAAACATTGCAGGTCTTGATTTCAGCTTAGGGTTAACAGTTTCTCTCATGGTTTCCTTGTGGCTAAGATGGTGAAATGTGGGTTGGATGAGAGCAGTGGTTTTGTGTATTTGCAGCTGTCTCAACAGCTGAATCCAGAGTGTTGAGTATTGAATGGATGTCACAGACCATGTGCTGAGCCCCATCAGGGTGGTAGGGAGAGAAGTCACACATTGGCCTGGGCCAAGGGCTTGGCTGGGAGCGAAAGTCTGACACTCTGGGTGAGACAGTCTAGAAATGGGCAGGACTAGTGCCAGCAAAGCCCGGATCTGTCACCCAGGGACCAAGGGTTAAGCAGAGTGGATCAAGTGGACACAGGATGGGGGTAGAAGTGAGAAGGATCATGGAGAAGACCTAGAGAGGAGGAAGCAGACAAAGAGATGGATTTCAGGAGGGAGGAAGAGGAAGGCGGGATCAGAGGGAAGTCAAAGGAAGTCATAGGAGTGGGTGTGCATAGAGTCCTGCTCCTTGCTTCTTGAAGGTGGCCGGGTCCAACTCATGACAATGGATATCAACCTTCAAGGAGGTTTCTTACAAAGTGCTAGCAGCTCTAACCTTGATCCTGTCTGATATATCATTAGATGAAAACTCAGGAGGCAAACTGATCAAAGGTGTAGATGTCACACATCTGAGAGGGAGAGTTAATACCAGAGGTGACAGAATGAGGGCCCAGAGTGGTCCTGACAGGTTGGAATGTTGGGTCAAAAACAATAAGATACAACGGAACAAGCCTGAATGGAAAGTCTGGCATTTACATGCAAAAAACAAGCGGCAAAAGAAACCAGAGGAGGGCTCGTTGCCTTGGCAGGAAATCACGTGAAAAATATCCGAGGCTTTTCAATGACCACCAGCTCAGAATAAGCCAAGAGTGTGATATGATTGCTAACAATCCGGCGCAACAAGAGACAGAAGTATTCAGAGAAACGCAGTACCCATGGGAAGGAGTGGTCTCATTATATTTTTAGTCAGATGACATCTGGAGTATCATATTCAATTTTGGGCATCAGATTTTGAGAATGGCATTGATGAATCAGAGTGTGCTCAGAGATAGGCTGCTTAAGATGAAGAAAGTTCAAGAAATTATGTGGTGTGAGGAGAGGCTGAAGGATCAGAGAACATTCTGCCTGGAAATGCAAACAGGATTTGTGAGCGAGATGCATGTCATTGAGGAAGAAGCTGAGGTAGAATTACAGCCACCGGATGCAAGATACAGGGAATACACATTCCTACATATAAAGACAACCTTTCTGATCATTATAATCAACAGAAATAGTGTCAGTTGTATATCGCTTACAAGTGTCAAAAGCATGGGCCCATTTGTAAGGTGAGCTATTATTTCCATGCTATAGATAGAGGTAGTTGGAACAATCAAGAAATTACATCCTACAGTATCTTCTGCACCTAGACCATTACCTGGTAAATATTTGTTGTATGAGTGAGATATCACGGAGGTTGAATGCCTTTCCCAAGATTGCACAAGTGGATTCTCAGGGTTTCTGCCTTTCTGGCTCCACCGTATGCCTTGGAGGAACTCTGAGATGCCCCAGGCTGTCTTGGGGGGTTGAGGTGTCTTGTCTTCAGAGACCACGTGGACATCGGCCAGCATGTATTAGAGAGCTTCCTGGCATAGGGTGATGGGGGTAGGGGGAACCAGAGTACCTAAAAAACCCTTCCAACTCAGAGGCTTCCCCCAGAATATTCCTAATCTAAGGAACTCTTAGTTGCTGTTTATGAACGCAGGAAGAGTGTGAAATCTGTCTTCACACAGACCCAGCCAGCGGCTGTGGTCGATGCTATCTTCTCCTGGAATCTCTTCAGTGCTCTCCCTCTAGATCCCTATCTGGGTGTGGGTGTGTGTCTCTAGTGCTTCTAAATCCAGACATCCAGGGTAAAATTTATCATACAAGTTATCAAGAAAAAGACAGAATTTCAGCTTAGTGGGCTGCCTGGTGCATGCTTTTGATTTCTGTCTTTGTTGCCAACCTCTCTAAAAAGTGTAAGTCTTCACATCTGCTTTGATAAAGGGGAAAACTCCTTTTCTCCAGAACATGGATTCTGCAGAGTTGAGGCCCATGATCATCTTAAGTGAATTCAAATATATATTCTTTTTACACTGACCTCCAGGATGGACCAAGGAAAGTGTTTTTCCCTCTTATAGCAAAAGTATAAATTATGATACCCCTTTAGTTGTGATGGGGATGAGGTGATCAGACCGCGGGTCATCAAATCGACAATGTCAGCCTGTGTTTGCATCAAGTTCTCCCTTGTCCTCCAGGAGAAATGCAAAAGAAGTCTCCAGGAATGGAGGGTCCCAGTGGACCACCTTCCAATCAGCAGAGGCTTGGCTGCCAGTCCTGCAGCCGCGTGTGCTACTAAGTGGTGTCCAAAGTCTCCACTAGGTGGAGAAAAAGAGCGGTTATGAAACGTACAAAGCCCCAAATCAAAAACACAGTCCAAAGAGTAAAATCCAATTCTAAATGGAACTCGAAAACTTGAGAAGTAATTTAAAGGAACCACATTAAATACTAGAATGTTTAATGGGGCCCATGTGTCCCGAGCAGAGAAAGAGAGTGCGAGAAATGGAACAGAGGAAATCAGGGAGACAATATGTCTGTGCGACTTGTTCTAATTAGGGGCACAGCGCTGCTGAGGATCATTCATTATAATTTGGTTAAATCTTCAGTACGGCCAAGGCACCTCTGCTGAGTGGTGTAAAACAAAGGGCTCCGTCGTAAACGGGGTGAGCGTCTCTCCGTTGGAGGTTAACGCCAGTCACTCGGGAGGGCCCAGGGCTGTACATCACTCTCCTGCCAGTTCTTCTTTATGACTCCAGCGCTGGGCTCCAGCTAGCAGATGTCTGCAAATTTCGGGGAGGAGAGGGGAGGGGAGTCGGGGGAGGGAGGGGGCCCCCGGCGCTCATTGTCTCCAACTTGTCTGTCGCTTAATTCAGTATCTCTGTCTGCCGCTAGAGCGGGATGGGAAGAGTTCAAAGGAGGAAATCAAAACAATCCATAGATCAGAGCTTGGGAGTGATCGGTGTGGCACCCAGAAATCACCGGCACTCCTCCGGCTCCGCTTTGAAATGTGGACGCCAGCGATGATTTAGTGCGCCGCGCCGGCGCTCGCACCAGCAGCACGTGGAGCGCTTCCTGGGGGGTTATTTTTTAGAAAGGAGAAGGTAGCCAGAGACTTGGGCGGGGGGTATGGTGGTGTGGGTCAGGTTCAGGTTTGTCCCAGGCTAGAGGCGGTGTTTTTAGCTCAGAGCTAAAAGTGAGGTGTGGATGGTAAGAAAGATCTGAGGCGGAGCTGAATCCCCCGCCGCTGCCCTCAGTGCGCACACAGCGCAGCTCAGTCCTGTTTTGAACACAGCAGCTCAGTCCCTTTGGCGTGGATGCCTCACTCAGGCCTCCTACCAAGCTCTCCAGCTTGGGAGGGTGCCATTGTCTGCTTTATGCTGTTGCCTTCTATCCCACCCCCAGCCAACCAGCTGCTTTGCTGTGGCACAGACAGGGCCTCTGCCAGCCTACGGGGTATCTTTAAGTACAAGGTGGCCCCTCTGGAAATAAGGGCAGAGCTTGGCCAGGCTCCTAGTGCCTTTCTTGGGCTGATATAGTCTTGAGCCCCGCACATGGCTTGTCAATTAAAACGCAGGTTGGATTTCTACCCCTGCTTAACCTTCCCACCAGGTATCTTTGTGTAAAACACAGACTGCCCATCCTTAGGCATCTATCCTGGGGATGGGCAGACTACTAAGCTAGGGTATTATTCCAGGCACACTTGCGGGGTTGAGCCCCAGACTGATTGTACAAACAAATATTCCTGGGTGTCAGGTCTTATGCTGGTTATTGATGGGGCCTGTTTCATTGGATGAGGAGGAGCTGCATTTCCTGGCTTCACCTCCACACCCAGGTGGTCCACCTGCAACTGGATGCTATTCATCAGGTTGAGGAGGAGGGAGAGAGATGAGTCAGAGTGAGCTGTTCCATGACTAGTAAAAAGCAGAGGTGCAATAACTTCTAAAGGTAGAATAAATGCTTCAATCCACGTTTCCACCTCCCCAGTTGGGCTAGATACCCCTGCTCTGTGTTGTGTATTTGTCCATTCACTTGTTTGACTTCCTCCTCTTAGACTTAACTGCGTAGTCCCTGTTCACTTTAGGTCCCGATACCCTGCAAGGTGCCAGATTCAGTAAGTCCTTGCCTCATTACATGTGAAGAAAGTACTTTCTACTGTCTTGGCTCCTATTTAGCTGAATACTTGTAATTTAATTCGTTGATCATTTATTGAGCACCTGTGATGCTGGCACTGTGCTATGTGCTAGCGCCATAAAGATGATTAAAATGGGTGCCTGACCCTAAAGAATTTATGCTTAAGGGTAAAGTGAGGAGAGAGCTATCTGGGGAAAACTGACAAGTACCCTGCTAAGTTGCAATGTGTAAGCCTAAGAATGCTTATGCACTAGCTACAGTGGGGTCCTAAGCAAGGGAGTGATTCAGTTTGAGACGGCCCTAGTGGTAGCCCCGAAGGGGCTCTGGAATTGTCTTATCCAGGGTTCAAGCATGGAGAGGTGGCCTGCTTGGAAAATTGTGTTGGATAACACGCATGTAGCAACCAGACCTATACTGAACCCCAAATGCTAGGATAGGACAAACTTGGCCGCTTTCTCTGAAGACTCTCAGAAGAGAGGTTCTTCTCTGTTAACCACATCCAGAAAGCCACCCTGTGGCAGCACCAGGACGTAAACCACTGGGTGCCAGACTAGCTGGAAAGCCTGATTCATAGCTACCTTTGGGCAAGAACAGGATAAGTGTTTTTCTGCTACCGCAGTTGAGATTGTCAACATAAATACCTGAACTGCCCTGACTTCCACCTCTAAGGTCTGCAATTGGTCCAGTCTTGGGCTTCTGATGAATGAGTCAACATGAGAAGAAAGGAATGAATAAGCAGTGCATGCATCTGTAAAAATTGTATGCATAACTACAGAGGGGATGAGGAGCAGAGGACTAGGGGTGAAGAGCTCTGTGCTCAGATTCTGCCTCTGTCTCCCTGACTTTGATCATGTCATATCGTGCCTTTCAACCTCAGTTTCTCTTCTGCAAAGGGAAGGGGTTTAAAGAGATAAGCATGGATTAAGTAGGAAAGTTGGCACAGATGAGGCGGGCACTATCTGTGTTTTGCTTGAAAACCTTCTGGCTGTGGTTAGTGAGGGCAGCATATTGTGGGGGTTCTCGTAACCCAAACCATCTCCCTAGCATATACACATCTCATCAGAGCCTTTACTGATTGACTTGCTGGCTGCAAGTCATGAGCAACCCTCACTTCGTCTGACTTAATTTCTCTCTCCTTTGGGGACAGGGATTCAACCACATAGACTTCTAATATTTATTCAGTATCTATGGTATACTAGCCACAATGCTGAGTGTGAAGGGAACAAAGTTGAGAAAGATGTGGTCTCTCCCCTGTACAAACCCACAGACCAGAGAATGAGACAGATAACAGATAAGCAAGAACTTTCACACACTTGCATTTTATTTGCTGCATCTAATTATAAATTTCTCAAGGATAGACAGGGATTAGGAGTGTTGAGAGCACCAACACCAAGGTCGGGTTATCTGGATTCATACCCCAGCATCATCTTTTGTTGCTGAATGAGCTTGGGCAATACACTTTTATCTCTGGAAGTCCTGGTTACTTTAGTCATAAGTTGAGGCTGATAATAATGTTTTCCTCAGAGGACTCATGTGAGCATTAAATGAGATAATGCATGAAAGATACTTACTTTGCAGTAAACACTCAATAAATGTTAGCAAGTATTATTTTTTGGTTTCTTTGATGCCTTTTTTGCACACCTTTAAAGATTATCTGCAATTAAATGTTAAAGGGATGATTTCCTGATGGTTTCAGAAGTAAAGATTAGTTCATAAGGGCACCAAGAGTCCTGTAATTCTTGTAGCATATATATATTATACTGCACAATCTAGCTCCATAATTACATAGTAATTCATTCTACAAACACTCTGCACCTACCGAGTGCCAGGTCCTGTGCTAAATGATGAAGATAACTAAGAAGGGAAAACCTCAAAACATGTGGTTCCTTTCCCCTAAGGAGCTCAAAGTTCCGACGGTGAGGCAGATGAGCAAGAAGATGTAATGTCCTGTAGTAGCTGCTGTGATGGAGATCCATGTCATAATGATGGGGACACCAAGAAGGAGTGACCAACCTGCTGGGGTGGCCAGAGGGGACTTCCTAGTGCAGGAGCTGCTGAGCTGCATCCTGAAGACTGAAGAGGAGTTGGGTTGTTTTATGCCATGACTCATCAACAGACTTGGACGCTGATGTCTCGTGTTGGTCTCCTAGCTATACCTGCCATGAGGAAGTGCATGGTAGTGCAAAGATCCAGGAGAGCTGGATTCAACCTTGAGCTCTTAGAGTGACTTGCTCCATAACTTTGAGCAAATTATTTCTACTCTTTGGACTGGAGGTAGCTTGTTGATTTAGTTGGCAGGAGTCTCTCAGATTGAATTCTTTTATTTTATAGCCAAGAAATATTGGATATTAAATATTGTTAAGTACCTACTGTATGTGAGATATGATTAAGTACCAAGGAATCAAAAGGGCTGGTTACCATTAGGGGTGGCTAGAACTTAATCCCATGGCAGGGAGAGAGAGAGAGAGAGAAGGAAGAAGAGGAAGAAGAAGAAGAGGAAGAAGAAGAAGAAGAGGAAGAAGAAGAAGAAGAGGAAGAAGAAGAAGAAGAGGAAGAAGAAGAAGAAGAGGAAGAAGAAGAAGAAGAGGAGGAGGAGGAGGAGAACAAGAATGAGAACAAGAACAAGAACAAGAACAAGAACAGGAACAACAAGAAGAGGAGAAAGTTAGAATTGCCTGTCTCTGGGCAGAGGAAGATTACAGTTTTTGCTCTTGATGCAGTCTGTTGTATCCCATGATATTACTGCAAGTATGGAGAAAGATCTCTCACTTTTCCTTTGTCACCTGGGACATGTGGTTCCTGAATGTACTTGTGATCTGCAATGACTCATGAGAAAAATGAAGGGTGCATATATCAGTTTACCCACCGAGTCAAAGGTCTGTAAGACTGTCTCGTTTTCCTTCTTTCAGAGCTTAGAAGAAAAGATCAAATCTTCTGGCAATTTCTCTGGGTTGCTCCAGGATGGATGGGTTACTGTGGGTGTGGTGGTGAAAACCCCAGGCAATTACACATAAAGAAATGCCCCCAACAAGTATCCCCAAAATTCCCTGTCAGTAGATTTTGTGGGTAAGAAGTACAGGTCCTTGGGCCATTTTCTGGGACTGAATCCCTATGTTAACACTTAGTCACTGTGTGACCTTCAGCAAGTTACTTAACTTCTCTAAACCTCGGTTTGTTCTTATCTATAAGAATCAGGGGCTTACTGTTGAGTATTAAAGGAGATAATCCATATCATATACCTGGCATCTAGGATATACACATGTTAGCAACTAGCATCCTGGCAAGGTTGAGGCTCAGCATGAGCTCTTCACAAAAGGATTGTCATTACATCCAGCCTTCAAATGGGTACACTTAGGCCTTAGAATTGTCAAGGAATGTGACATACATCTGAAAGTAAAATGGTCTCTCCTAATTCTGTCTTTTGCAAACATCTGGCCTTCAAGGTGTGAAAAGGGCCTTAGAGATTAATAGAACACAGTGAAAGTGATCCTGTGAGGCCAGGTCAGAAAAGGCAATATGACTTTCCCTGGCTCTCTCTTTGCATGCTGCATCTTCCTTACCATCCAATAGTGAGGAGGCCCGGGCCTCATTGCAGGGTTTCTCAAACCCCCAAAACCAGAAGACAAGATTTTGGTACATGGATCACCCCTGGATGGGGGTGAGGGAGAGGGGTAGAGCAAAGACCCTACCACAAACACAGGAAGTATCTTTGAAGTCTTATTTATTTCCTTAAAAATTAATGTGAGTTTTAAAATCTGACTTTATAATAATCTAAAAATAATTTTTAAATGACATATTGTCAAAACAGACCCTCTAAGGTGTGTCCTGTTTATTCTGTGGCTTTAATTACTCCCAAGCATATTGGCATGTACCCTGGGGCCACATGGACTCCAGCGTGAGAAGCAGGGTGCCCTGTGCACAGCCTTTACCCTGTTTCACTTGCTTTCTTCACCACCCTCCTTCTTCTCCCCAGATTGCTCTTTCTTTTCCCACTGTCGGTTCCTTCGCTTTGATTGGTAGCACCTAGGACTTTTTTGAGCTTTACTTAACTGTGCTGATGATGTTCAGAGGAGATAAGTCGCAGCTATGAATATGTCCCCCATAAAGCATGCTTTGGAAACTTAATCCCAAATACAACAATGCTGAGGGTTGTAGCCTAAGGAGAGGTGCTTTGGCCATGAGGACTCTCCTGTCATGAATGGATTAATGCCATTATTGCAGGAATGGGTTCCATTATTATGGGAGTGGGCTCCTTATAAAAGGATGAGTTTAGTCCACTTGCTCTCTCTCACTCCCTCTTTGCTCTTCCACTCTTCTGCCTTGCCTCAGAGGGCTAAAACATTCAAGGCGCCATCTTGGAAGTGTAGACCATGACCCATGACCCTTACCAGACACCAAACCCGCTGGTATCTTGGTCTTGGACTTCCCAGCCCCTAGAACTGTGAAAAATACATTTCTGTTCCTTATAAATTACCCAGTCTTAGATATTTTGTTAGAGAAACACAAACGTACTAAGACAGCCAGTGATTCTGATTAGGAGTGATATACCTCCTCCAGTCTCATTCATCCAAACATTCTCTGTGTGCCACGCTTGATGCTGTTCTCAGGGGATAGAGTGACAAACAGGACAGACATAGCCACAGTTCTGCCCTTGCCAAACTTACAACGGTGGGGGTGGGGGAAGAAGGCAAATAAACACATATCAAGTAATTACAGTAGTGTGTGCTGAGAGTTACGAGAGGAAAGTGCAGGGCATAAAGAGAACATAAAGTCAATAACTAATGTCACCGAAGGTCAAGAAAGGCTTTCCTGGAAGGTGCCTTCCAAGCTGAGAGCTGAATATCGAGGAGAAAGGGGAAGAATGCTCTGGTTAGAGGGAATTGTATGAATAAGGTAAGAGAGAACACAGACCATTTAAGGAGCCAAAAGAAGCTCAGCCTGTCTTAATGTGAAAGAAGAGTGGCAAGAGATGAAGTTGGAGATACCCGCAGGACAAGACCTCAGAGCCCTTCATAAGTCAGGTTAAGGAGTTTGGGCTTTACCTTGAGGCAGTGAGAAGTCAACTAAGGAAGCGTGTGAGTGTATGCGCTTGTGTGCACGTGCGAGGGAGCATGTGAGTGTATGCGCTTGTGTGTGTATGATGGAGTGTGTGCGCGTATGCGCTTGTGTGCGTGCGAGTGAGTGTGTGAGTGTACGCACTTGTGTGCTTGTATGAGGGAGTGTGTGAGTGTGCACTTGTGTGCATGTGTGAGGGAGTGTGTGAGTGTATGCACTTGTGTGTGCATGTGAAAGAGTGTGTGAGTGTATGCGCTTGTGTGTGTGTGAGGGAGTGTGTGTGAGTGTATGGCTTGTGTGTGTGAGGGAGTGTGTGTGAGTGTATGCGCTTGTGTGTGTGTGTGGGGGAGTGAGTGTATGGCCCGTGTGTGTGTGAGGGAGTGTGTGTGTGAGTGTATGCACTTGTGTGTGTGTGAGGGAGTGTGTGAGTGTATGCACTGTGTGTGTGTGAGGGAGTGTGTGAGTGTATGGCTTGTGTGTGTGTGAGGGAGTGTGTGAGTGTATGCACTTGTGTGTGTGTGTGTGAGGGAGCGTGTGAGTGTATGGCTTGTGTGTGTGTGAGGGAGCGTGTGAGTGTATGCGCGTGACGGAGTGTGTGCACATATGCACTTGTGTGCATGTGCGAGTGAGTGTGTGAGTGTATGCACTTGTGTGCCTGTGAGGGAGCATGTGAGTGTATGCACAAGTGCATGTGTGTGTGACAGGAAGAGAGAGAACAGGGAGTGGACTTTTCCAATGGCTGCCCCTTGAGCACAGTGGTATAAGCTGGAACCTCATGACTAGCAGGAACATAATAAAAAAATGAAGAGCCTGAGGCTGATATTTCATTATTGTTGCAGGATATAATTAAGGACAACACAGACCTAATGAGTCAGAGAACAAATTCAGATGAATCAGAAGGGATGTGTGAAAAACACCATGGTTTGGGGAAAGAGGGTTAATGTTCTTCAGATGATCCCTGCAGTGAACTAGATGACTTGTTGGGTATTTGACCATTAAGTGGCCTTTGTTAGCTGGGCGGATTGCCTAGGTCCCCCTACCAGTCTCTGGAACCACAGCAGGGTGAAGAAGTATGGGCTGAGGACACCAAGTTCATAATCAACTAACAGGCCAGAAGATTACCCTTCTAAGTCTGGAGGGTTTACCCATCACCAAAGGTTAAACAGAGGAAAGTGATAGGCGGCAGAGTGCAGGGATGAGTGGATGGGTAGGGAGCAAGAGGTTCACCTTTGCATGTGCCAGGTGGCTGCCTGGGATGTGAGGCTGAAGGGTGTGAGGAGCTCGCCAGTCACCCACTCTGCCTCCCTCCTCCCTCCCAGTTTGGTTCATTCCTCTCTCTGAAGTTCCTAAGGGTGGACCTTCTGGATCTATTAGTAGTATAAGAGGGGCAGCCTTTCTCTTTCTTTCTTTCCTTCCTCCCTTCCTCCCTCCCTCCCTCCCTCCCT
>NW_012102032.1:5617959-5635177 GCF_000951045.1 Mandrillus leucophaeus
TCCTTCCTTCCTTCCTTTTTCTTTCTTCCCTTCTTCCTACCTTCCCTCCCTCTCTCCTTCCCTACTTCTTTCCTTCCCTCCCTCTCTCCTTCCCTATTTCTTTCCTTCCCTTTTCCTTTCCTTTCCTTTCCTTTCCTTTCCTTTCCTTTCCTTTCCTTTCCTTTCCTTCTTCTTTTTGAGTAGTTGGGATTATACCTGCATGCCACCATGCCCAGCTTTTTTTTTTTTTTTGTGGATACAGGGTCTTGCTATGTTACCCAGTCTGATCTCAAACTCTTGGCCTCAAGTGCTCCTCCCACCTCAGGCTCCCGAAGTGCAGGGATTACAGGCCGGAGTCACCATGCTTGGACTAAGCTACCTGTGCCTAGCCACTTTTGTACAGCCTAAGAAGAGCTCTCTAGCTAAGCTAGTACTATGTTAGAAATTGGTTTATCTATTAATCTGTTCTACCAATTCTTCTCTTGCAAAAGGCAGGACTATGATAGATTGGGATGGAGACTGGTACATTTTGAATGAGGAAGCTAGAGAAGATCTACAGCATGAGGCTGTGCAATGGAAGTCTTCTAGAGAGAGGCTTGAATAATGCTGAAAGGCAGTGAGAAAAGGTTCATTTGTTCAGAAAATGCATCAAGTATTATGGGAAATGGTCTTCTCCAAAAATGGCCACAGCAATATTTTCAGGCCCACATATTCTTCCAGAACCTTGCCACTTCCCATCCAAAGGCTGAGCCTATTTTCCCTACCCTTGAACCTTTGTGACTGCTTAATTAATAGCATACTGTGGAAGTGACGCTGCAAGGCCAGGTCATAAAAGGCAGGATGACTTTCCCTGGCTTGTTCTCGGTGGTCTCCATCTTGGAATCCAGTCTCCATGTTGTGAGGAAGCCCAGGCCAGATGGAGAGACCACATGTGGGTGTTGTGGCCAATGGGTCCACTAAGATCTTAGCTGCCGTCCAGCATCAACTGCCTGACCTGTGAGTATATTTTCCTACACTTCCAGTCCCCAGCCTTGGAACTGCTTCAGGGGGTGCTGAGTAGAACAGAGATGATCTGCCTCACCAAGTCCTTCCCAATTACAGTTTCTGAGTAAAATAAATGTTATTATTGTTTTAAGACACTAAGTTTTGGGGGTGTTTTATTATGTAACCACAGTAACTGAAAAAGCATCTGCTACAAAATGCCTGAGAATGACGGGTAGCATTTGAAAGAGCACTTTAGAGACTTTAGAGTTTACAGAAGATGTTCACACAGTGATCTCAGCCAGAGCTCTGAAGAAGCCTGTGAGGCAGGCATTGTTATATCAGGTTCACAGAAGGGAAGCTGAGGCTTGGAGGGATGGAGTGAATGGCTCAGAGGCATATAGCCAGGAACTAGCAAAGGAGGGAAGTTGAGTCCAGGTTTTCTTTTTACAAGGGCATCTTCTCCTAGTTCATCTGATCAAAGCCCAGTACTACGGTCTGTGACCTCACAAAAGCCCTGCATGAAATCATCTTGCAGATAGTGGAGGTTATGCCTACATTACAAGGTACAAAGTAGTAAGAACCCACCAGAGATGCATTCATTTAAAAAAGTAGTTACTGAGCCCCTACCATGTGCTGGGCACAAACCCCTGTCCTCCTGGATTTTCATTCTAGTGAGCGATGGATAGATTGCAGTTACAGGCAGAATTATGTCTCTCACCAAATTCACAGGAGGAAGTCCTACTCGCAGGAACTTAGAAGGTGACTGTATTTGGAGACAGGGCCTTTAAAATGGTAATTAAGGTAAAATGAGATCATATACGTGGGCCCTAATGCAATCTGAATGGGGTCCTTATAAGAAGAAGAAATTAGGGGCCGGGC
This sequence comes from Mandrillus leucophaeus, assembly GCF_000951045.1. Classification (NCBI taxonomy): domain Eukaryota; kingdom Metazoa; phylum Chordata; class Mammalia; order Primates; family Cercopithecidae; genus Mandrillus; species Mandrillus leucophaeus. Next base: position 5,619,802 of record NW_012102032.1, read on the forward strand.
ACGGTGGCTCACTCCTGCAATCTCAGCACTTTGGGAGGGCGAGGTGGGTGGATCACCTGAAGTCAGGAGTTCGACACCAGCATGGCCAACATGGTGAAACCCCATCTCTACTGAAAACACAAAAATTAGCCGGGAGTGTTGGTGGGCACCTGTAATCCTGGCTACTTGGGAGGCTGAGGTAGGGAGAATTGCTTGAACTCGGGAGGTGGAGGTTGCAGTGAGCCAAGATTATGCCACTCTACTCCAGTCTGTGATACAGAAGAGGAAATTAGGACACAGATAGGTACAGAGTGAAGATACAGGGAGAAGACGGCAGTCTTCAAGTTAAGGAGAGACACCTCAGAAGAAACCAACCCTGCTGTCACCTTAATCTCTGACTTCCAGCCTCCAGAATTGTGAGAAAATAAATTTCTGTTGTTTAAGGCAAGGGTCCCCAGCCTTTTTGAAACAGGGGATGGGTTTCTTGGAAGATAATTTTTCCACAGACCAGAGGTGGGGTTGGGGGAATGGTTTCGGGATGATTCAAGAGCATTACATTTATGGTGCACTTTACTTCTGTTATTATTACATTGTAATATATAATGAAATAGTTATACAACTCACCATAATGTAGAATCAGTGGGAGCCCTGAGCTTGTTTTCCTGCAACTAGATGTTCCCCTCTGGGGGTGATGGGGGATAGTGACACCTGAAGTGTATTGCTTATAATATCATTTTGTTTGCTATTACTGCAGAAACCCCTGCTTTACAAAGATGGAATGTTGGAAATGGAAGCAGGTTTTTCAGCACTTTTGTGGCAATCTCAGGATACTCTGCCTTGACTTTAATCCAGAATGTATGGAAATTTGAAGTTGTCTTAAACATACTTTTAAGGGCACCAGCTGCAGCTGTACAGTTGAAGTACATCAACTCACTTGCCACTATAAAGCCTGCCACCACATGCTGCAGCTTAATTGTCACGTGCCACCCATGGATAGAGTTTTGATATGAGTCTGCAATCAATTGATTTATTATGATATCTGTGCAGCCAAACCTCTCTGCTAATGTTAATCTGTATTTGCAGCCACTCCCCAGCACTAGCATTACTGCTTCAGCTCCACCTCAGATCATCAGGCATTAGATTCTTATAAGGAGTGTGCAACCTAGATCCCTTGCATGCACAGTTAACAATAGGGTTTGTGTTTCCTATGAGAAGCTAGTGCCACCACTGATCTGATAGGAGGTGGAGCTCAGGCGGTAATGTGAGCAATGGGGAGCGGCTGTAAATACAGATGAAGCTTGCCTACCACTCACCTCCAGCTGTGTGGCCTGGTTCCCACAGACTGCTACTGGTTCATGACCCAGGGGTTGGGGACCCCTGGTTTAAGCCATCCAGTCTGCAGAATTCTGTTATGGCAAACTAACATTGTTGCTGAGGGAGCTTGTTGTGGGTCACGATTACTTCTTCCAGGACAATGGTGGAGGTAGCATTTGAATTAGTTTTAAAAGGATGGATCTCAGAGTCACTGTGACTTGGGAACCTTGGCCTTACCTCCTTGGAAAACACATCAATACATGAATAAATAAGTGGATAAGCTTAAAGATAACTAGGTTAGGGTAAGGGCAGGGCTGGAGGAGTTAGCTGGGAAGGGGATGATTTACAGGATTAGGGACACAGAGAATTGCAATATTATGTAGCCCGATTGTATAATTTTGTTAAAGGAGAGGTAGGAGCATTAGGAATTATGCCAGACTAGGCTAGGCATGGTGGCTTATGCCTGTAATCCCAGCACTTTGGGAGGCTGAGGGAGGTGGATCATTTGAGGTCAGGAGTTTGAGACCAGCCTAGGCAACAAGGTGAAACCCTCTCTCTACTAAAAATACAAAAAATTAGCTGGACATGGTGGTGCTTACCTGTGGTCCCAGCTACTTGGGAGGCTGGGGATGGAGGATCTCTTGAGCCCTCGAAGCAGAAGTTGCAGTGAGCTGATATTGTGCCACCACACTCCAGCCTGGGTCATGGAGTGAGATCCCATCTCAAAATAATAATAATAAAGAAAGATAAAAGCAAATAAATTATGCCAGACTGTCTAAATTTCTTCCTAGAAACTAACTACAAATGATCTTGGCTCAGCCCGTCACTGTTTAGGGGACAGGCACTTGAAAATTTCCTTCTTCTATCTGTACAAATATAAGCCAGTAGGCACTCATTATGCTGGACAAGGGGATAATAAGACCTGGGGTTCCTCTGTATGTAGATCTGATTGCTGGGAGAAAAGGCATCAATTTCCTGAGGGTCCATGGCCTTTGGAAAAGGAAAAGAACAGACATGCCTTCCTCTGTTCCCCTTAGTTCAAAGTGAAGCTGTCCCAATCAAGTTCCAGTGACCAGATAGATAGGGGGCAAACTCCTTAAAATAAAATTATATTAAGAAAGCAGAGCATTTTTCCTGGGGCCCAGGGTCACCACATGGCTTCAAGATTCCCAGAGAGGGCTGGTCTAGCAAGGCTTATTGCTGGCACTGCTAGAAACATGTATAGTCCAAGTTTCCCAACACAATGGTTGGCTCTAGACAATACTGGGGAAGGAATGTGAACTACAAAGAATTATCTTGGTGTATCATAGTAATGTGAGCAGGGGTCTGAACCAACAAGGACACTCGCTAACTGTGGATTCATCCCCAATAACCACACCACTGGGCTGTGGGAACTAAAAGTAATATTGAACTCACCGAATCCTAGGAGTCCTTCGCTTGCAAGTTTAGATGGAGACTAGGCAGTCTGGATTGAGTAAGTTCTCAGTATTTTAGGGCAAATTGGAGTGGAGGGTGGTTTTCAAGAATGAGATACTGAACCTCTGTTGTCGAAGCATTGGGTGCTTGAGTCCTTAATTGGAAAAAAAACTAAGTAAAGTAAAATAAATTGAAATTAAGACAAGATCTATCCTTGTGTACACCTTGATTATGTGGAGCAAGACATACTTACTCACAGTTCAAAGCTGGGAGAAACTGCTGGGTCTCTTGTCCCTTGAAAATTATTGACCCTCCCCACTTTTGTAGCAGAGGACACTAAAGTTTAACTCTATGTGTTTCTCATTGGGGTGGGAGTTCCTGGAGGGCACAGTGAAGTCTGGCTCCCATGGGCAGCCCCCATAGCCTGTGTACCTCATAGAGATGGGACTGTGCTGTCCTCATGGAACTGATCATTCTCCGCACTCCCCATGTTGCCTTGTCTTGAAGTGGCTCCCCTCCTGCCACCGAAGCCTGAGCCCCGGTATCGCCTTACAGTGTGATTCTCAGAATCTCCTAGCCAGGAATAGCCTTTCCTGGATTTCTCTCTCTCCACTGTCCAGATGGCTGCAGCACTGGGAGCAGGAAGCCAGGTGGCCCAAACACATGTGTGTGTGTGTGTGTGTGTGTGTGTGCGCGTGTGGGTGTATTTCAGTGTTGGCTTAATTCTTTCTTTGCCACAGCCTGATTCTTTTATTGGCATGTCTCTCTGTGCCCCCAGCCCAGGCTGGATGTCTGTGTGTTGGAGATGGGAGCTGAGGCGAGGAAGTAGGCTCCGTGTTTGCAGCCTTGGTAGGCTTAGGACGTTGGGTTCCAGAATCACCTCCACATTTCTCAGAGCTCAGGGTTTATTCAAACTAAACTGTGTCTTGCCAGGATGTATACAAAGAAAGAAGTAGCCCTGGAAATAAATAAAACATAACATAAATAAACACATACATAAATACATAGATAAATAAATGAATGGATCTGAAGATACTAGATTGGGGTAAGGGCAGGGCTGGGGGTGTTAGCTGGGAAGGGGAGTGGTTTATAGGGTTAAGGATATAAAGAATTGCAATATTATATAGCCCAGTTGTATAATTTTGTTAAAGAAAGAATGCCCAGGGGGTGGAATGGGTTCGGGATGATCTAGCTTTGTAAATGATAGTTCTTGTCTTGGGCTGGCATTTATTATCTCCTCATCTTTCATTATTTTCACAGTCTCTCTTGAGTGGAGATTTGTGATTTTTTAACACTATAGCATCAAAAGAGTAATAAGTTTCCCCTGTTTTTGATAGTCCTACTTCATTTCTTACAGTTATTGTTTCTCTCCCTCTGGAATATTACAGTATGATGTTGGGGAGCCCACTGGCCCCTCAGCCACCTACCTCATCTCTTTACTCAATGGATGTCTATTTGGCAAGAGAAGACGACCTGTCTTAGCCCTGTGCTAGCTGCCCTACATTTTACCTGAAGCATCTTATCTCATTCTCCAAGCATCTTGAGTGATAGGATTCTTACATAGGACATGGGAGGAGATGAAATGACCAGCCTGAGATCATGCAGGGAGTTTGGTGGAGGAGCCTAGATTAAAGCTGAGGTGGTTCTGACATTAGAGCTCATGCTCTGAGCCCATCAACTCCACAGCCTGCCTGGGCACCAGTTGAAGGGTGGGCATGGAGGTGCTGCAGCTGGGTCCCTCCTGGGTGGGTGGTGGTGTTGGAGGGATGCAGAAGCCGCAGTGCCCCTGGGCTTTGTCTCTAATTGGAAGAACCTGAACACAACTCTCTGCTAAGCAACAGCAGTGTCTGCTCCGGTCTGAATGTTTGTGGCCCCACCAAATTCGTATGTTGAAATCCTAAACCCCAAGATGATGGTTTAGTAGGTGGGGTCTTTGGGAGATGATTAGGCCACAAGGGCTCCGCCCTCATGGGATTAGTGACCTTATAATGGGATTAGTGCATTTATAAAATAGGCCCTAAGAAGACCCCTCGCCCCTTCCACTATGAAGGGTGCAGTGAGAATATGGCCTTCCATAATGAATGAGCCCTCACCAGGTACTGAATCTGCCAGCACTTTGATCTTGGACTTCCCAGCCTCCAGAACTGTGAGAGATAAATTTTTGTTGCTTATAAGCAACCCTAGTGTATGGCATTTTGTTATAGCAGCCTGAATGGACTAAGATGGTGCCTTTGGTTTCTCCCATAGCCTTCCCACTGGGTCTGTCCTGAGCCCCACCCACCCCCACCTCCCAGTGTTCATCTTCTTGGGACAAGTAGAGGCAGGCGGGTGAAAAGCCAAGAAAAAGATTTGCAGCGTGAGAAACCTCATAATCGCATCTCCCTCCTCTTTGGGAGTTGGTGTATTTTTATTGGAGTTATACTGGATGATAAATAATCACGCCCTGTGTGTGGTTTCTCAAATGTGGAATAGGTACCCTGAAGGGAGTGAGTGCCGTCCCTCTAGGGTCTACTCAGAGTCGTTCTTGTCCCATCTGTTTTTGGCCAAGGTTCCAAAAGGAAGAAAGTTCACATCCAAAGCCAACCTGCAGAGGAGCAGCTTCTTGGGTTGGCAATCCTGGCCTCCTTCTCTGTGCAGGGCTTCTCGGAAGTTCTGATGTGACTGATTTTTGTTGAAATGGGTGAGTTGGGGTGGACGGGCGAAATGGGGGGAAGGGAACTTGTATGAGTTGTCTCCTGTCCTCTCTCCACCATGTGACATTATGAGCAGTGCTTGATAACCATTTACTCTGCACATCTCTGGGAGAGTAAGAGGGTGGGGCCTGGCTTTTAGCTGGCTGACTAGGGCAGCTGAGGTCCAGGAGGAGAATGACTTGGCCAAGGTCACTCAGCCAACTGTGGCCCCAGGCCCCTTGGCACCTGGCCCAGTGTCCTGCCCTTCTGGCAGTGCTGCCTGTGGATCCCACCTGAGGAGGCAGCAGGCTGTGCGGAGGACAGGATTTACCACCCCGCCCCCATTCTCCTGGGGGAGAATGCCTGCCTGGCATCTCCCCCAGCCTGGTCCATCAGCTCCGTGGAGCAGTGGGGAGCTGGGTACCCTGGGGACAAGCCAGTGAAATGAGGGGGTCCCTGCTGGGATAGTGGGTGTGGGGGCGGTGTCCTGGGCTCTTGGAGTCTGTGTGGAAAAAACAGCCAAAAAGCATTTACTAAGTAACTGGGTAAGAGACACGTAATTAATCTAGGTTACCCTGAGTTTAGTGCCCCAGTTGGGTCAGCACTGAAGCAAAATCTGAAATTAGGTCAAAGACTTACCTGATTTCACACCTGGGGAGACACCTACCCTCAGTGCATTTAGCACTCTGATGACACATTTTGGAAAATCCTGGGACAGGTGGGGTCTCAGTGTTGGCTCCTTGGGCAAGTGACCCACCTTCCCCAAGTCTTACTTTCCTCATCTGTAAAATGAAGTTCACACACATTTCTTCCGCGGGGGAAGCGGCGTTAATATCATGTCTGGCACACGGTGAGGCCTCCAGGTTGTTGTTGATTATTGGGACTCTCTAAGGATGAAATGAAATAGAGGATAGGCTAAGTCATGATGTAGTGTGTGGAACTCAGTAACCACCGACCTCAGCATCTCCCCCTTTCCAACATCCCTCTCCGTCCCTGCATCTTCTGTATCCTCAGCCTCACACACCCCACATGCCATACCTTATCCTGCCAGACAGGCGTAATGCAGCGGCCCCTGGGATTGACCCTGCCTGGGGAAATGCACTTCAATAGGACCCTCTGAAGCCTAAGAGGACTTCTCAGCCCTAAAGACACTAATCACATAGATGAGGAGTGGGGCTTCCTGCACCCTCAGAGCCTACCTCTGATCCACAGTGACTTCTACAGATAGGCTAGTAGGTGTCAACTGTGGGAGGATTTTGCTCCCTCCCACCACCTGGGGACATTTGGAGACATTTTTGGTTATCACAAATGAAGGAGTGATACTTGCATCAAGTGAGTAGAGGCCAGGGATGCAGCTAAACATCACACAATACACAGGATGGCCCCCCTGCAATAAAGAATGATTTGGACCAAAATGTCCATGATGCAGAGGGTGCGACACCCTGAGATAGATCGTAAGAGGGAACTATCCACAGACACAGGAGCACCACCAGAAGCCAGTACATAGGGACACATGGTAGGAGGAAACAGGACTGAGCACAAAGAAGATTTGTGTCTATTAGGAAAAGGGCAGGGGGTGGCTGGAAGGAGTGCTGATGGAAGAAAGATGCTGGAGTTGAGTATTGAGTGTTCTAGGTGCTCCAGGCACAGAAAACTTGGGAGAGAAAAGTGGGGAGGCTCCCCACGTCCAGCATGGGCCACTATAACCAGGTCCTGGATACCATTCCGGTTAATGGCAATGGTTGGCCCCGAACACCCTAGGCTGCTGGTCAGGACCCGGAGGCTGTGCTCCATGGACTCTGCCATCGTGTGACGGCTCAGGCTGGGGTGAGGGGCCTCCCTGAATGGCATTGCTTTGGCATCAGGGCCTTGTGGACACAGTCAGAATTAATTGACCATTGTTTGGTGTAGGTGTGCCTCTTTGTGTGTGCATGTGTGTTGTTTGTTGTTTTTCTAAATCCACCAGAGGGCATGTCGATGCCAAGATCTTCTGGCAGGTTGGACAAATGACATTTGTGTGAACCGAGGCTCCTGGCCTTGGGTGGTGAGGGGAGTGAAGAAAGGGCAGGTGACAGAAAATGGGGTTATTGATTCTGGCCCCTCCCCACCACAGCCTTCCCCTACCCACCTTGTGATGACAACAAGGTGATTTGTGAATTCATAGAGAAAACCAGCCGTGATTCTCCCCTCAATGACCATTAAGGAAGTGAAGCTGGGAACAGGACAGGGATGGCAGGGGCAGGTTCTTGGAATGGAGTCTAACCATGGTGTGACTCTGGGAAGGGAATTCCTCCTGTCAGTCCCCTCTTTCACCTCCCCAGGGGCCATGTCGCCATGGTGGCCCAACCTGGCATGGCCAGGTGGCCTTCACCCCCTTGGACCAAGCAGAGAGGAGGGCGTAGCTGCTGAACCTCCAAAGGTCTCCAAAGGTTCTAAGTGCAGGAGCCAAGAGCGCTTCTGAAAACCCTCATTCTGCACAGCCTGGCCCACCCTCAGCCTTCTCTTGTGCATGTGGCTTCCCAGAGAGCCTGGCAGAAAGGCCCAGAGAGTGGGGTGACTGAGCTGGGGGTGGGTTGGGGTGAAGGTAAGTGGAACTGTGTTGTTTTACTGTCCACCTTGATGTCAGGAGGGATAAGGGGGTGTCATCTGGGTGGAGTGAGTGGTGTGGGGTTGGGGAGGTGGGAGGGAGTGAGGAGAGGCTGGGCCAGCAGGCATCTGCTTTAGGAGAGGAAATCACGGGCATCCTGGGGTTTGGGCAAGAGAAACAAGCACGTCTCTTAAGGTAGTAGGTTTGGGCTGAATCAGGAACCAAATTTGCTATTTTTAATTTGGATGCACAGTTGGGAGGGAGCATTTGCCCTTGAGGTCTGTATTCAGAAGTAGTAGGCTCTCTTCTCTTGTTTATACTGACACAGCCCACAGATAAGTAAACATTAGACTATATACTTATATATACAAGATCTGGTTCCAGAGCCCCACTCAGCCACTGACTTGCTCTGTGACTGAGGGCAAGTCATTTAACTTCTCTGAACTTCAGTTTTCTCATCTATATATGTGAAGGGTTGCTATGCAGATTAACTGAGATAATGCATGAAAGTACCAATCCCATAGTGTAGTTTTAAAAATGGCCCAGTAAACATTCATTCCCTCCTATTAACAATCTGGAGTCTATAAGGGGGTCACTTGGTCACCAGGAAATAGGTAAGAGGCCAAACCAGACTCAAGGATCAGAGAAGAACCAGCAGCCAGTAGGGTGGCATTGGTGCCTAACAATAGTACAAGCACTAGTACAGGTGGTGGGGGATGCTTATTGAAAACTCCTTGACAACTTGCAAATAATGAAACTGAGTCTCAGAGAGGCTCAGCAATTTCCCGAAGGTCACACAGGCAAGCAGGGATTTTAGGAAGTGTGTGTGTGTGCTTGTGTGTGTGTGTCTGTCTATGAGTCTCCCAGATCTGCTTAAAATGACAGATGACTGTTGTTCTGGACTGTTGCAGAATCCTACTGAAGCCTGAGGTCAGTGAAAAAATCATTAATACCGATCCTGTCTATTTGAAATTTTGCATTAAAATCGTAGATTTTTTGCATTAATTTTGATTTTCAAAAACACTGCATTTGATCCTACATATCTATCTTGATAATTGAGTTTTTGGCATCCCCAAGGTGAGCTCTTCCCTCATCTTCCCCTGGTGCCAACGTACCACTGTTGTTACACCTACAATTCTGGGTGGTCTGGCCTGGGGATTGTGACTCTCAAAAAGGCAGTGCACAAGAGCTAGAGGTCACTGCTCACTAAAGGAACAAAAAGTCCCCCTCTGTCAATATTGAAAGAGGTCTTCCTGGGAGGGGCCAGGGCCTGTGGCTAATGAGCACCATGGTGAAATCTACTGGCAGGCAATAAAGGGCCATCCTTCTCTGCAATCAGGCAAGTGCCGAGGCAATCTTATAATAAGCCAATATTGCATGTCTGTTAATATAAAATGCTTCAACCTATAAGTCATCAACATTTATTATCAGAAAAAAGATAAGAACCTATATATTGTTGATGCAAGTATAAGTTGATATGGTTTCTTTTGTTAGCAATTTGGCAGTTTCTATTGAAACTAAAAATGTGCAAATCCTTTGAAGCAGATAGTTCCTTTTCAGGTATCCATCCTAGAGAAATGCTGGCTTGTGTACACAAAGAGGCATTCCAAGCATGTTCATTACAGTTTCAAAACACTATATATGTCTACCAATGGGGAAGTCATTATATAAATTATGGTACCTCTATACTGTGGAGACCTGTGCAGCAATAAAAAGGCATTAAGTTGACCAAACATGTTGAAATACATCAAAAGTCAGAAAAGAAACAAGTCATAAAGTCAAAGAAAAACAGGGCAGAACGGTACCTACTGTTTGGCCCGTTTGTGCCTCAGGACCAAAAGTATACTGAAGACTCAAAGCAAAACTATGTACCTTTATATGGATATAAATGCAAAGAACAGCCTGGAACAATAAAGAAAGGTGGCCCAGTGTGGTTACTCTAGGAAAGTGGTAGGAACTTTCCTTCAACTCTTTGGTTTGATCTAAAATATGCATAAATATATTATAAGAAGAAAATAATATTCACATGCTATATCTGTTTTTCAAAGGAAGAAATAATTTTAAAGGAAGAAAGGTAATTGTCTTGGAACTCCTTTCTGGATATGTTAGAGCATATGGGTGGAAGGGGTACACTCCTGTTGCATAAAAATTCAGGCAGTCTATGGTCTGACTCTCCCAGACTGTCCACCGGGAGACTGAGATAGGCCATCTTTTCTCTTTCCCTGTCTCCAGGAGTAATAAGTCTGTTCTTTCAGGAGGAAGAGGATTAGTCTCTTCCAAGATTTGCTAACTGCAAATGACTGATGAGCCAAGCCACCTTTAAGCATCATTGCCTTCACCCAGGTTGTTGCTGCTCTAAAGGTTTTGATCTCTCCACTACGTTATGTTGACAATCATTACGATGGATATATCGGAATTTTAGTAAGAATGTCAGGATAAGATCAGTTCAGTTGTGGTAACAAAGAAAGGCCCAAAACTCAGTGGTTAACCATATCAAGATTTATATCTATCATTCAACATCCACATGTGAGTCAAGTGAATCTCTAGAGCACCTCTCTTCCCAGGTGGTGACTCAGGGTCTTGGTTGTTCCTATCTTGCAGCTATACCAGCTCATCATATAACGTCATCACTGCAGCATGGAAAGAGAAAGCTGGAGGACTACACAGCGGCTGACAACACTAGGTTTGGAAGTTGCATACATCACTTCCTCCCGTGTCCCATTGGCCAGAATGGTCACATGGTTCTAATCTAACTGCAAGGGAACCTGGGAAAGGTAGGAGAGCCCATGGCTATTTAGTGAGAATTTAATGTCTCTGTCACAATAAGAGTAAATGAAAAATATAAATTAGACACTTAATAAATAAATACCATTTCTGTTAATGTAGCCAACATGGGAGGCCATTCAGTAGTTCATAGGTTCCTTGAGGGCAGTGACTCTCTGGTTACTTTTTACCTGCATCTCAGTCCTGTTGATTAAAACAATGACATCTTTGCAGAGAGTTTTCACTTAATGTTAGCCAAACTGAACTACTACCCTTACTCAAAACCTTTTTTTACAACTTCTTTTTGGAAAGTTTCTTCTCAGCCAGTTTACAATTGCACAAGGATATCAACTGCATTTTTTGTTGTTCTTTACTTTTTAATGTCCTGTACCTCCAAGTTAGATCTTTGAAAAGACTTTAAAGAAAGACAAACTAACAATATTGGTCAAGATGAAGTGAGCAAAGGCACAGATAAATAATATGAATGAAGAATGAGGTATCATTGCACATATAGCAGAGATGAAAAAGATAAGAAAACACTCTCACTCACTTTGTCTCAATGTATTTCTCTGAAGTCCTACCTGTTTTGTTTATTTGTTTGTTTTAACCCAAAGGGCCATCACCTAGCTTGAGTGATGATCTCTTTCTCTACCAGATTTTATTTGTGGTTACTTCTTAAAACAGCAACAACAGCAACAGCAAAGTTGTTAAAATACGATATAGAGTTTAAAATGGATATATTGAAGACTCTGAAGGTAGTCCCCAAAGAAATATGAGGACTCGACTGTTTGATTATTTGATTATTTGTCATTGGAACATGGCCTCCTTAGAGTCCAGGTTTGAAAGATGACACTGTTCTTGGAGACTTAAGGACCTAGGTTTGTTTAAATAATTACTAGTCCCCATTAATCTTCAACTATGTCTTGAACAACCTTGGATTTAACCCACCTTACTCCCTCTGCTAAGAATGTGGAGTTTTAGAAGCTAGAAAGAGAGTTCAAGAGGGACTTAGGATCCAAGAAGAGACAGCTCTTAGAAAATAGTTTAGAAGTATCATTGTTCCAGAGATGAAAAGGCTTACAGTAAAATCTGAGCCTGGCTGAATACATGTGCCATTTTCCTTTCTGTCTTTCTCATGGAGAGAGACCACCAGCTCTTCCTTCTTCCCCTAACAGTTTCATGGCTGTGAAAACTCCATAGCTGTTGTCCCTGTCTCAATACTGTCCTCAGGTGCTCCTACTAGATTAATCTTCCAAAAACTCCTCTTTGATTATGCTCCTCTTGGAGGAAAACCATCTTGGCCTGCAAAAGTGGCCCCACCCTACCTGGCCAACTTTATGTTCATCTGCTTCCTGACACAACCGTCTCTTCCTTAGGCGTGTTCATTCCCTCCACTTTCCATAAACATGCTGTCCTTGTTCTGCTGCTTCTTTGCATTTGTTCATGTTACTCAGCAGGCCTGGAATGCAGTGCCAGGTACACATCATAGGAATGCTTGACTTTGCATAATGAATGGGTTCCCAGTTTGTCATTTAAAGTGTATGCTCATGTGTGTAAAGCAAATCCCACTTCCATAAGGCTGGTGTTTAGCTTCAGAAGTTTGTCTTGATTTGTGATTCGTCCTTGATTGGCTGTGAGCCCAATTCTTAGTTTTATATTTTTCTGCCTCTTAGTTGCTGCCAATTTATAAGCCAACACTTAAATCCTTCAAGGAAGTTCCTTTAATAAAAGCATCATTTTTGATAGAAAGTGAGGAAGTCACCCCTGCATTTAAAAAATTTGTTGTTAAAAGCTTGGATTATTGCCAACTGGATTTTCTTCAAATGGGGCCTACTTGTATATGTCAAACAACTTCTTTCCAATTTGAGATTCCCAGGGTGATATGCACTAAAGCCATCTTTAGGGTTTTATGTCACCACATCCTCAAAGACTCCTTCTCACTTGACTTCAGTTGTGCAGGCCTGGGCTTCAGCCAATTCATATATATCTGGTATACACCAGAGGGCTGGCCAGGTGAGTCTACTAGGGTTTTTTTTTCATTTTGTTTTGTCTTGATGGGAAAGGCTTATGTGACTTAACATTTTGGGGCTGATAATGAACTTTTGGACTAAGACTTCTTAGATAGCGATAAAAAGAAAAAGGATTACCTTGTCCTCCTAAGACTTCGTACTGAATGTGGAGAATGGGAACAGTTTGGTGGGAGAAGATGTCATAGCTTGATGTGTAAATGACTTAGGAACCAGTTTCAGGAGTGCTAGTGATACTCTGGCCTGGTTCCCATGAAGTTCCAGAGTCCTCTGGTGGTGGGAGCTGTGAAAAGAATGAAGAACACTCTTCATGGTATCAGTGGCCCAAAGACCACTTGTGACCCAGCATAAAATGGGTGGGTTGTGAGTATAGCAGAAGTAATGGCATGTGACTTAAGGCTTGGCTCTTTTGGAATGCTCACGCCTGGAATCCAGCCACCATGATGTGAGGAAGCCCAAGCAACCACATGGAAAGGCCATGTGTAGGTGTTCCTGCTGACGTCCACTGCTGAGGTCCCAGTCTACAGCCTGCATCACCTACCAGATATGCTTTAAGATGATTCCACCTACCAGCCTTCAAGTCAGCTCCAACACGAATCTTTTCAGCTGAGGCCCTAGAGACATGCAAAAGAGTCATTTACTCCATGTGTCCTTTAAAAACTTCTGACTTAGAGAAAATCCCTGGGCATAACAAAACCATTGGTATTTTAAAAAAGCTATATATATCACTGAGCTTGGGGAGATGTGTTATGCAGCAACAGTAAGTGGGACAGAGAGCTACTTCTCTGAGATGGACAGAAGAGATTTGGAAGGTAATGAATGAGTTATCAAGGAAGTGAGGCTGGCAGTTACAATGATATCTGAATTCTCTGAGCTCCTCAAATTATCCAGATCCTACCCTAAAGACCCAGAAACCTAGAGATCAAATGGGAATAGAAGAAAATGAGGGCAATTTGTGAGATCCCCAAGACTTTAACCTCTTGATCTAGAGAGGAGATTTGGATTGGGGCTGCAATTTCAATGATCTTTCTCTTGAGAGGGAGCCAAGGAAGAATTACTTCCTTCCTGCCTTCATGACTCTAGTGTATTTCAGGCTGGAGACCTTAGAAACACTGGTGACATCTATCACATTTAGTGTTTCTAAGGCTAGAACAGCCTTAGAACAGCCAGGGGAGCAAAACCTTGCAAAATAATGTAAAACTTTGGTTGACACTTGTGAGTCTCTCTGGAAAATTCAAAGTAGCTAATACAGTGAGAGAAAAGAAATAACCTCAACTCCTTCCTGTGTTTTGCTTGCTGGTTTGGCATATCACTATTTATGCCTCTTTTAGGGAACTTTCCTATACAGGAAGGACTAAAGATTTTGCAGGATTATGTTGGGTACAAGGTGCAGTAAAAACTAATACCCTTTGTTTACCAACCTCCTCTCAACTCTTCTCTTCAGCCATTCCCAAATGTGTTATGTAGGTGGAAGCTGGGTGAGTGTCAGGAAACTAAACTCCACAAATAAGATGACACCCTCTTGGAAGGTTTGGAAAAGCGTATCGGTCTTCAAGAGCCAGCTCAGCTACTACTTCTTCAAGCTAACCTTTCTTGAGACCTCCCCTTTACCTGCTTTCACCTGTGCTGCCCGTTGACTTAGCTGTCTCATCTAGTGGACTGTAAGCTCCTTAGGATGCTGTCTTTAATCTTTGTATCTGAATGCACACTCAGTTCTGAGAACATTCTACTTAAGAATTTTTTGCTGGGGAAAAAAAAACCCATTGTAAGCATTTGATGTATATCTTTCAGAGGTTTTCTTCCTATGTTTCTTTCTTTGTTTTGCATAGTGAACCTACTATTTTGCTGTTTTCTCTTTGCTTACTGTGGTTTCAGATGTATTTTTCCTGTTGTAACATAATTTTAAAGCTTAGGAATAACAGCAGTAACAATTCCATTTATTACGTATCTGTTTGTGTTCCCGGTATGGTGCTAGGGACTCTGTACACAGTTTCTTACCTAATCTTTTCCATTTTCAAGGTGGATGTCATTAGCCCTATTTTACAGATGAGAAACTGAGGCTCAGAAGGCTTAAGTAGCTTGTCAGCAGTAACCAGCTGATAGAAACCAAATTGGTCCCTCTAATTTCCATATTCATATCCCTGCTCTTTTACCATGCCACTTCCCATCATTTTAAGTGGCTTCGTAATACTTACTCTTTTGTGTAGAGGTGCCATAATTTGCTTAACCATTTCCCTATTTTTGGTCACTTAGGATATTTACTAATTTTAGATATTATAAACAATGAGGCAATGAACATCATTGTGCTAACAGACTTTCCCTTTATTTTTGGATTATCACCTTGGAATAGAGTCCCAGAAGTGGAATTACTGGGTTAAAGGGTAGGACTGTGTTTATGGCTTTTGATACTTATTGCCAAATTGCTTTCCCAGAGGACCGTGTTTAGTAAAACAGGCTCACTTTATAGGCCCTGGGGAGTCACCTCACTCCTCCAGGATGTCGGGTTGCCCTCTAACCACTAGAGGGTGTGAAAGGATACTATTGCTGAAGTGACAAGAGCCTGGCCCCCTCTAGGAAATCCCCAAATTTACTTGAGGAGCCTTCAGAGTTGCCTGAGA